>NC_054702.1:16799428-17166928 GCF_016097555.1 Gigantopelta aegis
GATACCTAGAGTTTAAAATTATGCCTATAAATATACTGAATTTTATTGGGAAATAGTTGATAACTGACCTAATCAATGAGGAAATTTGTCGACGATCTAGTAGTAGATTCATAAATTATAATAATTAATTAGTTTTTGTGGAAATTTGTTTTTAGATTCATAAATTATGAAAATGTTTTTTAACCTTCACTTTTTTTGTTTTTGCAAATTTCATAAGGGAAATTGTTTTAAACTGGCACTCCTAAGATCATGTTTAGATAGATTTTTGTTGACTTGCCCCTCATCCAGCTCCTAATGACTACAAACTTGTCAGAAGACTGAGATAGTTTTAACAATATGGAAAGTGAGAATGTTTCTGCAGAAATTACCTATTAAAGTGTGAACCAGGAACAGGAATCACATATACGTGATACGGTAGTAAACAATTAAGCACTAATATCGACACCCTGGAGGAATGGCCACATGGATGCACTCATCACAGAAATATGGATCTCCTAAATATGGCCCACTTAAAACATACAGGAAATGGGGAAGGATTCCTTGAAACAGTTTACCGGTGCCAATTACGATGTTTTGCTTTTACGTAGAAATGAGAAATATTCAAAAGATCTAAATCCCTATTTTTTTAATTAAAAACTCTTGAATGAAAAGTTCCAAAAGCTCTCTGAGTGGTGATAATCATGCAAATACCAGTGGATCAGATCATGGAAGTATCCATCGACAAATTCTCTAAGAAGACAGGTGGTCTGTTGAGTTTGTGCTAGTGAAGCATTATTTGGCTGCACTCAACATTTTGAGAAAGAAAGAAATGTTTTATTTAACGACGCACTCAACACATTTTATTTACGGTTATATGGCGTCAGACATATGGTTATGGACCATACCACGGCTTTTGATATACCAGTCGTGGGGCACTGGCTGGAACGAGAAATAGCTCAATGGGCCCACCGACGGGGATCGATCCCACACCGACCGCGCATCGAGCGAACGCTGTACCACTGGGCTACGTCCCGTCCCCCCCCCCCCCTCCCATTTTGATAAATGCACAAAGGTAACGAATTACAAGCGTAATGGACATGGTGTAACGCGAAGGCAGAAAGATGCGAATCACGAAGAATATCAATTCTAATCAAATCACTGCTACAAAACTGTGGCAATAAATGTATAAGATAAAAATATTAAGATGATTGGAAATGGATTTGGTGAACCCATTAGAAAATTTCACCAATAAGAAGTATGGTGGCCATTTTGGATTTTGAAAATTATTTAATCGAACTGGCCATTCTTGAATTGATATAAATCAACACAAAAATTCCCCAAATCGACCAATATTTACATATACATAGTTGTGTATAAGTGGTTTTATGCTACCCCCCCCCCCCCCCCCCCCAATCATATAATTGGGTGGTCCGAGGGGTCATGTTGGACTCATGTTATCAAAAATCAAATAGCACCATCGAATTCCTTGGAAGACATTTATTTCGAATCAACTTAAGTGAACACTTTTTAAAAAGAGACCAAATCTAAGACTGACTATTAGGCAAGTGGAAAGCACTGCGCGAATTTCGCAAAGAGGCGTCATGTTTAACAGAGACCTACACAATTCCAGTGGGTTGTTGGCAAGGTTGTCCACCTAGGTTGTGATCCTAAATATATGGAGATATGATTTTGGGTAGCAAACTTTTTATAGAACGCCGAGTCCATTTTTCCATGTTGACCCATGGGTAAACATATTGTGTTTAATTTAAGTATAATTCTGTATATTTGCTCCGTTCTGTATTTAATTAAAATTTAAATATAATTCACCTAATTTACTGCTTACTGTAGTTTATATCATTTTAAATATATTTCACTATAATTTATTTAAATAATTTAAGTGTAATTCTATATAATTTACTTTGTACTGTTTTTAGTATCTTTTAAATATATTTTAGTGTATTTTATTACATACTGTAGTACTTAATATAAATAAAATTCACTGTAATGTACTGCGTACTGTATTTAATTTCATATAATTCAGTACAATTTACTGTGTACTGTATTTAATTTAATATAAATATAATTCAGTATCAGTTTGTTTCATATACTTCAAATATAATTCATGATGATTACTATGTACTGTATTTAATATAATTTAAATACAAATCAGTATAATCCAATTTGTTTAATATAATTTAAAAACCATTCAGTATAATGTACTGTGTTTAATATAATTTAAATACAATTCAGTATAATGCACTGTGTTTAATATAATTTAAATACAATTCAGTACTGTGTTTAATATAATTTAAATACAATGCAGTACTGTGTTTAATATAATTTAAATACAAATCAGTCTAATACACTGTGTTGTGTTAAAATTACGCCAGCCTGCACGACACCAACAACGACACGCGGCTGGACGGACTGGAGATACTGAAGGCGTTGATGCACATGATGCCCCCCATGCCACCGATGCCGGCGGAGCACACCAAACAGACTCCCGAGCAGATCGAGGAGCTCCGCAAACAACAGGAAAGCGAACTGCTTCCCAGGTTCACGAGTAAGTCACTTTTCTTAGTCACCCCTTGGAAAGAACGGATGAAGGACAAAATGCAGGGGTGGCGCAGACAGTACATGGCCGTACCACTTTTCAAAGAGGTACGGCATGGCCGTACCACTTTTGTGTGTGTGTGGGTGGGGTTGGGGGGGGGGGGGGTGTATATTTGTTATATCTGTGAAAATGTCCGTACAAGTAATTTGAAAGGCGAGTCTGGCAACCACGAGCCGTACCACAATTTTTTACACTGTTCCGCCCCTGTCAGTGGTTTAAATATCAATGGTAACACTAAACGTGTCTATGATTTTCTCAATAAGGGACCAACATGGATGGTGGAAATGTTTTGTTTAAATGTCAGTAACTTAACTTTCGGACTATTGAAATTCTTCAGTCCCGTAAATATTTCCATCTTAAAAAGCATAATCCCACACGAACGCACCCATAGGCGTACGGGCTCCCATTTGTGTTGTGGGGCAGGTTGGCTTTTGCTCGAATTAAACAAAAATGCCCGAATCTGGATTACGTTGTTTATTCATATTAGCATTACTACCAAACAGTTATATAGGGTTGCAAACGAATCACTACGCATTTTTACATGAATTACAACTAATTTTGAGGGTAGAATAATGGTAATACATGGTAAAAAGGTCTCAGGTTAGCACATTTCCCCCGAGTATCTATATCGTTTTTGCCCGAATTTGAAGTTTTGCTCCAGTACTCCCCCCCCCCCCCCCACACGTCACGTACGCTTATGCACATACACATACATTGACAATTTGACCCAGATACCACATTAATGGTAGACCTTTTTTCCACTGACATTTTGCCCGTTGACATTCTGTCTGAAGAAAACCATTCATAATAGCACCTATCACTTATGTGTGATATCAATTTAAAGACATACGACTGGCTGCATGGTGTCCCGGTCGCGACAGCCATACCACCCATTAACAAACAAAAAAGCACGGTCGAAATAGATTAACGTGAAACTGATTTGTCTGTGATGCGTAAGTAAGCTACAAGCAATGGACTATAAACATCTTGTAGTTGGAAAAGACGTTTAAATTGGTTTAAAACTGTTGTTTGTGGATGTGTAAGAAATATAATACTACATTCTTGTCCGTTAGATACCATTTAGGCCTATCTTACAACTCGTTGTTTAAACATGTATCTAACTCGCGTTATAACAACTCGTTGTAAGGTAAATTGTATCTAACAGACACTTATGTAGTATTCTCTATTTATAACACACCAGTGCAAGATATTGCTCATGTCATAACAATCATTCAATATCTAACTAGTGTAATATTGGCGTAACGTGAGCGAGATGTAGATCACTTGCTGATCCAGGGACGGGACGTAGCCCAGTGGTAAAGCGCTCGCTGATGCGCAGTCGGTCCAGGAAAGACCTCCGTCGATGGACTCATTGAGCTAGTTCTCGTGCGAGCCAGTGCACCACGAATGGTATATCAAAGGCCATGGCATGTGCTATCATGTCTGTGGGATGACGCATATAAAAGAAATCACTTACTACTAATGGGAAAATGTAGCGGGTTTCGTCTCTAAGACTATATGTCAAAATTACCAAATGTTTGACATCTAATAGCTGATGATTAATAAATTAATATGCTCTAAAGGTGTCGTTAAATAAAACAAACAAACCTTTTTTGCTGACCCAATTCGTAGAAAAATAACGTGTAGTAAGTCTCGACATATGCACATATACGCATTTTTTTTTTTATTGTGTACACGTCCAAAATTTAATTAAACAAGTCGAGCAATGGATAAAAGAAGCTGCAGACATTATAGTTATCTTCTCTCGTACCAGTTTTCTTCTTGGCCACTCAAAGAACAATATCATAATTGACATTATTGCTCTTTTGACAAAGCAATTTATATATAGTTCAAAATTTCTGAAGAAATCACTAGATATTGAAATATAAAAAATTCATATACATTCTTATTATATATTAGAAAAAAAAATGTATTCCAATAAAATGAAATATAATGCATTTATTAAAAGATACCATAAGTTGTTTGAATAAATATCTCTACGTCATCCGCCACTGATAGTATCTAAGTATTTATTACCATATATACATGTATAAGAAATTTTGAGTGTTTAGTACTGAGTGAGGTTCAATGACGAGTTGGCAAGAGGTTTGTTGTTTTATTTTATATTATATTAATTTTGATCTGTTTATGTATGTATAAAAATATATATATACTGTGAAAATGTGACCAAAAATGAAAAAAAAAAATTCAAATAATAAAAAAAAAAGTCTCGACATATGCTGCGTTGCGGCTTGTTTGTAGTTGGTTTGTAATAAATAAAATACTAAACTAGCTTACCTATCATACCATTTTTATGAAACTCGTGAACAGTGTTACCAAAACTGTTCATTCATTTTATGAAAATGGTATGACAGGCAAGCTCGTTTAGTATTCTCTATGTATGAACATTATGAGAGTACTGCTAAAGCAATACATGTCCCCTGACTGACATATGTTTGAATATCTTGAGTTCAAAGGCCATAACTATGTTAAGCATGGGTAAATCTCCAAGGAAGTCAAACTTGTTCTGTAACTTTACATGATAAAGTTATGCACAAAATGTCAGCACAGTATCTGAGCGTTATGTAGATCACACTGTAAAAAAGAAAGTCCAGAAAACTATATGTGGGACAGACGGATAGACGGACGGACAGACAGACAGACAAAACCTAGTCACTTCCGGTTGAACTGAAATCGTGTGTTTATGAAACATGGGCCGAGTTCACCCAGACCGAGCAGAAAAACATCCGCTAGTCTGGTTTATGCGCTTCACGGTAAACCAAATGGCCATGTCGGGAACCAATCATATTGTTCGACAACGTTTGCGAAACATTTGCTGGCTGAACTAGGGGCTGAAAGGCACCGTCTCGATTACTGTATCTCTAACGCCAGTAGGATTTAATGCCTGATAGCCATTTATGAAATTTTAATTACAGTTTATTATTATTTTTTAAAATTATTATTATTTATTTTGTTAAAATAAACATTAAACATTTGTTTCACGTGAAAATAAAATTATATTTTTTAGTGATCATTGATAAAGTCCTTTTGGAAGATGACGTAGACAGGGACGGTTACATAAGTTACCCAGAATACATCTCGGCCAGACGGCGCGATGAAGTACGCATGCGTGAACACATGGCAAGACAACAACAACATCATCAACAACAACAACAGTACCAAAACCAGCCTATGCAGAACCAAAATCAGCAACACCCACCACAACAGCAGCAGTTTCAGAACCAAGCCCAGTATAACCAGCCACCCGCACAACCAAATCAACAACAGTTTCAACAACAACCAAATCAGTATCCACCACCAAACCAACAGTATCAGCCACCAAACCAACAGTATCAGCCACCAAATCAACAGTATCAGCCACACCCGCCCAATCAGCAGCAGTTTCAACAACAGCAGAAGGTGCCTCCCGGGGTTAATCCACAGCACTATCAGTAACATGATCTCTTGAACGATAGAACTTTTAAACGACAGACTGTCGACACGAAGATAGTATCATGGATTGTAGTGTGTTTACAGGTACAGAAAGATGGTCTACACCACTGCAGGCTGGGGGTGGGGGTGGGGGGGGGGGGGGGGGGGGGGGGGGGCGTATGGTGTGGTGGTAAAAAGATCAAACTACTCGATGCAAATTTTCATACAGGGATTTTCTATTTAGTTTGATATGTCTACAAAACAGAAACAAAAACATGTTTGACGGTCAATGGCGGTTGTCATTATTCCTCTATCCAAGAGTTTTAGCTATATTTAACAAAATATAACAGCACAGTACACTAAAATCCTCATATTTCGATAACATTGTGGCATCGCTTGAGGCGGGGTTGGGGTACATCTAAATGGTTACTTTTATACCTGATAACTGATGGTTTATGACAAAAATATGTTGTTACACCAAGAACATTTAAAATGTACTAGAAAATATATTTTATACATGTATAATGAAAATAACCAAAAATGTGTTGGTTTTTTTGGTTTTTTGTTTGTTTTGTTTTGTTGGGTTTTTTGTTTGTTTGGTTGGTCGGTGTTTTTAATTTTTTGTTTTTGTTTGTTTGTTTGTTTTTGTTTTCTTTTTTGTGATTGGGGGGGGGGGGGGGGGATTTCGAGCATAGTGGTATCCACAAAGTTTGATTCAAATTTCATATTGTTGAATTACATCATTTATTTCCTCTCTATGTTTAAAGCCTACTGTACCCAAATGACAAGAAAAATGGTTTTTAAAATCCGGATCACTTAGCAAGTCTGGAATTTAAAAGTATTAGCTGGTTAAAACCATTTGTTTTTAAATGAATACAATTTCTGTCTGTTCAGAATAGTAAACAACTTTGTAACCTTGGAAAATATTCAAAATGTGCTTTACATTTAAGATCACAATATGTATAACTGCCCATCCTCCAAATACACATTCACTTATTTATGTTGATGATTGTATGTTTTGTATATAATAGTGTGCTGATGATCCACATAAAGTAAATAAACTTCTACTACTAGCCGTCTGTTTTAAGATATATATATATATATATATATATATATATATATATATATATATATATATATATATATATATATGTGTGTGCGTGTGTGTGTGTGTGTGTGTGTGTGTGTGTGTGTGTATGTGTGTGTGTGTGTTTAATTGGCCTTTGCTCGACACTTGGTCATACCAATGGCCGGTGTGTTTGTTCATCTTGGGTTTGTAACAAAAATGGCCTACTACTAATACATGTTTTGAAGAAACGTGCCAGACATAAAAGTAATCAATGTTCGTATTATTCACTTCAATAAATGTTGAGTTTGTTTTGATGTAGACTGTCGTACAGTAGATTTCTAATTTTAATTCCATATGAAGCACATATCGTCACCACACATTTTCGATACCGGTCTTGGTCAGTATGTTCACATCTTTTCTTATTTCTCTTTAACATCTTTGTGTACATATTCTGGGTTTTATTATAGCTTGTAAAGAGTGTATAAATATTTATATTGCTAAGATATGGTGCAAGTGTGTATGGATAGCCAATGTATATTAGTTTATAAGATGATGCTAATCTCTCTCTCTCTCTCTCTCTCTCTCTCTCTCTCTCTCTCTCTCTCTCTCTCTCTCTCTCTCTCTCTCTCTCTCTCTCTCTCTCTCTCTCTCTCTCTCTCTCTCTCTCTCTCTCTCAAACATAAAGCAATCCTCTTCATGTGTTTGATATTCGTCAATAGTTACTCAGTGTAACAACGTTTAGCGCTTCATGGTTGGATATATAAAAATGGTCTGATGAATGTAACAATATTCTTACTTGAAATCATTTTTCAATATTTCTTTATAAATACAAATGTACGTGTTACCGATTTGTTTAATTGTATGTATGTTGAATAAACGTTTGATTGAATGAATAAAATAAAATACGTGTTTTATGTACATAAGTATATGGTACTTAACTGTGTAATCTACAAATAAAAATAAAAGAGTGAAATCCGCAGTTTCAGTGAATTTACATACTGACAAAACATATTAATAATATGTTGTAAATCAACCCTGGCAATAGCAAAAACTATATCTTGGAAAAATAATATCCATGGCATTCGCTATTTAACTGATCAATTATACATTTTTTTCGATAATTATAAGGAATTTCCATTTATATTAAAGTTTAATAAGTTTTGCCAAAGGAAGCTTCTAAATACCGTATCAAATACCTTTTGAAAATCAACAAAGGTACAGAATATGTTTTTCTTCATTTTAAAACTTCTATTAAAGAATAACTATTAAACAGGTGGTCAGTTGTGGAATAGGTTGTCGAAAGGCTGTCTGGGCTTCAGTTAAGATATTTTTTTTCCTTCTAGATATTCATTTAGTTGCTCATTTTGGATCGTTGTAAATAGTTTTGAGCCTCAGCAAAACAGAATTACCTTTATAGCTAGTAAAATAACATATTAAATATACATTATCTTGTTTAGAATATCAGTGTGTATATCTAGTGTGTTTGCGGTGTTGTGCAAACGTTTGTAGCAGTCATTATTCATTTTCTTCGTAACATATATTTTTTCCTACTTACAAAACCTGGTTTGTGCTACTGACGAAATTAGGGCAACAAACACCTTGTTTCTACAGATATTGATATTCTAAACAGTAAACTATCTTAAATATATAATGTTAGTCCTCAAAAAAGATCTGTTTGTCGCAAACATGTTACAATTAAATGGCTGGAAACACAGGACAGTCCCTTTAACGTGGAGACTATTTTTAATATTCATCATAGTTTAGCGCATGCAGCCAAAGAACATCAAAGTTAAAGATTGTTCTGTTTAACGACACCACTAGAGCACATTGATTTATTAATCATCGGCTACTGGATGTCAAACATGTGATAATTCTTATATATAGTCTAAAAAAAAACGCTACATTTTTCCAACAGTAGCAAGGGATCTTTTATATGCACCATCCCGCACAGGACAGCACATACCACGGCCTTTGATATGCCGGTCGTGGTACACTGATTGGAACGAGAAATAGCCCAACGGGCCGACCGACGGAGGCCGATCCCAGACCGACCACGAATCAAGCGAGCGCTTTACGACTGGGTTACGCCCCCCCCCCCCCCCCCCCCCCCCCCCCCCCCCCCCCCCATCAATGGGCATGAAAGAATGACGTTCGGCAGTAAGAATATTAATGCGGATGATTTATTCTAAATGAGTAAGTTATGAAAATATAATCAAGGATAGATCGAAGGCGACAAATACACAACTATTATCAGTGACAACAAATACCTTGGTAATATATATATAGTTTTAATATATATATATATATACATAAGTAGTTGCATACAAATTGCTTGAAATGTTATGCTTTTGTCATATTATTTGTTATGACACGATTTAAAAAGTTTCTTAAAAACGTATTTGCACTCTTTTCTGAAATTAACATTTAAAATACTGTAAATAAACGGATTAATAACATTATTGATGAAATATGATCTCACACAAAAGTTGTATACAATCTCAACAGTATCTGATCGAAATGGATCAAAAGCCACTTTTGTGACCTTCATAATGTTGACAATAAGGTAAGGTAAAAAACTGATCACAAATGCCACAGAAACTGTAAAAAATATTGCCGTGAGACGCGTGGTTTTTAAAGACACAGTTCCCATTTTGTGCTGATGGCCATTTTCTTTGCGAATCAATGATGGTGTTTTCGTTAATCTATTCGAATCACGGGAAGTCTTGTTGTCATGTAACTGTTTGGGTGCATTCTCCGTTGTTTTGGAATTGTCTTCAGTGCTAGACTCAGAGTGACACGTTTTCTGAGTCTGGTTTTGAACAAATCTATGAGTTCTTGGGTAGTCCGTCTTTAACGTAATTTGTTCTCCGATCGTTAATTTATTTCTTCTGTGCAAACACACGCCTATGATTATGTACAGCGTCAATAAGCAAGAGAACGTAAAGATGAAAGTCAACATGAGGGAGCCGTAATAAATGATCGCCAAAGGTGTGTGAACCATGTGATCGTCAATAGAACACTCGGTTCCATTCACGTCTGCTACACCAGTGGTCAAACTTCTTCTGCCGAACAGCGCAAGCGCAGGAAGTGCCATCAACAGAGCTATGGAGACTGCAACGCTGCAAAATACCTTGGCTTTTAAAATCGTGAAGCGTCTTAAAGGTTTGCAGAGTTTGTAGTATCTGTCAAAGGCGACACATACGAGAGTCAAACCCGAGGCACTGATGGTCCACGTCTCCACAAAGCGAAGAATCTTGCAGGCTGCTGGTGCGTCGAACATATAGGGCAGAAGTAAGTCAGACACCTCGAATGGCATTCCCAGGCAACAGCTAAGCAAGTCCACAATGGCCAGAAATAGGATAAAGAAATTGGACGTAGTCCGTCTGAAGCGCCACCTGTAGACGTAACACACTAGTCCGTTACCCACAATTCCGCACAGCATGAGGATAACCAAATAAATTATGACAGGCAGAAACATAAAAGATTTCTTTTGGTTCAAGGACAAAATGTCATCTCTCAAGGCGCCTTCTCTGCTGATGTCATTTTCAACAGATACGTTGTTGTTGTTGATTAACTCGTTCATGGTATTTGCGTCAGAGGGAAGAAACCTGGTGAAAAGTAAAAGCAAAGAATTAATTTATTGGTAAAACATGTAATAATTAAATCCTGTCCGTTGCTTTACAAACAAACGTAATACAGAATACTATTCTTAGTGTTCTGCGTCCAATATATTTGTACTTTAGGGAAGATGTAATCACTTTTGTTTAAGTAAATATATGTATATATTTTTTAAATGGCAATGGTTTAGTCCTAGGAATAATCGTAAAGTTAAAAGTTAAAGTTTGTTTTGTTTAACGACACGTCTAAAGCACATTGATTTGTTAATCATCGACTACTGGATGTCAAACATTTGGTCATTTTGACATACAGTCTAAGAGAGGAAACCTTACATTTTCCGTCAGTAGCAACGGCTCTTTTATATACACCATCCCACAGGCAGGATAGCACATACCACGGCCTTTGATCGTAAAGGAGAGAGTACTACACGAGTGGTCGTTAGATGTCATTTATCATACGAGTTGTAAGATAAGTGTTGTATCTAACGGACACGAATGTAGTATTCTATGTTTTGTAAATATCAGCAAAAACCAGGTTTTAAGGAAAAGTTGTAATGCTAAGAAAACTTACTTCCACTAATGTTGGAATGTAACTTTACCCTTTAAAGTACGGTAAAAAAACAACCCCAAAACCCCAACAAAAAACATTCTAACAGGCCCTGCCTTTTTCCAATACTAGAAGTGTATTTGCTGGCAGAGGAAGAAAAATTCAAACAGATGATAAAAAGGTGTGTATGTTTTCAATAACTTATACATATGCTGACTTCCCCGCCTTCAGTTCTTGATCGGACACTTAAGTCGTTAACGATAACCTATAATCGTTTGCTGGCGCCAAAATACATACATTACTACACATCTAAATAATTTGTGTGCGAATATACCGGAAACATTTTCTAGCGATATATTCATAAAAAACATAAAACTCGTTTCTGCATACTATAAAACAAACAGTTATATTTCTGTTGATGTATAAATTCCAATAAAAACATTACTGCTTTAACCTATATGAAACAAAATAATTACACTCTTAATGGAGTGAATCTAAGATTTTTAACTACTAGCGTGTGCTACAGTAGGCCATGTTTTATTAGTTTGCTTGAAATGGTGAGTACTTAAGTATTACTGAAAAGTAAGATTTTCAACACCCCTTCCCCAAATCCCCGAATTCACATCTGTTTGCAGTGGTTTATTCGCGTAATACAAGTTTCAGAAAAGAGCCTGCACGCCATTCGGGTTTGTCTGTAATTTGAAAGCAAGAGCGTTCTTGTCTGTTTCAACAGAACTAGTAGCAATAGCGATAATATAATTTAATTCGAGCTTAATAGTACACAGTAAACATTCATTAAAAGGGATGTATTCAGTGTGCTTACTCATTTATGACAAGTTAGTTAAATTTATATTCAAATATAACGAAAAAGGGAGTGGGCAGGATAAGCAATTGATAACGTAATTAATATTTGGTTCATACAGCGAGCGAATTAACCCGCTGCTGCCACATTGGCTACCGATTAGCGGTAAGCGACTTTTAATTGCCCTTTCTTTTAAACAAAATAACGACATCCCACGATCTTTGATATACCTGAGCTGTGGGCGAGACGTAAACCTAATAGTAAAGAGCTCACTTGATGTGCGATCGGTTTGGGATCGATCCCCATTGGGCTATTTTTCGCTCCAGCTAGTGCACCACGACTGGTACGTCAAAGGTCGTGGTATGTGCTATCCTGTCTATGGGATGGTGCATATAAAAGATCCCTTGCTGCTAATCGAAAAGAGTAGCCCATGAAGTGGCGACAGCGGGTTTCCTCCATCAATATCTGTGTGGTCCTTAACCGACGTCCGACGCCATATAACCGTAAATAAAATGTGTTGAGTGCGTCGTTAAATAAAACATTTCCTTCCTTCAAATAGGTATATCCACAAAAGGGAATAGATCCTATCGCCCGTCACACCTCATGCCAGTGAATACATAAAACAACTGGGGTGTAATAAGCTAGATTTAGTTTGTTGTCGCATGTTATTCTTGGTGATATGATCTTGATATTTTACTGATGGACAACGTATGGGAAGGGCGGTTTCTTCCTCCTTTACTCCATCGTATGCTGCCAGTGGCAAGAAATTAAGTTCAACAATACAGTGGACCTTCGTAACATACATTCCCATGCACTTACACATATACACACGTACAGTCGTTTTTCCCCTTTGGCATTTGTAATGGTAAACTAAATACAAAACACAACAGGGAGTTTAATTTGGTTCAGACACACCCAATATCTGTGGGAAAATGTTCGTTAATTCATGTCATGCGCACTTGTTACTTACAGCTAGACGTTTTAAAGGCCTGTACATTACTGATAAGAGAGAGAGAGAGAGAGAGAGAGAGAGAGAGAGAGAGAGAGAGAGAGAGAGAGAGAGAGAGAGAGAGAGAGAGTATGTGTGTGTGTGTGTGTGTGAGTGTGTGTGAGGGAAGAACGTGGTCCTTATTACCCACTACTTATAAATAAAATATTGTAGGCAGCACTTGTAATAATACGTTGGTTTAATAAGTTCTTGTGTGCAACCTTCATCTGTCGTTTATCAGCAGAACTGAATTTCAAGTCTAGCTTTAACTTGCTAGGTTTTGGCTTGATAAATCATCCAATACTAAAATGGTAACGTGTTATGTCGCGATCAGATTTAACCGGGGTTTTGGGGTGGGGTTTTTTACAAAGTTTGTTTTATTTAACGACGCGTGACTAGAGCACATTGAATTTTTATCTTATCATCGGCTATTGGACGTCAAACATATGGTCATTCTGACACTGGTTTTTTTTAGAGGAAACCCACTGTCGCCACATAAGCCACAGGCAGGATAGCACAAACCATGGCCTTTGCTGAACCAGTTATGGATCATTGGTCAGTGCAAGTGATTTACACCTACCCATGAAGCCTTGCAGAGCACTCACTCAGGGTTTGGAGTCGGTATCTGGATTAAAAATCCCATGCCTCGGCTGGGATCCGAACCCAGTACCTAACAGCCTGTAGACCGATGGCCTAACCACGACGCCAGTTTGTTTTTTGTTGTTTTTGTTGTTTTGTTTTTTTATCTGCACCCGCTTCTACATACGTTACGTAAAATTCGATTATGAAATTAACTGGTGCGTAGGCGCATATTCAGTAAAAGATGCAAGGGTTGGGTCTAGACTGTGGCGAGTGAAGCTTCGGGGACGGGGGTGGGGTGGGGTGTTAGTGGGGGCGGTTCATGCTTCCCCAAAAAATACATTTACCCCCCCCCCCCCAAAAAAAAAAAACCCCCACAAAAAACCCCAACAACATCCCTTTGAGCAGGAGAGATTTCGACCCCTCTTCTCTCTGCACACGCGCAGCACATTTACGCTCGTCTACGTAAATCATCCCGGTGTAACAGCCCAAAATATATACCCCCCCCCCCCCCCCCCCCGCCAAACTATACCCGGGGTTTAAGTGGGCTAGCCTGTTTTATACCCCTAACCCTATCCCTAATTTTTATTACTAACCTGTATACAAAATAAATAAATAAATAATAATAATAAACGCTTTAAAAGAAAAGCAACTATTGCTTTCATAATGAGAGGTATGGCTAGCTTGTTTTATACCCCGGGGTATATTCTGGGCTAGTCCAGTTTATACCCCGGGTATAGTTTGGCGTGTGTGTGTGTGTGTGTGTGTGTGTGTGTGTGTGTGTGTGTGTGTGTGTGTGTGTGTGTATTTTGGGCTATTACACCGGAACCGATTTTACGCGGCAAAGAGATCGGGAAAAGATTTCCAAAGTATAAATTCATACTTGGATCTATTCCTCCACCTGTCCGCATATATATAGTTATAAAATGTGTCTCGGTAAAACTTTAGTAAACTGTTACTTCAGGGAGTTTTTCATATCATATCTGATATGTGGATACGTCTGTTACACGTTAAAGGGTAATATCAAGTGGCGCAATGAACAAAAATATTTATTCACATTTCATGACAAATGTACTTAAATTACATGCCCACAAAAATAAATATAAAATAAAATAAAAATTACAATCAAATCATTTCATTTTAATACTACTATTATTGCAAAATACAGAAAGTGGCCAACAGGTTAATGCCTGAATGGCTGTTATTTCGGTGGTTATGTCGTGATAATTTAATAGGTACTTTATATTTTCTGTCAGTGATTCTTGGGAAACCATATACTCTGCTGTTCGAGAGCTAGATGGACATTTGGACGGTTACTCGTAATAACTCTCTTTATTCATTAATTCATTTCAACGTATTTTCGTGTTTATGTCCAATTAAGGTTCAAGCGCGCTGTCCTGGGCACACCTCAGCTATCTGGGCTGTCTGTCCTGGACAGTGGGTTAGTTGTTAATTGGTTAGTGAGAGAGAGAGAGAGAGAGAGAGAGAGGAGGGTGTAGTGGCCTTACACCTACCAACTGAGCTCTTAAGAACTCACTCTGGGTGGGAGCTGGTACCGAGATGCGAACCCTGTACCTATCAGCCTGTAATCCGATGGCCTAAACACGACACCACCGAGGCCGGTGAAAATCACTCTCTACCGTCAGAGCCAACTCTAATCAAAACACGGAATTTTTGCCTACCACCGAGTAAACGACAACAATGAATGCTCTAAAACGACAACAATCATCTTAGAGTTCGCCGATAACAAATATTTCACATATTAACCTCTAATACAATGTACCAGGCGCGTGTGCAGGAGCCCCCTCCCTCTGCTCAAAGCAAATTTTCCGTTTTGGTCTGAACCCCTCAAGAAACTTCGCTAGCCACAGTTTAGATCCCCTTACATAATTTCCTACAAACGCGACCGAATACATACACTACGGGAAGAAACTCGACATCACTTATGTATTTAACCGGAACATTGTTTAAAGTTTTGTCGCCTACACAGTCTGAACTTTCTAGACGTTAATGATACATGATAAATGATTTTCATATGTCATAGTCGTAAGTAGTTATAACTGGAACAAACTTAGCACTAGTAAAATGTAAAACATCAATATAGTAACGTAATATAGTTAAACCTGTCGTTAAAAATGCACTAATTTTACGTCTGTTACATTGAAATTGTCGATGCCGAATTACAAATATTTTGCATTTCCAAAATGGAGACAAGTGTAGTTGCTATGGTATATTTCGCTTATTTCATTTACTTATACAAATGATCACCAGGGCTGTAGCTAGCAGGGGAAAGCATTATAGAAACTTAAAGAAAATTCTCTTCTTAACTGTTTAAGGAGTTTTAGACTATTAACTACTCAGTTGCCCCCCCCCCCCCCCCCCCCCAAACAAAAAATCCTAGCTACGGTCCTGATCACCTTAGTAAATTATCAGTTAAAGGTTGCAGTCAGTAAATTTTCACTAACATGAATGTGCTAATATATATTTTTAGATATCACGTACACAAAATAACCTAATATTTATAATGTTAACAGTTTACTATATGATATGATATATACTTTAAAACTGCTGTTGAAAACAATACATTTTTCAATAAACAACTTACCTATTTGAAAGTCTTGAATTCTTCCACAAAATAGTTAACTAAAATGCATTAGTTAGATATTTAACATGTATTATTGAACCAACTGTACTATCATTGCCTTTATATCCATTGTCTTCCTTCTATAAGTAATATTTTTCTACGTTCTGGCAAGACATCGTCAATAATTCTCAAGAAACAAAACACACCTTCACTTGTTTGATGATCCAGTCCACTAAAAACTATTCTAGAATTGACAAACTATATGTATGCGCTCTTACAAAACTGCGACAAGATAAACCCCTCGCTTGCAGTCGCTAGCTTAACCGCAGACGTCCACACTGTAAGAAAACAACAAATCACGGGAAATAATAGGCCGGATGTGAGAAGCCCATGAACAAAGGTAACCGGCTCGTTTGACAAACCGGAAGTCGCTCGATCCTGTTTACAGATCAGCTTATTACGGCGGCTTTTCTGCGTAACGGGACAGTGGTACATAAACTCCCGCGTTGACTCGCCGACCAGTCATAACAGAAGGATGTCATTGGTAATTTCACAGGCATGACTCGGCGAACGGTCTTTTAAATCCGGACAGACGGGAACATAATTATGACGTTTGGATCCAGGGGAAATCCGAAATTAGTACATTGCAGTTATGATCAAATGAATGATGGGGATGAATTATCTCTGTTCAATAAATTGAGCTTTTAGGAAGTTACGTGTTAGAATTTGATATCGTCATACTTTGTCAAGATGGTGACATCGCATAAGGCGTAAGCTACTCCTACCGAATAGCAGCAAGAGGTATGTGGTAATCAGGGCCGGTTTATACCTTGGGGGCGGGGGCAACTCAACATAGAAAGTAAATTACATGAACTAATGAACTAATTTTATAATTATTAAAAAAAATTATATAAAGGAAGTCTTTGGTCTTGGGGGCCCGTCTGGCGGGGGGGGGGGGGGGGGGGGGGGTTGCCCCCTTATTGATTGAAACATATTTTATTGCTTTTAAAGAACAAATGGATTAGGCACAAGTTACACAACTTCTCCAAAATACATACATATTACGGCAGTAGTCTATTTTTGCAATTTAAATATGAACAGAAATAAATATTGAGAAAAGAAAGAATAAAGGAAACAGAAAAAAAAAAGACGCAATAAAGTTTTCTATGTGTTCGATAATTAGACAGCAGGTTTGATAAAAGAAAACACAAAACACAAACAAGGCATCGCAATGATTACATAATGGCCACACAAATAATAGTAATAGCAATAAAATAAAATAAATAAATAGTAATAATTTTAAAGATCCATACTTTATTTACTACTTAAGGGAAATGTTTTGCTTCATTTATATACTTATGTACATGAAAAAAATTTTTTTTTATGTCTTCTTCATTTAGAGTATTTACCATTTAAAACTAGTTGTAAATCTATTGGCTGAAGTCTGCAATGAATTCCAGAGAGTGCGTCTTTGCCTTTCATATAAAATGCATTAACAGAAAAAATTATAATTGTTTTCAAAATTATACCCACATATAAATCCGGCACTGGTTGTAATATGCACCTCCCACAGACATGGCAACACATTGCGGTGTTCACTGACGATTCTAGGAAGAAAGTTAAAGTTTATCAATCATCGGGTATTGGATGTCAAACATTTGGTAATTCTGACATAGTCTTAGAGAGGAAACCCGCTACATTTTTCCATTAGTAGCAAGTGATCTTTTATATGCACCATCTCACAGACAGGATAGCATATACAACGGTTGGAACGAGAAATAATCGAATAGGCCCACCGACGGGGATCGACCCCTTACCGACCGCGCAGCAGGCGGGCGCTTTACCACTGGGCTATGTCCCGCGCCACCACGACTGGTATGTCAAAGGTCGTGGTATGTACTACCCTGTCTTTGGGATGGTGCATATAAAAGATCCCTTGCTGCTAACCGAAAAGAGTAGCCCATGAAGTGGCTACAGCGGGTTTCCTCTCTCAATATATGTGTGGTCCTTAACCATATGTCTGACGCTATATAACCGTAAATAAAATGTGTTGAGTGCATCGTTAAATAAAACATTTCTTTCTTTATATCCCGCGCACTAGAAAAAACAAAGAGACACAGGAAAAAAGTCACAAAAGTATATATTGCAATTAGATTATTGCAGTATATACTAGGTGGTGTCATTATGTATATTTTTAGTTTATAGAAATTGTACAAGATGAAGCCCCTCTGGAGTAATACATTATAATACTTAATAGGAATTAATATAATTAAATATTAGTAATACTATAGAGCAAACCATCTAAAGTGCGTTTTAACAGTTAACTGTAAAGTCAGTATCTTAAATTTATAAGACGCTCGAAACCCAGCGTACGAGACGGGGCGGGGAAAGGGGAAGGGGAAACTGCACCCCTAGTGCTGGAGAAAATCCTCGAATTCCGGCAAAAAACGATATATTCGGGCAAAATGAACCAGCCTAAAACCTTTTCACCATGTGTTTCCATCATTGTACCCACAATATTAAATGTACCAGGACCATAAATGGATATGGCAACGTAAATGAGTGTGGACATTTCAAGTCTTGCAGTGAAAATAATACAAGTATTTAAGACGGTGTAAAAAAATTGAAAATCTGCTTTAGGCCCCCAAAACATCGCAGCTGAGCCTGGGTCTGGTCCTGGGTATTACTGTACCAGTCGCAAAAGAAACGTACTGAATCGAAGATAACAAAACACACCGCGTCTTTACTGACCCCTACACTAATTAGTATATTCGACCGGCCTCGGTGGCGCAGTGGACATCGGACTACAGGCTGATAGGTACAGGGTTCGCAGCCCGGTATCGGCTCCAACCCAGCGTTCTTAAGGGCTCAGTCGGTAGGTGTAAGGCCACTCTTCTCTCTCACTAACCACTAACCAACTAACAACTAACCCACTGTGCTGAACAGACCACCCAGGACAGCGTGCTTGAACCTTAATTGGATATAAGCACAAAAATAAGTTGAAATGAAATTAAGTAATTAGTATTAAGGTATCTTTTTTATGTTCAGTTTTCAACAGACAAGATAGCATTCTTTATTATCCAAAGCCATCCTGGCTATAGGCGCGACATAAACATCAATATTATTATCATAGTAACAGTTGTGCATATATACATAGTGTGATATTTAACAATCAAAATTACATGAATAGAGTATATAAAATGTCAATAGGAGGGTAAACATAATATATTAATTTTTAATGAACATTTCCCTTCTTAGAAAAGCCTTGTATAAATATTTTCCAAGATTGTTTAAAGTTTTTATATTTTCCGAGTTCAATAGTTTGATTAACTTAAACACGGAAGGTCTGACGTAGAAGTATTTCTTTATGTAATTTATTCTTAGATCATGGTAAAAAGGACAACTCAGAATAAAATGGAATTCGTCTTCGATTGTTTCATTATCACATAGTGTACATAATCTGTTTTCTCTTGGGGTATTTTGGCGTCTCCCGACTTCAATACAAAGATAATCGTATTTTGGTAATCAGTTTGCTGTATACAAATTCAAGGCGTTTTTTTAGATAGTTCTTGACATTATGAGTAGGATTTAGATGTTGATATAAGAATCCTTTAGATGACGAATCAATTATTCTGTTACAATCCTGGATGAAGTGATCCTCTAAACGTTGTTTAACTGTGAATAAGAAAGAAGTTTTATTTTCGACCTGTTGGCTATCCCATATGTGAGGAAGGCCTACTTCTAGTAGAATATTTTTCACAGAATTTGCCCAATTAAATCTAGGGAGATTGATATCATCTAATAATAATTCGTAGCAGCTCTTTAAAATACAGTTGTTAGTATTTAATATTTTCAGCCAATATTTAATAATTCTGAATTTTCGAGAAGTGGTTAAAGGAAAGCGACCAAGTTCTGCGAATACCATCATATTAGTACATTTTTTACTTACACCAAGTATTCTTTTGCAGAAATCGATGTGTACCTTTTCAATATCTGTAGCGCTATGGTATCCCCAAATCTCGCAGCAATAGCTTAATATGCTGCTAACATAAGTATCAAACAAATATAACTTAGTTTCTACATTAAGGTTACAATCATTAAATTTTCTCAGCAAACCAAATAAAGCTTTGCGACCTTGATTAGCAATGCATTTTTGTGTCTCAACAAACTTTCCATTGAATTTTAATACCAATCCCAGATAATTGAATTCATTTACTATTTCCAATTCGTTATCCCCTAGATACCACTTTTCATTATCTCGTATAATACCTCCGTTACGAAATATAAGAACCTTGGCTTATCGGTATTAATACATAAATTCCACTTATAACAATATATATTTAGACAATTTAACATTTCTTGCAAGCCTTCTATACTTTCTGAAAAAATAACTGTGTCATCAGCATACATTAGCAATAATAAGTTCAAATATTTCAATTCGTAAGAGTTATTGCAGTGGTTTAACAGGTCAAGTTCAATATCGTTGACAAAAAGAGAAAAGAGCATAGGCGATAGTGCGTCTCCCTGCATTAAACCCACACTAGTTGAAAAAGAATCAGAGAAGGACCCGTGGTGTTTAACACATGATTTAACATCATTATACATTGATCTAATTATAGTTAATAGTTTTCCTGTGACACCGTATCCGATTAGTTTATACCAAAGACTATTTCTATTAATACTATCAAAGGCCTTTTTGTAATCAATGAAACAACAATATAAACGTTTTTTATGCGCTAAAGTGGATGATAGCAGACTATGTATGGAAAAAATTGCATCACAAGTTCCATAGCCAGGCTTAAATCCGAACTGGGCATCAGATATAATATTGTGATTACTGCTCCATTGTAGAAGTCTATTGTTAATAAGAGAAGTAAATATTTTGGATATAACACTTAATAAAGTTATACCTCTATAGTTGCCTACATCGTTAGGGTCGTTCTTTTTGTATAAGGGTAGGATGATCCCGTTTGACCAAGAATTGGGGAAATAACCACAATCAATAATGCTATTGAATAGCTTGCTTAAAACGGGTAATAAAATGTCTTTAAATTCTATGAAATATTCAGTTAACAGAAGATCATGGCCAGGGGTTTTGTCTCGTTTAAGATTTGAAATAACATGTTCAATCTCAGCAGGTGTTATTATTTTATCCAATTCTTCAAAAACACTTTCATTATGGGTATTAACTGAGGTATCGTCAAATTCATCTATCATTTGGGTAATATTAACCTGTTCAACATGATCGGTGTTTGTTAAATTTTTAAAATGTATAAAAAAATCGTTGATTGTTAATGACGTATTAACTTGCTTACGTTTGTTCTTAAAACGCTTGAAGAATTGCTTTGGGTTATGTTTTTTCAAATAATGCAACAGGTTACCTTCCTGATATAAATACATTCGTTTTGCTTTACCTATATGCTGTTTATATGTTTTCTTTTTTACAGCTAAATTATACCTGTTCTCGAATGAAGAATGCTTGTTAAACAAATATAGAGCCTCCTTGTAACTGCGATATAACTCACGGCACTTATCATCAAACCATGGTTTGTCACGGACTGATTTTAGACAATGACCTCCAACAGTTTTTACATTTAACAGTGTGGGAACAGTATTGTTTGGTCGAGTCATTTATCAGATGAGTTAAATCAGTAACTGATTTATCAATACTTTCTTTGGTGGGACAAATATTTTGAAAGAGAATCTGTAATTGTTCGGACTTTCCGCTTAAACTGTTTAAAATATCAACCTTGCATTCCTCATTCCAGATAGTTAAAGTCATATATAAAGGATTACCTTTATTAACTACAACTTTGTTAAAAAATTTCAATGAGCAAACAACCTCGATCAAACAGGGCGCGTGGTCAGAAAACATATTAAAATCGCACACTGTAAAGTCGCTAACGATATGAAGTATGTCGTTGGAGCATATAGCGTAGTCAATACAGCTTGATCCATTTCTATGATAAAAAGTAAAACGACCAATATTATCACCAGGTGATCTGCCATTCACAATACGGATACCAGTAGCTTTACACAAGCGTAACAAGTTACGACCCAAGTTATTTACAGTTTTGTCTTGAGACACTCTTGGCGTTGAACACTCGTCAGAGACATAGTCAAACAGTTCACCGATGTTACGCAACACTTGATTATCAAGCCGATCCAGTGGGATATAATCCGGTTCCGCTCCAGTGCGCGCGTTACATGTATAGATACATGTATGCGCAGATACATGTATACCAACTGTTAAGCACTGGTTGGAACGGAAATTAATCACCCAGTGAGTCCACTAATAGGGACCAGTCCTACAACCCATCTGGTAGCAGACGACATAGAACATATTTTGACATCGCCAGACTCACCAGACACAGATCCAGACTCGGCTATAGTGGTTTTGAGGCTAAACTTCCATTAAGTGAAGAAAAACGTTCAGTTGTTATGAACTTTGACCCTTTGTAGTGTCTATTAAAAGAAAACAAAAATTAAATTGTGACTTTTATCCTGTAGCCTTTTTCCCAGGCAAAAGTCTATCATTTGCGGGGTACTGGTCGAGTCGTGACCCCTGTATCTACGCTTATGTCCCCCACATTAATCTACAGCCTTCTACCCAGAGTGAGTTTTAACGACTTCACAAGTATAAGGCCACTACAATAACCACTCACTCTCAGTAACCACTTAACCACTATCCAGGATACAAATACTAAATAGCTCTCAGTAACCACTCACTCTCAGTAACCACTCACTCTCAGTAACCACTAAACCACTATCCAGGATACAAATACTAAATAGCTGAAGTGTATTTGTGTCCACAATATTCCTGCTTGAACGTTAACTGGATATTAAATATCAAGTTAAGATGAATGAAAAGTTAGACAAAGTCATTCAACAACAATGTTGAGGGCGGGACGTAGCCCAGTGGTAAAGCGCTCGCTCGATGCGCGGTCGGTCTGAGATCGATCGCCGTCGGTGGGCCCATTGGACTATTTCTCGTTCCAGCCAGTGCACCACGACTGGTATATCAAAGGCTGTAGTATATACTACCCTGTATGTAAGATAGTGCATATTTAAGATCCCTTGCTGCTAATTGAAAAGAGCTAATAGCACATGAAGTGGCGACAGCGGGTTTCCTCTCTCAATATCTGTGTGGTCCTTAACCATATGTCTGACGCCATATAACCGTAAATAAAATGTGTTGAGTGCGTCGTTAAATAAAACATTTCCTTCTTCTTCTTCTAAATAACTTCACTAATTTACCAGTGATTTTATGGATTAACTTGACCGAAAAGAAAATATGTTTCTTACACACATGATTCGTTGTTGTTTTTTGACACACACTAATAACACATATAAGCGTGATAACAGTTTAAAGACATACGACTGGCTGCTCCTTGGTGATGACTATCCAGTGAAAAGAAGCACAGTCTAAATCAAGTATTCTGGGACGTATAAATTAACCTCAAACTGATTTGTCTGTGACGCATAAGTTAACTACAAGCGCGAGAGACATAAATAGGTTTTGGTAGAAAAAATGTTCAAGAATTTAGTTTAAACACGTTTTGACTAATATGTAAATAATTGTATATACGTGTCCATTTTCGCTCGTTAGATACGTTTTAAAACAACTCGTTGTGAGATAAATGGTATCTTAAGGCCACTCATTTAGTATTCTCTATTTATCTAATGACATCACATGCATTATTTAATAGTATTTGGTCTTCTACAACATTCTAGAGTATTTATGGCTAGTATTTAAATGTCTTGCTAGAAATATGACTTTCTTCACTTCAGGTCAAATGAAATTTATTTCTGAGTTCATAGTTAAATGTTGTGAAACGAGTATGTGTATGAGGCTGATGCCCGAGTTTTTTTAGAGAGGGAGTGTAACATTTAAAAAGGGCACTTTCAGTATTCAGGGTTGTGGTGCGTAAATATTTATCTATATGGTAATCTTTCACAGAAATATCAGGCTAACAAAAATATTACATGTTCCCCACTAATAACCGCCAAAATATACTAAACACCGGAAGGGGGCGGGATTTAGCTCAGTCGGTTGAGTGCTTGCTTGAGGTGGATCCGCTCAGCTGATTGGGTTTTTCTCGTTCCAACCAGTACACTACAACTGGAAAAAGGCCGTGGTATGTGCTTTCCTGTTTGTGGGAAAGTGCATATAAAATATATTTTGCTGCATTAGGAAAAATGTAGCGGGTTTCCTCCGATGACTGTGTCAGATTTACCAAATGTTTGACATCCAATAGCCGATGATTAATTAATCAATGTGCTCCAGTGGTGTCGTTAAACAAAACAAACACTGGAATTTCCAAGATGGGGTGCGCATCCAAGCACCATCCCCTTGGATCCGCGCCTTATGTTCGTCATTCAGTCGGAGAGTTCCAAGTAGGTAAACATTCTGCAAATTCAGTAGGATGTATTTCAAAAACACTCATTTACAAGAAAGAAATTTCACGTAAATTCCTGCGCGCGCCATAAGGTCATATCAAAACACAGTTTTCAGCTTCTGCAAACATTCGGACTATCAAGGTGTCCGGAAGTACAAAAATGAAGTATGAAACTGTAAAATGCAAAGTACCATTTAATATTGTTAAAGAAACAAGAACCTTAAATCAAAAGTTTAAGTGTCAAACAACTAAATGCGACACTTTGTCCAGAATGACCGAAAGAAAATGTTTTACGACACCCCGACACTTACTTAGTTCAGGGAATTAGAAAGAAAAAATGCAATGCCGACGTATTGGTTTCCACACTGATTAGAATCAAGATATGTATTTTTATATGCACATTTCAATAAACAAAAAATCAGATACATGTACATGTATACCAATTAAATTAATAACCCAGCGAGTCCACTAAGAGGGGACAGTCCTGCAACCCATGGGCTAGCACATATTTTACGATTCGGCGTATTTTGAGTCTGTTAGTACAAAATTAATAGTACGTTTACCGCTCCCGATCGGATGATTTGACAATCGTAAATATTAAAATAATATTATTAACCAGACGAAAAATTAAACATTAAATATTTGGCATCTACCATGTGGTTATTTTAAGAGAGAGAGAGAGAGAGAGAGAGAGAGAGAGAGAGAGAGAGAGAGAGAGAGAGAGAGAGAGAGAGAGAGAGAGAGAGAGAGAGAGAGAGAGAGAGACAGACAGACAGACAGACAGACAGACATACAGAGATGGGAACCATTGTCACCATATAATAAACAGAATAGTCAATAACACTGCCTTTGGTGTACATCGAGGGGGATCCATTCTACGACCCATTCACTGCCGAACATTCTACCACTGAACTACACCCCGCCCCTCGATAGTCGCATTAATAATTGTTTTTTCATTTCAACTTAATTTCGTGTTTATATCCAATTAAGGTTCAAGCACGTTGTCCTGGTGACACACCTCAGCTATCTGGGCTGTCTGTCCAGGACAGTGGTTTAGTTGTTAGTTGGTTAGTGAGAGAGAAGAGGGTGTAGTGGTGTTACACCTACCCATTGAGCCTTAAGAACTCGCTCTGGGTTGGAGCCGGGCTGCAAACCCTGTGCCTACCAGCGTGTCGTCCGATGGCTTAACCACGACACCACCGAGGCCGGTATTAATAATTAAAGATGCTATATCTCAAAGCTTCAGAATGGTGGCTTCCCGTCAAACTTATTTATTATATATAACTTGTGCTTTGAAATACACTGTATAAATATTATACCTATAGTCAAATAATTTATTTATTTATGTTTTAAATTATTATTATTTGTAAAGAATCTTTAGAGAACTACCGACGGATTTGGGGCATTTTGCAACGTTATTTCAGGCGGATGTTGCCGACAAATTTGCGTGTTTGGTGTGTGTGTTGTTGTGGGGGGTTTTTTTTTTGGGGGGGGGGGGGGGGGGGTTGTTTGGGTGGTGGTGGTGGTATTTTATTTATTTATTTATTTATTTATTTCCACACTGATTAGAATCAATATATATATATAATTAATAACCCAGCGAGTCCACTAAGAGGATAGTATGTCCTGCAACATACTTTACGATTCGGCGTATTTTGGGGCTGGTAGTAGTACGTTTCCCGCTCCCAATCGAATGATTTGGCAGACGTAGTCATGAATTAATACAATTAACCAGACGAAAAATGAAACAGTTAGTCAGTCAGCCCTTGTGTGTGCTGTAACCTCACCGTGGTGCAGGGGTGTAACATTTTCTTTGAGAATGGCCAATACAGCACAAAACCCCTTGTTTTCTTCGAGATACAATTGAAATTTTGAGTAAAAGTCAGTACCTATCTGTGATATTTGTATTTTTGCAGTTCTTTACACTGTTCTTATTTAAATCTTGAATTTTTATATTGATGTTGATCATCACTTTATTTGTTTGCATTACCATTGTTTGACACCCAACAGCCGATGTTAGTCGGTTAGTCGGTTAGCATTATAACTAAAGCTAAACGGTTTCAATATTTTTTATTAGTCTATTCAAGTTTTAAGTTCGATTATTCTAAAGGAAAAAAAAAGAAAAGTGTCTTGTATCCACTTGAAATCTGATTCCAGTCAATTATTTTAATTTCTTGAATACATGATGCATTTATTTTGTCAATGATAAATAATCGGGGCGGATCTAGGATTTGGATATTAATTAGGCTTATAAAGAAGTGGGTTGTTTTTTGTGTTTTTTTAAATATTGACAAATAAAACAACAATTATTTTAGCAAAAGTGGCGGGAAAGTGATAAATATATTAGAAAACCAGTTATGCGAGTTATGGGTTTTTATTTTTTAAACTACGGATATTTGCTGTCTACCATGTGGTTATTTTGAGAGAGAGAGAGAGAGAGAGAGAGAGAGAGAGAGAGAGAGAGAGAGAGAGAGAGAGAGAGAGAGAGAGAGAGAGAGAGAGAGAGAGAGAGAGAGAGAGAGAGAGAGAGCTATTAAGAGAGACAGACAGACAGACAGAAAGAAAGAAAGACAAACAGAGGGAGAAAAAGACAGAAACAGACCGACATACAGATACAGAGATGGGAAGCATTGTCACTACATACATTCGCAAAAAAAAAAAAAAAGAGGATATTTTATATGCACTTTCCCATATAATAAATAGGATAGTACAATAACACTGCCTTTGGTGTACACTGAGGGGGATCCATTCTAAGAGCCATTCACTGCCGAGCATTCTACTACTGAACTACACCCAGCCCCTCGATAGTCTCATTAATAATTAAAGATGCTATATCTCACAACTGCTTAATGGCGGCTTCCCGTCAAAATTATTTATTAAGTTTTGCTTTCAAATACACTGTATACGCATTATACCTTCACTATATGTTTTAAATTCTTATTATTTGTAAAGAATCTTTAGAGAATGACCGACGGATTTGGCGCGAATATTTTGCAACGTTATTTTAGGTGGATGTTGCCGACAAATTTATTGGTTCTTTTTGTGTGGCTTTTGTGTGTGTGTGTGTGTGTGTGTGTGTGTGTGTGTGTGTGTGTGTGTTATTTTTATTTATTTATTTATTTTGAAAATCATCTGTCTCTGACGGCGCTATGTAGCTATCGACAGTTGACTTGCCATATTTTGAGAATCTCCGATTTGATAAGATTTGATAAGACGGTAATAGAATTGTTTTGAACGCGAATTTGTTTAAAAGGTTCCGACGCCATATAACGGTAAATAAAATGTGTTGAGTGCGTTGTTAAATAAAACATTTCCTTCCTGTTTAAAAGGCCTGCAAGCACAGTGCAATTTCAACAGTACAAATTATTTATGTATGCAAAAATTATGAGTAAGATCGATTAATTTGTAGCCATGTATCACAAATAAATGTAGGCTAAAAATAGTGCATAATGTAATTATTAGCACTGTTATATTGAGATAGCACCTTTAATGCGTAAGGCTAAACACCTGCAATATTCAATAATACGCAGTATGTAGTTTAAGAGTAGAGCTCAAAATATCGATATAGATTTTCTCCTGTTAAATGAAAATATGCATATCAGTAAAACACGTAAAACCTAAGACCATCAATGCGAGTACTTTTGATTATTTAGTATATGGCCGAAGGTATTCTTTTTGTATAGTTTCATTATTATGTAAGTGACGCTACGTGTTATTATGGTAATGGATCTCAAAGGTTTAGGAGGAAATGAAATAACAATTGACCGGTTTCACGTCGCTTGTTAGTTAAGCGGAAGTTGATTTGTCAACAACAAAGCGCCATCTACATTTTTAATAATAATAATAATAATACCATGTGAAACGTGGCCTGGTTTTCTTATTTGTTTTCCTTTAAAATTATACATTTAATGGAGATGTCAGGTGACCGTATTGTTAGACTTATCTCTAAAATGAAGGCAGTATTAAATCTACTATTAATGAGGTAGTAATTAATTATAAATGACGGTCGCATTCGTCTGTCAAAATAATGTCCAATAACTCTGAGCAGACTATGGAAGCATTGAGAGAAAGACAGAAGGATGAACTCCAAGCACTTCAAGCAATTTTTATGGATGGCTTTAAAGATCTAAGAGACAACTGTGCATGGCAGGTCAATAAATAAAATTTTATAGTACAATTTTCATAGCTCAGCAGAGTTCACAAGAATACTTAGAATGTGTATCAGTTATTCAATATCATTAAACTTGAAGTCCACATGATCATCTTTATGATCTGATCTAGTTTATTTAGTTATGGTATTGTAACAGAAACTTTTGCCTACATCTCGGTTACCAGAAGACCGTGTCGATGTCGGCGCTACGTTATCATATCTAGATGATAATCTGATCATGAACATGACACTTCTGCACCATCGTTTTTGTTTTGTACATAATAAATATAACATAACTTGCAATAATTTTACGTCATATTCACATTTTTGTATATATGGTACAATTTTGTTATTTAACAAAACCTATATTTTCTTTAAACTCACTGTCGGATGTCCTTTTGGAGGGTGGGGTGGGGGTGAACCTGTTTCAGAGGATGTATCAATTGCATACAGGAATATGCTATTCTGGTTATTGAAGTTATATAATTTTCAAAAGTTTTGTTACAGATCTATATATTCCAAAACTATATGGTCATTTTATGCTTGAACATAATTATCTTTCTTGGAGTCTATTTATTAAAATTGTGAATATAACTTGTCAAAATGATGGTGCAGGTATGTCATGCTATCAACCTTAGAATTCAGTAGTTTACTCAAATTTACGATGTTTGACATTTCTAATTTCATGATACTGTAAACCGGATTAATATTGTGACATGGGTTTTTTTGTGAATACTTATCTTAGCACATGTTTGTGATGTATAAATGAAAAATAACTGGTCAGTTTTGTCAATGTTGGTATGGAAAGTCAAACATCACTGTCAATGTAGTTGTTAAGACATCAAACAATTGTCTTCGGTACTGAGTAAAAGGGATTACCCACCAGGTGTGCAACAGAAACACAGCTCACAGCTTCAGTTGTTAACAATTAAGACTGGAAGTAAAACAATAAACACTTAATCGTCACCGATTGACATTCCACTCATTAGTAAATAGTAGAAAAAAAGGACCACTTTGTGACCATGTTATTTTGACATTATTTTGAGCACACTCTAACATGGAAAATAATGCATGCATATAAATTTCTCGACTTGAGGTTCACAGTGAACAAAACCAAATTAATATGCACAATTGTTTTTACAGTACTTTTGAATGTGTGTAAATCACAAATCAATTTAAGCAGAGACCCTTTGTTTAGAAATTTTTTATTAGCAACATTTGCTAATCCGTTTGGGCTGCATGACTGGTATTTCAAAGGTATGTGCTATCCTGTCTGTTGGATGGTGCATATAAAAGATCCCTTACTACTAATGGAAAAATGTAGTGGGTTTTCTCTCTAAAACTATATGTCATTAGAATTACCAAATGTTTGACATCCAGTAGCTGTTGATTACTAAATCAATGTGCTCTAGTAGTGTCGTCAAAGAAAACAAACTTTACAAATCTATTTAAAAATTGATTAGCAACTAATATTTAATGTTACAGAATTGTGTAGCAATCTCTGAAACTTGCGTAGCGAATCACGTGATACTGAACAAAATGTTCCCAAATAAGGTGAAAGTGCAGATGTTATAAAAAAAAAAGTTACTCATTTTGTAAAAAGCTAATACTGAATGTTAAATATATATTATTAGGTATACAGACCCCCTGAGATTCAGCTGACACTGAAACCACAGGAGAGTATGGGCGGTGATGGACACATGTATGCACAAGTCGACATGATCGTCAAGTGTTCGTCTCTCTATCCAGAAGAGTAAGTACCTCATCTTACAGCTTGTTTACATAGCAGACCAAACTTTATATTATGACTAAGGTCGATGACAAGTCACTTTTCGCACCCTTGTTTTGGCTTTGTACACAATAAATGTAGCATATCGTACTGTAATTTTACTTGAAATCCACATTTCGTAAAAGGTACAATTTTTTAATCACAAAATTTTCTTCAAACTCATTCAGGTGCATTAGTAATGTTGAAACAATTTTTTTTCCATCATTCTTAAAATGAAAACGTCATGTACCCAGTTTATGGTTATTGTAAGGAGATGCAAAGTGACATCATTGGAATACTGACATCATTCAGATTCAAAATTAGCTATATTATTACAATGCTTCACCACATTAAAATAAAAACTGGTTTACTAACCTTGACCCCTGTCAAATTTCTACAACAAGCAGACAATGCTATTGACAGATCGGTAAGTTTTTATTTTTCATAATTCTGGACAAAATATTAATTTTAAAGTTACATTCTCTGGTTACCATATTATAACATCATGTACAAATATGAAATACAAGCTCAAATGCACTTTTATAAAACTTGTGCGTGTTCGCTATGAACGGAGATCGTCAAAAGTATACGCTCGATTCGTTGCCTGTGCCGCCATAGCTCGGCAAAGCACAAACGACAGCCTGTTGCCAGTTTCAGTTAACACGTGCATTTGCCGATTTTAGATTGTAGGGTTCGTCTCAAAAAATTAAAAGAGAAATCTTGCGCTGTACAAAGAATGTTCGGTTGAGGATACGGTACTAGAGTCTAGTTAAAACCGGTTTGATCTTGACAATGTATTATCGACAGTCATACCTTCCTATTTCAGAATTGATATTTTATAAAGTGTTAGTAGAACTTTCAAAGTTTAGTTTGTATACTAATAACACATTAATTATGTATATATTTTAAAAATAAAATATACTAAAGTAGACAATGAACGTTTTCACTTCTTAATTTTACGTGTTAAAATCGACAAATTCAAATAAATATTATTTCGTTTGGAAAGGGTAAAGTTGGGGGGATGGGGGTTCTTTAATGACATCAAAGATAAAGCATATTGATTTAATAATCATCCGACCCCATACAACCATAAATAAAATGTGTTGAGTGCGTCATTAAATAAAACATATCCTATCCTTCCTTCCATCTACTGTTGGATGTCTAACATTTGGTAATCTTGACATATAATCTTAGAGAGTAATCGGGTGCATGTGCAGGGGGGAGGGTTTTGGAGGTCGAAACCTTTACTTGCCCAAGCTTAAAAAAAATTGAAATGTATTCTTTGGGGGTGCATGGCCCCATATAAACTTCGCTCAACACAGTCTATAACCCCAACCCCGCTGAAATCCCTGCACACGCGCCTTGGAAACCGCTACATTTTTTTTGTTAGCAAGGGATCGTTTATATGTACCATCCCACAGACAGGATATCACATACCATGGTCTTTTTGTACACCCAACGATGGGGATCGATCCTAGACTGGCCGCGCATTTCCAAAAAACACCTTTTTAGGTCTAAGTAATGAATAAAAATAACATATAGTCTTGAAAAATGTTACGTAAATCGAACACAGTACCCTCTTCTTCTACCCCTAGAGCGTTACTTAATTAGTAACACCCCCTTACATGTAACGCGTATGCCAACAGCTGGCCACTGTCAAAATTTCAAGGCAAATCCCCCACTCACCGACCCCTGGAAAGGCGTTGTACCATACCTCTATGGATATAAATATGTTTTGGAGATATGAGACGACCCCTCAATCAAGACAGTTAAATTTGTTCAAAAATTGCGAAATCTCACGTGATCTCTTGTTGGGGAATTCTATACTTGTGATAAGCCAATGAAAACCGAGATCGGTACGAGCCTGTCAAAAGTGTCCCACTTTCAAAATACTGGATTTGTTTTTGACCTGGATAAGCCAGCGTAGTGAAACCAATGCGGAGTGCGGCGTCATATATGCACCAAACATAATTGGATTTTCTGTTCTATATGCTTAAATAATAAAAATATTCCAGGGAATGTAGTTTTAAGTTTTAAAAGATGAAATAAATAAAAAGTACCTTTTGCCAAATATATCATATCAAAAAATTACCGTTAGATATATTTTATTTATTGTATATGAAGCCAAGACAAGGATCCGAAAAGTGACTGTCGTCGACCTTAAAAATAAATTGTGTGTTTCTAGAAACCAAATCCTTCCTAGAAAAACAGGCTACTTCTCCTCACTGCTAATGTATTACTTTGTTGTTTTGAAAATTAATGTGTACGTGTAAAGAGTACATAGGTACATTTTATCTTGTATATGAAACTGATGGAAGTGTTTATTTTCAGACCACCTGTCATTGCACTGATAAATCCTCAAGGTTTTCCTAGTCAGATGGTGGACACTTTGAAACAAGAACTAGATGAACTGGCCAAAACACTTGTTGGAGAGGTACATTCATCAGTCATTTACAGTAAAATAGTCTTTGAAGATTTATTCAGGTCGAAATAAAGCTCTGTGATAGAGCATTCACACTTGAGGTACATTGGTCATCAATTGTCCCCAGTCTTGTACCAATTTTGAGACCAATATTATTAAGTATATAAAATAGTAAAAGAAATGTTTGGTTTTTTTCAAAGAAAAAAAGGGGCATATTTATATGCTAAATCATTTTTATGGGGAAGGGGAGGTAACTGGAATAAGCAAATTGTCAAAATTGGAATACTATTTAACAATGCAGGCATCGAAGTATAGTGCCTGGTAACCCATGTACAGGTTACCATAAACTACGAATAATTATAGGTTACCACACATTTATGAAGTTTACAATTCCTATTATAATTCCTTCACAAAACACTGATACTTTTTTATTGATTCATATCACTGTAATTTGTGTACTGTTACATTTGTGTCTGATTTATAATTAAACAGCACACAATTGATCATAATTTGGCTTGTGGTCATTTTTGTTAAAAACAATTGTAGAGAACAAAGTTCTGTTCTCAACTTTTTGACATGTGGTAACCTGAGCAACCATTCTCGGCTTAATGTCTGTGTTTGACCACTTCTCAGGTGATGATTCACAACCTGGCCGACCATGTTCAGAGATTCCTCCACGCTAACAACAAACCTCCCCCCATCTCTTTCTATGATGAGATGCTCCTCAACATGCGACAGAGAGAGGAACTCACTGCCAAAGAACAACAGAGAATTATGGACCTTCAGAAAAAGAAAGAAGAAAGGGAGGTAATTAGCATATTCTCTCAGAGGTTGAGAGAGAATCGCCTTACTATTGTGTTTTGAAGCACCTGACTTTAAAAAAATTAAAAATTATGACAATGATGAAAATAAAAAAGGAAACGAATTAAAAAAAATAATATATATATATCTAGTTTAGGTATCTTTTAGAGTTATAATTCTTTCCTCTACTTTAGAGTTTATATATTTGTTATATATATATATATATTTGTCATTAGTTTTATATTTAAGCTTTAGAAATTTTTATAAATTCAATTTTCAGCGTCTCATCATTGAAAATGAGATCATGAAAAAACGAGAAGCTCTCCGTGTAGAAACAAAAAAGAAACATGAAGAAAACATTCAGGTATATGTTGCTTTAGGATTTTTATGAAGTAACACGAACAATTTATCTTAATAATTTTTTTAAAAAACCCAGATTATAGTGTCTTGCTTTGTGATTGCATCAGATTACTTCAGTAAATGTGTTCCCAGGCATCATTATTCCATTGGTACATTCTAAGCAGATACATGTCTTTATGTAATGATTATTTTAGCAAATTGAGTGGCTATCATTTTGATTAGTTTTGCAGTCATTAATGTACAACTGTCATAACTATTACAAATGTTTGTATCTTCTAAGTTCTAGGGCCATAACTCTGCGAAAAATTAGTTACTTGTTACTTATCATGAAAGTCAAACTTTATCTGTAACAGTACATGATAAAGCTGTACACAGTTTCAGCTCAATATCTTGAGGCAGGCATTGCAAAAACAAAAGTTCAAGAGCTATAACTCTATAAAAAATGAGTAAATCGCCATGAAATTCAAACGTGATCTGTAACTGTACATGATAAAGCTATATACAAAATTTCAGCTCAATATCTTGAGGCATTGTGCAAAACACATCCAGAAAACTTTAAGTGGGAGAGACAGACAGACAGAAGGACGGACGGAGATGAAACGTATATTTCCTTCCGTTTGGACTAATAACTGCCATCAGCATTGTGTTAGGAATATGAGCACTCACAAATAATTTGACTGGTTTCCATCTTATTCTATCCTATCACCTACATTTAACATTGGGTCCAGAAACCAGACTATTGAGCGATTGTGAGTGTTCAGCCTCTTGAATATACTTCAGCTATTTAATGCCGTAATTTTTTTTCTTTTTCTTATCAGGTCTGTGAAGCCGTGATGACACCAACAAATGGAGACATATTGAGCAGTTTTCCTATCAGTTCAGTGACTCCTAATATATCCATACTCTCAGAATCACCTTTATCATCTCGGAAATTCTTGGGTGGAAACACTTTCAGTAGAAAACAAAGGTTGATTATTAATATCTTGTATTCATAACTGGTTTTAATACGGTCTTTGAAACTACTTATTGGTATTAAAAATATTTTATTATTATTATTAATCCTAAACCATAATTCTAGCTCTTCGTTAGGAATTGTTTGTTACCTTCATGTAGTGAATCCATTCTCTGTTTTTCCTGTCCCAACCAGTGACCCTCAACTGGTATATCAAAGGCTGTGGTATGTGCTGTTCTCTGTGGGAAAGTGCATATCAAAGATCCCTTGCAGCTAATGGAAAAATGTAGCAGGTTTTCTTTGAGACTGTATGTTTGATATCCAATAGCCGATGATTGATAAATTGCTGTGCTGCTGTCATTAAAGAAAACATTCTTTAACTTTCTCACTTATTGACTGATATTACCCCTCTTAGACACTTAGAAAAAGTATTAATATGTGATAGTTAGGGCATCAAAATCTTAATATATTTCGATCTTTTGATATGAATCATCTCGTCAAAATTAACTTATCATGGGTCACATTCACATCATACTGTTTACATAAAAATTGGCCATAGATGGTTTATTTTATTTAAATGCAACAGCAATTGTTTCCATTGCTCCAAATCATGATACTTGTGCATTTTTACTTGTAAATTGAATTGCATTCTGCTTATCCAAGCAGATGTTTTCACTTGTTAGAAATATTTTTCTTTTAATGAGTTTCTGATTTTCAAAATGTATTGTGTACCAGGCTGTTAAAGATTTTGTGAATCTGAAGTGTGATGGTTTGCAGGCAAACTAGCACTCCAAAACCAGGGTGTGAAGAAATTGACTGCAGAAGCTATCATGGTGGCATTTCGGTGCTGGCTTTTAATACTAAAGGAGAACGTACTGTAACGAGAGGAATGTGTCTTGGTAGGTAGTAGTTCGTGTAATCTTTATTAGAAATAGAAGGAATGTGTCTTGGTAGGTAGTAGTTTGTGTAATCTTTATTAGAAATAGAAGGAATGTGTCTTGGTAGGTAGTAGTTTGTGTAATCTTTATTAGAAATAGAAGGAATGTGTCTTGGTAGGTAGTAGCTGTAGTTTGTGTAATCTTTGTTAGAAATAGAAGGAATGTGTTTTGGTAGGTAAGAGTTTGTGTAATCTTTATTAGAAATAGAAGGAATGTGTCTTGGTAGGTAGTAGTTTGTGTAATCTTTATTACAAATAGAAGGAATGTGTCTTGGTAGGTAGTAGTTTGTGTAATCTTTATTAGAATAGAAGGACTGTGTCTTGGTAGGTAGTATTTCGTGTAATCTTTATTAGAAATAGAAGGAATGTGTCTTGGTAGTAGTAGCTGTAGTTTGTGTAATCTTTATTAGAAATAGAAGGAATGTGTCTTGGTAGGTAGAGTTTGTGTAATCTTTATTAGAAATAGAAGGAATGTGTCTTGGTAGGTAGTAGTTTGTGTAATCTTTATTAGAAATAGAAGGAATGTGTCTTGGTAGGTAGTAGTTTGTGTAATCTTTATTAGAAATAGAAGGAATGTGTCTTGGTAGGTAGTAGTTTGTGTAATCTTTATTAGAAATAGAAGGAATGTGTCTTGGTAGGTAGTAGTTTGTGTAATCTTTATTACAAATAGAAGGAATGTGTCTTGGTAGGTAGTAGTTTGTGTAATCTTTATTACAAATAGAAGGAATGTGTCTTGGTAGGTAGTAGTTTGTGTAATCTTTATTAGAATAGAAGGAATGTGTCTTGGTAGGTAGTATTTCGTGTAATCTTTATTAGAAATAGAAGGAATGTGTCTTGGTAGGTAGTAGTTCGTGTAATCTTTATTAGAAATAGAAGGAATGTGTCTTGGTAGGTAGTAGTTCGTGTAATCTTTATTAGAAATAGAAGGAATGTGTCTTGGTAGGTAGTAGTTTGTGTAATCTTTATTAGAAATAGAAGGAATGTGTCTTGGTAGGTAGTAGTTTGTGTAATCTTTATTAGAAATAGAAGGAATGTGTCTTGGTAGGTAGTAGTTTGTGTAATCTTTATTAGAAATAGAAGGAATGTGTCTTGGTAGGTAGTATTTGTGTAATCTTTATTAGAAATAGAAGGAATGTGTCTTGGTAGGTAGTAGTTTGTGTAATCTTTATTAGAAATAGAAGGAATGTGTCTTGGTAGGTAGTAGTTCATGTAATCTTTATTAGAAATAGAAGGAATGTGTCTTGGTAGGTAGTAGCTGTAGTTTGTGTAATCTTTGTTAGAAATAGAAGGAATGTGTTTTGGTAGGTAAGAATTTGTGTAATCTTTATTAGAAATAGAAGGAATGTGTCTTGGTAGGTAGTAGTTTGTGTAATCTTTATTAGAAATAGAAGGAATGTGTCTTGGTAGGTAGTAGCTGTAGTTTGTGTAATCTTTATTAGAAATAGAAGGAATGTGTCTTGGTAGGTAGTAGTTATGTAATCTTTATTAGAAATAGAAGGAATGTGTCTTGGTAGGTAGTAGTTTGTGTAATCTTTATTAGAAATAGAAGGAATGTGTCTTGGTAGGTAGTAGTTTATGTAATCTCTATTAGAAATAGAAGGAATGTGTCTTGGTAGGTAGTAGCTGTAGTTTGTGTAATCTTTGTTAGAAATAGAAGGAATGTGTTTTGGTAGGTAAGAGTTTGTGTAATCTTTATTAGAAATAGAAGGAATGTGTTTTGGTAGGTAAGAGTTTGTGTAATCTTTATTAGAAATAGAAGGAATGTGTCTTGGTAGGTAGTAGTTTGTGTAATCTTTATTAGAAATAGAAGGAATGTGTCTTGGTAGGTAGTAGTTTGTGTAATCTTTATTAGAAATAGAAGGAATGTGTCTTGGTAGGTAGTAGTTTGTGTAATCTTTATTAGAAATAGAAAGAATGTGTCTTGGTAGGTAGTAGTTTGTGTAATCTTTGTTAGAAATAGAAGGAATGTGTCTTGGTAGGTAGTAGTTGTAGTTTGTGTAATCTTTATTAGAAATAGAAGGAATGTGTCTTGGTAGGTAGTAGCTGTAGTTTGTGTAATCTTTATTAGAAATAGAAGGAATGTGTCTTGGTAGGTAGTAGTTTGTGTAATCTTTGTTAGAAATTGAAGGAATGTGTCTTGGTAGGTAGTAGTTTGTGTAATCTTTGTTAGAAATTGAAGGAATGTGTCTTGGTAGGTAGTAGTTTATGTAATCTTTGTTAGAAATAGAAGGAATGTGTCTTGGTAGGTAGTAGTTTGTGTAATCTTTATTAGAAATAGAAGGAATGTGTCTTGGTAGGTAGTAGCTGTAGTTTGTGTAATCTTTGTTAGAAATAGAAGGAATGTGTTTTGGTAGGTAAGAGTTTGTAGTTTGTGTAATCTTTGTTAGAAATAGAAGAAATGTTTCTTGGTAGGTAGTAGTTGTAGTTTGTGTAATCTTTGTTAGAAAGTGAAGGAATGTGTCTTGGTAGGTAGTAGTTGTACTTTGCGTAATCTTTGTTAGAATAGAAGGAATGTGTCTTGGTAGGTAGTAGTTGTAGTTTGTGTAATCTTTGTGTTAGAAATAGAAGGAATGTTAATCAAAATCTGAAAAATACATGGTTAAAAATATCCAGATACTACAAGAGTGAAAATATCTTCTCTTAAAGGAATGCTTAAGCAAGGCTTTTGGACTGGTATGCATATTTAACAATATATAATGCACATTATTGCTTAACTAGTATAATCTTATATTTAATTAATAAAATGGTTAAATGTGACGGCTATTATATATAACGGGCGCAGCCAATTTGTACCATCCCAGTAACTATGCCCTCTGGCAAGTCGATTGTTAAGTAATACTTGACATATCACGTCTGGAATTAGTCTTCGAACTTAAGAAACAAAACATACCTGATTTTAGCGGATGTATCGCAGTGTTCTGTAATAATATCCATCCCAGTAAGCCAGCAATAAGTATATATTATTTTTCAATACAAAATAAACCACCATTGTCAAAGTGTCGAAATAACTGTATTATGTTTTGTCCATACATTAATCCACGTACTGAAATGATAATCAGTGTTTTCTTAGTTAATTGGTATTTCTTTCTGTGGCCTGTACCTGTGGTTCCTGATTGGCAGGTGTATATTTGTATGGTCACCAGTCAAGGTAATTACTTACCGCTGTCTAGACACACAAAAATATGTGCCTGTTTTATTAAGATCACAGGGTATTGTGAGATGGCCTGCCAACCCTAAAATGATAATGGATATTATCAGCCATCCTGCTTTATTACTGTAAATCATTCTGTAAAACTCTTAATTAAGTAGACTTTCCCATCTACAATCACAAAACTGACCAATTACGTAGTCCCCCAACCCCCCCAAGAAAAAGATCACATGGGTATTATGAGTGGTCATATTTGCTCCAAAGTACCCTACCAATAGGCCTAATAAGATGCATTTTTTCTTTGGATTTTTTAAGAGAGAAAAATACTATAGCTCCATTTTGTTCTTTTGATGCAAATTGAAATATATTTAGTTAAATAGTTTATTATACTATCAAGTCATTTATGTTGTTATGCAAATCAGGTTGATGCAAGTGAAGTGCCTTGTCGTATATTAGAGCATTTGTTTACACGGTACATACAGGAGTTGGTAGGAGCTGACGTCACTTCACCCCAAGCTATAGTAACAGATGCCATGAAAACGAAAGAAAATGGCTGCCCCCAGTTAGCAGGAATAATCACGGTTTTTTTATTAACTCTAAAATGACATGTTTTTCATTTCTTAAAGTGTCAGCATGTGTTGGTGGTTCGTGTATGCATCTTTCCAACACATAAGGCTCATGTTTGAGTTTACTGTCCCTTTAATGAGGTGATAAAATGAGGAATATATCATTCAGTATCACTAATGTTTTATTCAGCAGTACCATGACCAATTTTTGATTGGTTGTTAGGGAAATTTCTTTGATTTCATTATAGAAGGGGAAACAACTATTGTATGAGGTCAGAATTGATATTCTGTGCAAAATAAACCACATTCAATTTTTTAAATTTCCATTGTAATGTTATGTGTTACTGTTATACTGACTTGCCAGTTCTGCATTGTACTGTTTAAATGATTGAACTAGTTTGCAATAAATCACAATGTTCATTGTTCTATATGTGTGTGTTATCTATATATGCCAGTTCCTGACCTAGAGTTTAAATTGTGCTTAGGTCATAGCCCGACTGGGAGCACACTGTATGCTGGGATGGACACGGAAACCGGGACAATGGTCACAATAACAGAATGGGTGTTAAAATGGCGGCACTATGGTGGGAGAAAGAACACCGACACAGAAAAAGACAAAGAATCTATTGAATACATGAAACAAGTAATATGAAATACCTCTTTATTCAAACTCAAAGTGGGATTTATTTTTGCTGTTTCATTAGGAATGTTTTTTGTAATAATACTTTGTGTGTGTTTTCATTGGAATATTTTAGCCATTTGAGTGGCTATTGGGTTGCTCGAACTAGTCTTATGTGAATATGTGGGGGAGAATGCCATTAGTTTGAGGACAGGCTAAGTATTCATAAAAAGAGAACATGGTCCAAGTTTTCTTTATTCTTTACTCTGACATAATTATCCTAAGTTTTTCTCAGTAAATAAATCACTACAGTTGGGGGCGGGTTGTAGCTAAATGGTCAAGTACTTGTCTTGGGTGCAGAATTGATCGTCCTCAGCGGAGCCATTCATTTTCATTCATTCTTTTCATTCCACATCCAATCTCACACAGGGCTTCTGGAATTTTTATATAATCCACTAGCCATGGGATCAGTGATTATAAAATTTAACTAGCCACAATTAAAAATTCACTAGCTCTACTTTACTTCAAGAGAATTTTTTTTTACTAATTAATAGTAATAATAGGAAGTGTCCCCCAAAGAGGGAGATAGAGCTTAAAAACACTAACATGGGTGGGGGGGATGGGGAGTAAGAATATTCATATTTACAAAATACTTAATTGCAGCATTTGACAATTTTTTTCTTCACTATCCGTCTGGCATGGCAATAGTAGTTAGCCCAACACTGAAATTCACTAGCCATGGGAGTGGGGCTACCATAACCTAAAAGCCCTGCTCACAACTGGCTTAACAGAGACCATGATATGTACTGTTCTGTTTTTCAGAAGATGTGTATAAAAGGTTATTTGGTAGGAGTTGCCATTTTGATTTTGTGTGCTGCTGTTTGAATTATTACCAAGTTAACTACATTTCATTTCCTCTCTTTCTGTTGTAGATTCGCAGTATTGAGCAGGAGATTATGTCTCTCATTCATCTTCATCACTCAAATCTCATTCTTTATCTGGCTATGCGGTACCACGAGGAACCAGACAGAATTACAGTTCATGTGAGTGATTCATATTTGTCATATGATGGATAGGATGACAATCAAAATATTTAATACACAATCACAGGCATATGGTTACGGGTGGTTGTCAAAAACGTATGGAGATTCTGTCAAAACGATGGAGTAAAAAAAAAATTGACTCATTAAACTTGCTGGCATTCTTCTTGATAAAGTAATCTATGTTTTAATTACTTTTTATGACTAAACAAATTTAAACTTTCCATGTACATACTGTAACACTTAGTAAGAGAAATATCACAATTTACTTTGGACAACATTTTAAAACAAAATTTGTTGCTAATCGAGAATTTAAAAACAAAACGTTCCATGCTGTATTGATTTGTATAGTATTAGATTTTACCATTTTTAATACATTAATTAATGCATATTGATGCCTCTGTTTTAATTATAGATCTTGATGGAACACTGTGGTGGCTATAGCCTTGAGAACTATATTAAACACAAACTTCCGATCTCACACGATCTGTTGAGGTACTACACTGATGGACTTCTGGAAGCTCTCGATTATCTTCATAAGAAAGCTGTAGTTCACAAATACCTAAGGGTAAATAATGCTGCTTATTACTATGTTGATGCATGTCAGAATAATTATGAAGAAGAGAGCCATACAAATATTGATAGTGGAAAGCCACTAAGGAATGGGTGCATACTTCCCTGGTTGGGGGTTTTAATGTTTTTTTTTTTTTTTAATGCATTTATTTGTCAATTTACGTTTACAGGCAATCTTGTTTACACATTTCCGAAATTATAGATCCTGAAGTTTAGTCATTGGTAACACTGTATCAGCTTCTAAGAGTTAGTCATTCAATTTACCTTATCAGTAGTTAATAAAACACTATACAACAACGTTTTGATAAGAGTAGTTAACAGCGTTCTTTACTTTTATACCATTATGTATTTTTAATATTCCAAAACAAATTTCATTCTTTATAGAGTAACATTTGTTTTAAGTTTGTAGATTCATTAATCTGAATGTTTTCCTTGTTATTTAGGCTTCCAGTGTATTCATTGACAGCAGTAGTAGAGTGAGGGTGGCTGATTACAGTATTGATAAAAGGTAAGAATTAATTATTGGCAATTAAAAGCACTTTGCCATGTTAACTTTTGGCACGGTCAGTTGAGTTAAAAAAAAAATATAGTCAAATCTGTTATTAAGGACACCTTGTTTAACAACTGTGTGTTTGTATAAGATTGTTGATGTACTGGTCATGACAGTGGGTTTAAGGCTGGGTCAAAATCCAGTACTTGCCTAACAATTATCATTCGACTGTGCAGATCAGTTTTATATTTAACAAAAAAAAGAAAGAAATGTTTTATTTAACGACGCACTCAACACATTTTATTTACGGTTATATGGTGTCAGACATATGGTTAAGGACCACATAGATATTGAGAGAGGAAACCCGCTGTTGCCACTTCATGGGCTACTCTTTTCAGTTAGCAGCAAGGGATCTTTTATATGCACCATCCCACAGACAGGATAGTACATACCACGACCTTTGTTACACCAGTTGTCCACCAACGGGGATCGATCCTAGACCGACCGTTCATCAAGCGAACACTTTACCACTGGACTATGCTCCCCTCCCCCATATTTAACAAAGACAACTATGTATTGGTTGTTTGCCAGTGATTGAATCAACTCTAAATGATTATATAACATAGCTGATGATTTTAGGTATTGACTTTTTATTAGGTTATCTCTATCACATAGTGATAAAAAGATATTGACTGGGTTTCTTTTTTTTTGGGGGGGGGGGAGGTGGGGGTACTTATGTCTATCAGAAGTATTGACATCAGTAGTCTGAGGACTACAATAATAACTAATGTTTGATGAATGAATGTGGGGTTTTTTTCTCAGATTGTGTGATCTGTATCAGACCGCAGAGAAAGCGCGACCTGGCGTTCACTTCCAGGATGCGAAACACCCCACACCTAGCCGTGGAGGCAAGAAAGAAGATATATTCCAACTGGTAAATGTTTAGTTTTGTCACTTTGACTTTGATTGTTTCTTTTTTTCAAAGGGGTAAGATGTAACTCAGTGGTAGAGTGTTCACCCTCAGTGACATTGTGAGGGTTCTTCCTGTCCTAACCAGTTCCCTGATACATAAAAGGCATGGTATGTGGTGTTCTTTTCTGGGAAAGTGCATATTAAAAAGAACATTTACTATTATTTGGTAGGAATAGGGTATTTGGTAGCCGCAGGTTTCCACTCTTAGATGTTAAGGATACAATGTAATCAGGTGTTAAGGATACAATGTAATCATGTGTTAAGGATACAATGTAATCAGGTGTTGAGTATACAATGTAATCAGGTGTTAAGGATACAATGTAATCAGGTGTTATGGATACAGTGTAATCAGGTGTTATGGATACAATGTAATCAGGTGTTGAGTATACAATGTAATCAGGTGTTAAGGATACAATGTAATCAGGTGTTATGAATACAGTGTAATCAGGTGTTATGGATACAATGTAAGCAGGTGTTAAGGATACAATGTAATCAGGTGTTAAGTATACAATGTAATTGGGTGTTGAGTATACAATGTAATCAGGTACTAAGGATACAATGTAATCAGGTGTTAAGAATACAGTGTAATCGGGTGTTAAGGATACAATGTAATCGGGTGTTATGGATAAAATGTAATCGGGTGTTAAGGATACAATGTTATCGGGTGTTAAGGATACAATGTAATAAGTTGTTGAGTATACAATGTAATCGGATGTTAAGGATACAATGTAATAAGGTGTTGATGATACAATGTAATCAGGTGTTAAGGATACAATGTAATCAGGTGTTGAGTATACAATGTAATCAGGTGCTAAGGATACAATGTAATCAGTTGTTGAGTACACCATGTAATCAGGTGTTGAGGATACAATGTAATCAGGTGTTGAGGATACAACATAATCAGGTGCTATGGATACAATGTAATCAGGTGTTAAAGATACAATGTAATCAGTTGTTGAGTATACACTGTAATCAGGTGCTAAGGATACAATGTAATCAGGTGCTAAGGATACAATGTAATCAGTTGTTGAGGATACAATGTAATCAGGTGTTAAGGATACAATGTAATCAGGTGTTGATGATACAATGTAATCAGGTGTTAAGGATACAGTGTAATCAGTTGTTGAGTATACAATGTAATCAGGTGTTAAGGATACAATGTAATCAGTTGTTGAGTATACAATGTAATCAGGTGTTAAGAATACAGTGTAATCATGTGTTGAGTATACAATGTAATCAGGTGTTAAGGATACAATGGAATAAGTTGTTGAGTATACAATGTAATCAGGTGTTAAGGATACAGTGTAATCATGTGTTGAGGATACAATGTAATCAGGTGTTAAGAATACAATGTAATCAGTTGTTGAGTATACAATGTAATCAGGTATTAAGGATACAATGTAATCAGGTGTTAAGAATACAAAGTAATCAGGTGTTAAGAACACATTATACTCAGGTATGGTTTCATTTTCTTTTAATGGAATGATCAAATTACTTGTCTTCTTGCAGTGATTATTTGACCATTCATAAAACGTTTTGAGTTCAGTAACATAGTACAGTGAAATCCACTTAAAACCAAACCCTCAGTAAACTAGTATTCCCTTAAAACAGGACCATGTTCATAGTCACTTTTTAAATATCAGTACGGAACAGAACCTATCTAAACCTGAGACCCTTTACAACAGACATTTTACTTGGTCCTGTAGGTGTTCGGTTTAGAGGGGTTAACTACATAATTTGTCATCTAATTAATGTAGTTTTTATCATTGAGAATTCTTTGAAGAAGTAATTTGGATAACTTATGGAACAAAGTTGTGATTTTCAATGAAATTTTAGAAATGTTAATTTTATCTGTTTTAAGTACAATATAACCTGATTTAAATACTACTGGAGCAAGGTCACAGTTTAGATGGAAACAATAAAACTAGCTGCTATTAAAGGCATAGACCCTAGTTTTAACTGGTAAAAATGGACACTAAATTTAGTTAATCTACAAACTTGTAACACATTTGGATAAAGTTACAACAGAGTGAAAGAAAAGTATGTGACTTTAAAACCGGGAAATATCCTTTAAAAGTAGACTAGAACTCTAATCAATAACTGCTACTTCTCAGGCACACATGCATTTTTAAAAACATGAAAAATGCATTTTGTGATATTAGAAACACTGGTTCTATGGAAGTGGATAATCTAATCAATAAAATTTAAATAATGTCTAATTTCAGTGATAATAAACGTCTCTAATAGTGAAAAATATGCCTTAGTGTTTAAAAACTAGGGTCTGTTCCTTTAACCAAATAAAGTTTGTGTGTGTTTTGTTTGCAGGGTTTGCTCATTCTGTCATTAGCTGAAGGCCAACATGTACAGGACATTCAGCCAGTGATACCAGCACAGCTGCCACCTCAACTACACGACTTCATCACAAAGTAAATATACACAACTCCACGTACTGGTTTTTCACATTATTTATTGCATGGGAATATATTGACCACACATTTGATTAAATAGTATATTGTTGGTGCACAATAACAAGACAAAACAATTATATGCAGTTCTGTATTTAATGCATACTTTTATTATCAATATAATGGTCGTTTTAATTAAATATCCAAATGTTTTGTTTATATTTATGTATAAATCATCTGTACATCATGATTTTAATACAAAAACTTAGGACAAGTAAGGGACAATTTCGAAATTAATACTGATGTAATGTTTAATTTCCCAGTTGTTTTATCATTTTGATTGTTTACTGATGTGTTTAGATTCTGAAATTATCTAAATACAGTTACAAGCTATATGCTGTTATGCAAGTTACTGGATTCTGATTGGATGAAGTTGCTAAAATTGAATGCAGAAATAATGTTATCACAGAAAATGAATCTTGAGCAAGACAAAAGAAAATTATTTGAGCTGAATTTTGCACTAATGGTATATTATTATAATAAATTGTTGTTTATAGTTAAACAATTCTTTTCTTTTCAACATTACCTGTCCTCAACAAGTTGAGGACAGGTAATGTATCTATAAAAGAGAAAACACTCCCAAGTTTTCTCCATTTTGATTGTGGGGTAATTTATCAATGTTTAACAATCACAAATTTAGTATAATTAAATCAGTTTTGCTATGCTACATAGAGATTACTATACAAGCTTGTGTCATACTAACTTTATGAAACAAGTGTCAGGATTATTGTATTATCCAAGCGAGAGCGAGGGTAATACATGAATCCTGACACATGTTTCATAAAATCAGTATGATTTACACACAAGTGTAATAATTTCTTTATTATCCACATTATCCGAAATATTATTTTTATGAATAACAAGCTAGGACCATCTCAAAACGTTTAAAAGTAACTAAAAAGAGACAACGAAACGACGTTATTTTCCGAAATGACATCATTTAGATAAGCGTTCACACTTGGGAAGCCACATTAAGTTATGATGTCGCTTCACAAAATGACGTCAGTTGTTGTGCATGTGAAATCATTATGACACACGTGGGTCATATTGGTTATATTTTCCTGAATATCTTGAACTATGTGGATAATAAATAAAAAAAAATATAATATGACTGCTATAAGTCGATAAATTGCCCCAAGTTAAAAGCAGTTCCTATATAATTATTGCCTGTTTAATTCAGATGTTTGATACAAGACGAGCGTCACCGATGGTCAGCCTCCCAGTTACTTGACCATGCTTTTCTGAAAGAACCAATCCCTGTCACTATTGCCAGCCAGCAGACAGGACAGGACAGATCTGGAAAAAGTAGGGCTTTTTAATTATTTGGTTTTGCCAGTTTGTAAAATAATCACTGGGTGATAGAATCTATAGGCAGTATTATTTTATTTCCTTAAGGCAAAGGTTCACTCAGTATGAACAGCAAAACCATCAAGATTTGAGCTTGACTGAGTCCAAAAGATGTTTTTACATGGTCTAGTATGGAATAATGAGGCTGTCCCTTTAACTGAAATAACTTTCTTTGTTGTTAAACAAAAAAATTATTTAGCAGGGCACATTTGTAGTGTGTTTCGTAGAATTTGTTAAGTTTCTCCAACATTGCTTTAATGAACTGGGCCCCGTTCCATCAAGCGATCTTAGTGCTAAGATCACCTTAAGTGCATACGGCAGTTATGATCTTAGTACTAAGATCGCTTCGTGGAATGGGGCCCTGGTAATTTTTGGATATATCAATCCTTCCACAACAAACTTGCACAACTTTCTGTTACAATAGTCAGAGGTGGGAATTCTCTTCGGATGAGCTGTTTTCCTCTCATGGAACATTGCGTTTCCTCGCATTTTAATTGTCCTTTCCTCCAAAATGTGTCCGATGGCACAGATTTTAACTTAGGATTTCAAGAATTTTCGGGACCCCTCTAGATTTCCTCTTTTTTACAGTTCACCAATTCCCACCTCTGAATAGTACAACTGGCTCTGAACTTGATAATGATAAGCATGATTCTTTTTAATATTAAATCCACTGGCAGTTTTAATGAGATATGGAACTGTTTGTTAATTTATTTTGTATTTCACGTGCACTGAAAGGGCATTTTATTTCTACAACAGTGTCAAAATTGATTAACCTGTCAAGCATGCATGGGGTTTTCTTTAGAAACAAAAAGTCCACAACATTTATTTTTTAACACCTGATTCTTCATTGAATTTGGAAACTACATTATTTTCAACCATGCTGAATGGCTTTTGATGTCAACTGTGGTTGGCAGAGCACGTTATGGACCAATGTCCTCATATTTCTGTTGACAGTGGATGTGCAGATGGTTCGAAATTTGAGTAATTCTCTTTTGTCTCTCTTTCATCCATAACTTATTGTCTCTTAACCATTTGTGACACCCAATAGCCAATGTGTATTTTTGTACTGGGGTGTCGTTAAACATTCATTCATTCCTTAGCCTCTGGTTGGCTCCTCTATTTTAGATATCTCTTCATCAGACACTTAGAGGCAGGATTTAGCTCAGTCAGTTGAGTGTTCACTTGAGGTGCTTGTGTCGCAGGATCGAATCACCTTGGTGGATCAATTCAGCTGATTGGGGTTTTTCTCGTTCCAACCAGTTCACCACAACTGGACAAAGGCCGTGGTATATGCTTTCCTGTCTGTGATAAAGTGCATTTAAAAGATCCCTTGCTGCATTAATTAATCAATATGCTCCAGTGGATGTAATTTTTTGTGATCATAATCTCTACATTTCACAAGAAAAATGTATTGTTGGTCATCATGCAGGCCTTGATTTTAACTTTTTTAGCTGTCCACAGGGCTATCAGGTTGTAAAGTCTAGCATCCCTAAGTAAAAATTGGTAGCCCCATAATTTTAATAAATTTAAAAAAAAAGACAGAAAGAAAGAACCCAAATAATTTATTTATACTTATTAAAATACTTTTATCATGAGCAATATACTGGGAAATATAAATTTTTGAAAACTTCATTTATAACACAATTTATCATCCATTAAAGGCTTTTGTAGGAGATATCGCTGGCATTATAATTTGCAATATCTCCTGCAATATTCTCCTAGGAAATATCGCTTCTTATAATCTTGATTGGTCAAATTTTATTTATGTGTCAGCTCTAAACCTATCATTAGTGATGTTACGCCACTGCCGTTCTGCTAGTTAACGAGTCTACCGTTGCCAAATATAGTGACATTCAACCCACATTTCTGACATTGTTTACAATTGTCACAAATGAAAATAATTAGAATGGATGATAAAAAGAATACCCCCCTCGTGTCTTGTTGATATCATAATTTATCAGCACTCGTTGATAAAAGTATAAAAATCCTTGGCAAGCCTCGAATTTCATCCTTTTATTAAATATAAATTATGATATCACAAGACACTCGGGGAGTATCCTCTATATATTAATGAATAATATACATTTATGAAAACTACATTTATATAACACAATATATCAATTAACAATATTCATTTTTGGAGACTAAACTGGTATTACAAAATGTTAATGGGAGTCTGGTGTTAGACTAGTGTCCTCCTTCCTGACCACTTTTTTAAAAACTGTCTAGCAGTTAGTAGATTGATTTACATTTCCTCTTCAGCATATTTGCCATTCTAGTCATAACATCGATACCGTGTCAAATTCTTGTAATTCCTCTTAAAGCGAGTGAAGATGATGACAGTGATGACAATGATGACCTTCTCAACATCTACGTTACTGATCTAGAGGCAACGGGAAAGTCTCGACTGACGGCCGAATTTGATATTCTCAGGTCTCTCGGAAAAGGAGGCTTTGGTGATGTCATAAAGGTAAGCAGAGATGTGATTTATTAGATTTTTATCCAATTATATCTCTTATTTTCAAATAAAGGGCTAGTTTTAGGTGAGCAGAAGATTTCAAACTCCAAAAACTTCAAATTGTGTGTAAAATTTCAAAAATCTCAAATTATATACAGTTGAATCCTGTTGCCTCGAACTCTGTCAGTGCTCGAGAACATGTTTGACCAATCATGTAATTTGACCTAACCATTTGGTCAACCACGTGTAAGTGTAACTCTGGACTTCATTTTTGGTTCGAGCATTGTGGTGTATTCAACCCTTCCGACTTCGGCCCAACAAGATATTACTGTATTATGAAACTTCAAAAACATGTCAAATTATGTATAAAACTTCAGAAACTTCATATTATGTATAAAATTTTTTTTACTAAACTTCAGATTGGTTATAGAACTTCACAAATTTCAAATTATATATGAGACTTCAAAAACTGCAGAACACCACTTATTTTTCAATAAATTATCTATCATTGCAGAAATTATTTTGCAAAATTAAAATTTTTAAATTTAATTTCACAATTGGCAAACTTGGCTAATGGTTTAGCTAGTGTAAGGTTTCGATGATACCAGTCACCTGGAAAGCTGGAAAGTGAAAATACAACAACTGAAATTCGGAGTGATTTTTACTTCAAAAGCATGGCATCTGACAACTTTTCATCAATGTCAATTTATGTTACATAAATATGCACAAGGCACTACAACATCAATATTAATATGACCTCAACACTAATATTTACTAAGCTTGGTTAACGCATCTAACCTGTATTCTTATTATAGTGCACTCGCACTTGGATGACTAGACAATCAATTTCCACAATAGGACTTGATACATTATCATGACCATAAACAACAGTCATTCTGTCAACAATATCAATATCAATCTTCACTTTAGCCTATATGGGGTTAACTCTTAATTAACAAAATCATGACATTAAACTACATATTCAATCTCGACTTTAACCCATATGGGGTTAACTCTTAATCAATTAACTCCAGCTTACCTAACGAATAGACATTTAGTCGCAAACCTATTTGATCAATTAATTCAAATAACTAAATACTGAAACCACCTTTCAGTTTCTATTCAGAACCATTAAAATGTACCCAGTAGAGTTACTTCCCTTAATAACGCTAGACTGAAATTTCTATTTCCCTTCCGAACATTAAAATTACTTCCCTTGATAACGCTAGACTGTAATTCTTGACCAATCATATAGACCGATCGACCTACACAATACGCTATCAGTCAAGGCAATTACATGTATTCATCAAGTTACTTTCCCTTGTCTTAAATCGAGTACAAACATACAATATTTACTATCCAACAATTACACTGTATCATATTAATAAAGTATTTTGGAGCAACAAATCATTTTCCCTAAACCATAAACTTAGATGTACTAATATAATCCTACATAACTTACCAACCCCCAAGGTCATGCAACTCATCGTTCGCGATAACCATTTATTAACAAAACATCAAATTAACTGGACATGTCAACTTGTTATACATATATTTACATAAACTGTGTTTTTGCCAAGGTGTGGGACGTGTAGGTCTTCTGTACATTGTGTTTTACTAACCTGGAAAGTGAAAATATAACAACTGAAATCCGGAGTGACTTTTACTTCAAAAGCATGACATCTGACAACTTTGTAATAGCCATTCAGACTTCACCACGCACTATAGCTCCGTATTTTATCCGCTATTTTCTGTAAATACAGCGGACAGCCAAATATTTCAGTTTCCAATTTTATCGTTTTGTTACACTAGCATTGAAATAATGTTCACATAGTGGACTAGATTTGATGTGATTACCTTTATCTATGGTACAGAACTTTCAGCTTTTTAAATATTAGTTCAGCTCTTATTTTCAAATGAGCCATCCGTGGTTCGAATCCCCTCAGTGGAGATTAATGTTTCTGATACATGAGTATCTCATTTCAATATTATTGTTTTAAATTACTCTTTAATATATTGCCATAGTGGGTGAATGGGCACTGTTTTTAAATGATGATAAGTTAGTTTTTGTTGATTTGCATTCAACAGGTAAAAAACAAGTTGGATGGCCGCCTTTATGCTATTAAGCGTATTCCTTTGAACCCAAAAAGCAAACAGTTCAACAAAAGGATTACACGAGAAGTTAAACTGCTGTCACGGCTGAATCATGAAAATGTAGTTAGGTAAGTTGAAATAAATATTTTGGGCATTTTTCATGTATATATTGACTGCTTGGGACACAAATACTATACTATAAAACACTGTTAACAAAATTTTAATTTAAAAATTATAATTTATTGATTAAATTTGTACAAAAATTTAATTATAGTAACATGAACGTATATATCTTTGAACCAATTTAAAAGATAGTAAGTGCTGGGTTCATATCCCAGTTCAGGTTCGAATCCGAAGTAAATCTGGTCAGTCCTGAAGGCAGGGTTTCCACATGGAATTGTATTGATGGATGCAGTTTCACCGTTCCACCCTTTTGTGTCTTTAAGATCATGGAAAAACACACCCTTAACCTTTTAGGACAGATATTGCATATTTAAAGATAAATGAATGATGATTGAATGGCTCTTTGCAAAGCATACAGTCATATTAAAACTATTTAACCTTTCTAAAAAAAAAAAAAAAAAAAGAATTTTGAGGGTAAGGATTCATAACCATTTTACCATTTGAAAAAATACATGAATGGATAAACAGACTCCTGGCATGTATATATATCTTCAGAGTATAAGATGTTCTCAAGATACATGTATCTGTTATTTTGTTGTGTTTTTTACAGATATTACAACTCGTGGATTGAAGTGAGCGAGGAACCTGCTTACAGTGAGGACTCGTCTCTCTCAAAAAGTGATTCCAGCTCAAAGAAATCACCAGCTGACGTGAACGTCACAAGGAACAGTCTCGGATTCTTGGACAGCATTGAACAGAATGTCCCTCAGATGGCCAACTCATCTGTTGAGTGGAGCATCAATTTATCATATGACACAGCGGCCGTTGAAAAACCCTCAGAGTCAGACTCTGATGATGATGATGATGATGATGATGATGATGAAAACGATGTGTTTGGGGTATCCTTCTTGTGAGTGTTAAGTTTTTAATACAGAGAAACATGTTTTAAGCAACTTCTTAAATAATGGACTGTTAAAGAACCTCTTATCACTAAATGTCGAGTATGAGTTGAGTTTGATGCCTTGAGTACTCAAGTCCACAATTTTTCACTCATGGTGGTCATAAGTATATCACAAAAAACAAGTGGCTTTTTTAATTCAGGTATTGTTAATGTTCAGGTACATTTTGATGTTAATAAATATGATATCAGACCATAACATATGATGAATTGATTTGACGTGAAAACTTGAAATGTGGTAGCTGTATTTTCTCTCTTTCACACTAGACCAAGTATCAAAATAACCATATGTTTGACACCAGCTAGCTGTTTTTCAAAAGATGATGGGATATTATTGAACAAATATTTTTTCTACTGTAGACCATTCATGGACACATCTATGAGCATCAATTTTGAAGGAGAGACAGACACTCCATGTTTGGAGTCAGATGTAAGGATATGAATTGTTTCTTTTAATAAATATTTAAAAAATTTATCTTTTACAAGGTGCATCTCCAAATGCATGGTGTTTTTGTATTAATTAAAAATATACACTGTGTTTAAGTATTTCTTCTTTTTATCAATTTTATTAAAGGTTACATGGATATAAACTAATTTTATTCTTAAGTTACTTATATCATCTAAATAAATAGAGGTTATTACCAGAGTGTTTTTCGGTATCGTCAATATCATATATTAGGAATAAAAATTGTATTATGCGAGCCTTTGGCGAGCATAATATATTGTTTTTATTCCTGATATTATATGATATTGACGATACCGAAATACACGAAGGTAATAATCTCTTTATCATATAAGCTCAAGCTTAATACAACATATTTTTGTAAACTGTACACGCAACTTTAATTCCAGTCCGCCATTACTAGATATTCAAATGACGTAAGAATATATGACGCGGTGTATTTTTGAATGGAAACGACGTCAAACTCGAATGACGTCATTTTGGATGTCCTTACATCAAAATAAAGTTATGCCTAATGTTTTTTGAACGCTGGACAGCTTTAAGTGTCCAATTGCCATTGAAATGTTTTTATTTGATGACTATGAATGCATACGTCAATCATGGAGTGTCACCCAAGTATATTTGCTTAAATGTCAATAAACTTAGTGCCGAGACATCTAATTTGCAAAGTTATCAAATTCTTAAAGTATGTGATCTGAAAAATATCACATACTTTGATTGCACTGAAAATGTCAGATATTATATGATAGTTATATTTATTACATTAGTGTCCAATGTAAAATTTAACAAATATTGTGTTAATAAAGCAAGTAGATGTTTTAAAATAGGGGTTGTAAAATAAATTAATTGTGCATTAGATTAGGACTATGATTTGGTTTGGGGATTTGGTGGTGGGTTTTTTATTCGGTAGAACTAAAGTAAAAGTTTTTAAAGAGAAGTTGTAAAAATTTATAATTGTGCATTAAATTAGAATAATTAATTTGTGGGTTTTTGTTTGTTTTTTCAATCAGAGTACAAAAAATGGTGATGTGAAAGATAGTAGGAATGAAGACACTCCAGATGTCCCCAAGCTGCAGTATCTCTACATACAGGTATTTATCCAGGGTGTACTGAGCCTGAAATACCTAGAGGGCAGTAAAAAAAATGAATGAGTTATATACCGTATATCTTCGCCTGTAAGTCGATCTCGGCTATAAGTCGAGTCCCTAATTTCAAGCCCTGAATTTTTTTTTTTTTATTGACCCGTTTATAAGTCGACCCATGAAAAACAACTTATAAATATTGAAGTATTTCTTATTTTCGGCACATGAGAACAATAATGTACAATATTTGAACAAAAGAAAATTATTTTACAAACTTCAGTTTTGTACATCGCAATCAAACTAGATAGCATCAAAACGAAATATTCCCTTAGTAGATAGTGAAACCTGTTTGACTGTTACCGTATGGCACTGTACAGCATGGTTTTGTGCACAGACAACAACTTTATTTATAAACACTGACAACAGATCACTACGATAAAACTGAAAGTATCAGTTAATCACATGTTTTGCCGCCATATTAATACATGTAAGGAGGATAACTCTGAAAAGTACACTGGTTTTTGTACCAAATGATGTATGTCTCTATTGCTCTAGTGAACTGCAGAGATCAGTCTAAGCTGTTTTAAAGGAAAGCTCAGTAATATTCATGAAGTTAATCACCGACAAAACATTGTTTGAACAACCATTAATGCCAGTGACCAGATTTCAAAATAAACTCTGGCAACAGGTAGTTAGTATTGTTTAAATTTTTGCTATTAGTGATGACTGTTATTTTAACTAAATGGACTGTTCTCTTGGCATGTGAGTGAGATCGCATGCCTTTTTGCATAACCAAAACCATTCTAATGCCAAAAAAAAAAAGGTTATAAAAAATAAATGTGTCAAATTAACATATTTGAGTATAAATACAGGGCATACTTCAACAATAAAACTGGTAAAATAATCCCCAAAACGGTAATATTTTGGGGTGAAATTCAACCCCCCAAGTTATAAAATAATTTTTGGGTGAAAAAAATTCGACTTATAGGCGAAGATATACGGTAAGGTTTTCTCCAGCTAGACATGGGTAGGTTCTGGATTCAAATCCCAGTACCGGTGTTGTAAGGCCATTTCATCAGCTTCTCTGTTACTAACCACTAACAAATAACAACTAACCACTAACAAATAACAACTAACCACTAACAAATAACAACTAACCACTAACAAATAACAACTAACCACTAACTCCTGTACTGGATAGATTACTCAAATTGCTGAGGTCTAAACAGTGTACTGAAAATAAGGCCAGAAGACAAAAACAATGTGGGGGTTTTTTCAGCACCAGTGTTATAAAACATGAATGGGAAGTTGAGTGCCCACTTGAGGTGTTTAAAGTTATAGAATCGATAACCTCACTTGGTTTGTTGATGTATCTATAAAACTTTTATCTCGGTGTTTGTTAATTGGGGTTTTTAATTAATGTATTTTTCATAAATAATAATAATAATGTTTAAACATGATTTTTATTCTTTTTTATTCTTTAAAGAACCAGAATAATCATGAGTGATATATCACAGATTATCTGAATCAGTTTATCGTATGTGAGACAGTTTAATTCCAGGGAATTCTTCTTATTGAAGAGGGCGTGACATAGCGTTTGCTTGATGCGCAGTCGGTCTGGGGTCGATCCCCGTCGGTGGGCCCATTGGGCTATTTCTCGCTCTAGCCAGTGCACCACGACTGGTATATCAAATGCCGTGGTATGTGTTATCCTGTCTGTGGGATGGTGCATATAAAAAATCCCTTGTTGTTAATCAAAAAGAATAGCCATGAAGTGGTGACAGCGGGTTTATTTTCTCAATAGCTGTGTGGTCCTTAACCATATGTTCGACGCCATATAACCGTAAATAAAAAATGTGTTGAGTGCGTCGTTAAATAAAACATTTCCTTCCTTCCTTGTTATTGAAATTTGTTTTCCTCTGTTGTGTTCAGATGGAGTACTGTGAAAAGAGCACATTGAGGAATTGTATCGATGTCGGTCTGTACCAAGATGTCACCAGGGTGTGGAGGCTGTTCAGAGAAATCATTGAAGGACTGGTTCATATCCACGACCAGGTACGACAGACATTTATCATACATAAATCATTGAAGGACTGGTTCATATCCACGACCAGGTATGGCAGATGTTGATTATACAAAACTAACACAACACATGGCTGTGAGTGCTATTCCTCATCTTCATCAGGGGTGGCAACAGTCTCACGGTTTACCATGAGAATATTGAATACAGCACACTTTCTTCTGTATCTCATGAACATATTAAGTTTAGTTTTGTATACATCTATGATAATGTTTTCAATACTATAAATGATTTTTTTGTTTTGTGTTGATTTTTTGGTGCAGCATTGGTTTTATTTTCACTGCAGCTGCACACACTTGCCTCCGTGAGTTGATCATAATGTTTAGTTTTAGCTTTTTGAAGATTTTATTTTTGTTATTTTATGTTGATATGCATCTCTGTGTCTTTCATGAATGTAACTCTTTTTCAGCTGTTTAAACTGTGTTTTATTGGTAATTTAAAAAAAAATTGTATTCGTCATTTACTTTTTTCGACACCCAGTTTTGTCGATGTATTATTGTGTGCTGAGGAGTGGTTAAATATTCCTAATTCAATTTAACACAACACACTGGCCCAGTGCCATCATGGTTAAACCATCAGTCTTAAGGTTAGTTGGTACTGGGTTGGCACGCCACATTGTGAAACAGTATACAAAGATCTGAAGTTGTTTTGCAGAATGCATTGTTTAGTGATGGTTGGAAGCCTTAGGATAATACATTAATTCAGAATGATGTCACAAATGATGCTATATTTTGCATGGTAAAAGGTCTAAACTGAAGGTTCTATTTATATACTATTTTATCCTGCAACCACTGTTTCTATTGACATTATGATGACTGATTAAAGCAGTCATAAACGTATACTAGCAGATTATGACTTTTGTCGTCACTCATATGACCTCACATGCATAGTTACATTACATTCATTGGATCTCTAGGTCATCGTACAATGTGGCAGAAATAATAGAAATAATAACTTTTCCCCTTAATGTTTATGGTCTGCAGGATAAAAATAATAACTAGTTACTGACGTTGGATATCTGCTTTGTTCCATTCAGGCCGAATGAGACATTTCCCATTCTTACCTTGACAGAATAAAGCAGATATCCGACGTCATTAACTAGTTATTCTCTATGTAGCACCTGTACTGATCCTGCATAAACTCCATAGGTATTAAAGCTAAAGTTTATTTCTGTGTTTATTTCAGGGAATGATTCACCGAGATCTCAAGCCTGTTAACATCTTCCTCGACTCAAATGATCATGTGAAGATTGGAGATTTTGGTCTTGCTACTACAGATATCATCAACAAGGTTGGATTCAGGCTTAGACTAAAACTCATTCCTTTAGCCATTTGCATATAAAAGAAATTCACACTGATATGCTAACCAAGAAAATAATTTCTGCCTATTTGATCTAATTTTATCACAGTGTTTACAACTATTATATTAATAGTGCTTTTTACCACGGATTTTTGCATTATGCTATATTTTTCAAGTTTTATGTATTACACTGATCCATACTGTTGAACGCCAGTATAATGTCTGTATATCATAGACGTTATCTTTAAGAAATCACATTGTATGTCATTGTATTAGATCACTATGTTGTTTATTGAACAGAGTGCATTCATGGATATGACTTCAGGCCTTGGTTTATCTGAATTCAGTCTGCTCAGTTGCTCCCAGTCTGGCAGTATGAATGATGGCAACCTCACTGGCAAGGTCGGGACTGCCTTGTATGTTAGTCCGGAAATGATGACTGGGGCTGCCAAGGTTCATTATGACCAGGTAGGCTATGTAATGATCATTCTGTCATATCACAACTCGTTGATCATATCCTTTTCTAACCCTCCGCCATCAACCTCTAATACTGTGGACTCTTCAAACTGGGTATGTGGGATCCTAGTTTAGGTCCTTGACCTTCAACCTTTATTTCGAAGGGATCATTTGGGAAATGTCTCGTTACAGCCAGTGCACCACAACTGGTATATCAAAGGCTGTGATATGTGCTATCCTGTCTGTGGGATGGTGCATATAAAAGATCCTTTGCTACTAATGGAAAAATGTAGAGGGTTTCCTCTCTTTGACTGTCAAAATGTCAATATGTTTGACATCCAATAGCCGATGATTTATAAATCAATGTTCTCTAGTGGTGTCGTTAAACAAAACAAACTTCTTTGAACCTTTCTTCTTTGCTAGGCTCTCTCCAAAGCTGATGCTTATTAACTCTAGATTCAGAACATGAGTAAAGTCTCCACATTTATGACCTGCTTATTGTATGGCTGAGACTATTAAAGCCTTGAATCAAGACTAAAGTTTTATAAGCACAGGGCCTCACTTCTATTATGTGGCCACCTTGCTATTTTTCCCCATTGTCTAATACATTACTGACTAATTTGTATTAAACAGACACCTGTTTTTTAATAGGCCTCTTTTTAATACTCCCTAAATGTGGTTGTGTGGCATAGGTCTGATTGCAATTAAAGAAAAGATTATAATTACCGTAATTTATATTTGTATTCTTTTACACAATTAGAATAAATGTAGTCAGGATTTAAAATTTGTATTGTATAAATTGTGTCTGTGAAATCACTGGTCCAATTTTATAACTTTTGCATGAGATTGTTTCTTCTTTTGCTTCTCTCACTTCCATTTTACTTTGATGTTTGTTTGTTTTATTTGTTATATTTTTTGCTCTAAAAATGTATATTAAAAATATTTGAAACAGACATTTTCTTTATACTTTATCCAAATCTGACCTTACGGTCAATAAGGGGGAAAATGCCAAAGGTCAGAGGTCAGGATAAGTATTAATAAAGGAGAAAACACTTAATGTTTTCTTTGTATTATTGGTGTGCTTCTTGCTAATGTTGGAAATAAATATTGTGTTATTGTGATGATATTTGTACCTTTGTATGTTACAGAAAGTCGACATCTACAGTCTTGGTGTGATTTTCTTTGAGATGTGTTTCAAACCTCTGTCCACTGGGATGGAGCGAGTGAAAATCCTCAGTAATATCCGAGCGGAGAGCATCACTTTTCCTGATGATTTTGATGAGATTAAAATGTCTAATCAAGTATGTATTGCTTTTTGAGCTTGCCTGAGTGTATGTATTAGTTTTAATGGTAACAAAATGTGGTTTTCTCTAACTGGAAATTCATTCGAATTTTTTTTTTACAATTTACTTTTCAGCTTTAAATGTTTTAATTTTTTTTTTTTTTTAAATGTAATTTAAAATAAGTGTATCTGCTGACCCATACACAATTGTACTTCAGAGCAACACTAAATCATTTGTAATGGCCTCAAAATATAGTTATTTTTCATATTTATAGTTCATTGACAGATTGTGTTGAAAAAATGTCTGCAAGTGCTTGATTAAAAGATGTACACAGGTTTTTTTTTACAGACAACATTGTACTGCTAGTATGTACTAAGTAATAGCTGAATATTGACATTTTGTGATTGCCTATTTGCTCAACCTTTTTATTTATTAATAGAATAGATATTTAAACTAGTTGGGACTTGATCAAGTCTGCATTTAGTGCACAAATATGTGTATAAGTTGTACCAGGGAACATTTTATTTAAAAAAAATTGATTAGAGACAGTTGTAAATCAATTTGAAAATTAAGTAGCAATTAGTATTTACTGCTTTAGAATGTGTAGTGAACTCTGAGACTTACATAGCAAATAGCAAGTGATACTGAACAAAATGTTGCCTGTGTACTGAATAATGAAATGAGAAACAAATTGTTTGTCCAATACAGGCTAATCACAGATGAACCAAAACCTAAAATAAGTGTGATGGCTGCACAAAAAAAGAATTAGGTTACCATAATATAGGGTTTTTTCCAGTTGAACAAAGAGGTATATTTCTTGACTAAAAATGTGTTCATATTTTTCTTTGGAAGTGAGTTGACCCCTCTAGTTATGATGCCGTTTTGATTGTTACAGGCTTTCCTACTTCTCAGGCTGTTGAACCATGATCCAAGAGGTTAATTCTCGACTAAAAACTTGTTCATATTTTTCCATAGAAGGGAGTTGACCCCTCTAGTTATGATGCCGTTTTGATTGTTACAGGCTCTCATACTTCGCTGGCTATTGAACCATGACCCGAGTCTACGTCCAACTTCCCGGGAGTTACTCCAGTCTGATTACCTCCCCCCACCTCAGATGGAGGAAGCTGAACTGAACGAGATCTTGAGGTCAGCGCTAGCCAACCCACAGTCAAAAGCTCACCGCAGAATGTTGGACGCCATCTTTTCACAGCAGATCACTTCAGGATACGACTTAACATATGATGTTGATATCTACAAGGTGATGTTTTGTAGTTTATTTCTGATTACCTAGTACTGTAAAAATTCAAAACTAATTAATATGTCTTGTGGTATGTTTCTCGAAAACCATCAATTAAAATGAAACTATACTTGGATGTTAGACAGCAGGGTGTTTGAACGGTAGTAAATTTCCAAGAATGAATGTTTCCTAAATAGATTTTGATATTTTTGTGATCTGATGTGCACATACTGAGAATTTGAAAATTAATTCCTGGTTGATTTATGTTAGTTGGTTGCATAATAACTTGTGTTCATATTTAAGATTACCAATGAAACTGTCTTTCTTAGATGTCAGTACTAATTCTATCTCATACCATTTGTAGTAGACTGTAAAGAGTTTAACATGATAGTTAATCTTATAATTTCATTTTTATCTGTTTCTTGTATTCTTAATCAGGCACTAATCTATTTTTTGGTGAAGTCATTATTTTTTTATTTGTATAATATGAGGAGTTTTGTTTTTAAATGCCAGAATAATTTATTTTTCCTATTTATTATTTTAACAGGGTGCTTTCTCTTCAAAACATATGTTGCTACTGGATCTTGTGCACAATTCTCTTGAGAGGGTTTTCCAGATCCACGGAGCCATCAGAGTGACGACGCCACTGCTGATGCCGATGTCGAATGTGTACACACACAGTGAGCAGTACGTCTGCTTCATGGAGCGCAGCGGTGGCATTGTTAGTCTGCCGTTTGATCTCAGGGTACGTCCACAGTTTTTATTACATACCCATTTAATCTTACTATAGAAATAAAGAGAAGTCTGACTGTGCAGTAAACAAATTATTTTATTGAACATATGTGTGAAAAATAATCTTGCATCGTTAGTCTACTGTTTGATCTCAGAGTACGCCCACAGTTTTTATTAAATACCCATTTAATCTTACTATAGAAATAAAGACAATTCTGACTGTGCAGTAAACAAATTATTTTATTGAACATTTGTGTGATAGAAAATCTCGCATCGTTAGTTTGCCGTTTGATCTCAGAGTACGCCCACAGTTTTTATTACCCACCCATTTAATTTTACTATAGAAATAAAGACAATTCTGATTGTGTAGTAAACAAATTATTTTATTGAATATACATGTGATAGAAAATCTTGCATCATTAGTCTGCCGTTTGATCTCAGAGTACGCCCACAGTTTGTACTACACAGGTCGTTTCATATATTCAGGGGCAAGATTTAGCTCAGTTGGTAATGGAGTTCACCTGAGGTGCTATGGGTTGCAGGATCAATTGCTCACTATGGATTTCTTTTTTTTTGTGGTAAAGTGCAAACAAAAGATTCCATGCTGCTGTGTTGGTAGGAGTAGGTTATATGGTGAAAACATGTGCCTTCTCTCTATATATATCTCCATCTCTGTCTGTCTGTCTAAGTATATCACTCACTCCAGCCATTGCTCCATGACTGATACATCAAAGGCTGTGGTATGTGCTATCCTGTCTATGGGATGGTGCATATAAAAGATCCCTTGCTACTAATTGAAAAGAGTAGCTCATGAAGTGGCGACAGCAGGTTTCCTCTCTCAATATCTGTGTGGTCCTTAACCATATGTCTGACGCCAAAACTGTAAATAAAATGTGTTGAGTGCATCGTTAAATAAACCATTTTCTTCCTTCCTAACTATATCAATTTTGGGATATTTGGATATGTCCATAGATGTGTTGGGGGCCTGTTATTTACTTGGTGAGATAAAATAATAATTACTATTTTTGTAGAATTATCACATAAATTTAAGTGTTATAAGGACTCCTTGTTTGCAAATCTTGAAATCCAGCCACCAACTCAGCGAGCGCCGCCATATGCCTCCAGTAGAACAAAAGATATACCAAATGTTTTGCATGAAACCATGGAAAAGATCGCTATTCAAGACAGTGCTTTCCTGGGATTTTGAGATATATGTTGACTGTGTCATTTTGAAGAATCAATGTAATTTGTTCAGATAATTTTTATGAACCATGCAGCCAAGCTAGAGAGTTTTATATGATTTTTGCAAGCCTCGGGCTCCTGGACTCTCCTCAAAATCGCACACTGAGTATCAATTAGAATGTAACAGTTGTTAACAGGTTCACTCATATTTTAAGATCCTCCAAATACAGCAACCACAATCAAACTTCAGTAAGGTAACCTAGGCATGTTTGATTTTGACAAATTAAAATTAATAAACTTTGTACTTTTACTTTACATTTTTCATTTCTCTGTGGTAGCCATGTATATTTATTTCTTACAGGTTCCATTTGCCCATTACATTGCGAGAAATAACATTCACTACCTCAAGCGTTACAGCATGGAGCGAGTGTACAGAGAGAGGAAACCAGCCGGCCTACACCCACGTGAACAAACTGAGTGTTCATTCGATATCGTCACTTCAAAACCAGAAAGGTTAGAGGCTTGAAATCAAATTGTTGTAAATATTCCGAGAGTACAGATCCATACCCTCTTAATGCAAAGATACATTCTTATTAAAAAGGTTAAAAAAGTTGTTTTAACTTTCCTGTATGCTTTGCAAAGAGTCTGTAATATGCAGCAATGAAGTGCAATCTTAAATTGTCATTCATTCATCAAAAAACTTGTGTGCAATAAACAATATGATCCTTTTTTGTGAACCCCCCCCCCCCCCCAAAAAAAAAAACCCACAACAAATAAACCAACACACAACAACAAAAAAACCAGACAGAATTGCAAATCTTCATATCCTAAAAAGTAAATTCCTGGCTAAAATCCAAGACGGTAGAAGTAATGGCTCTTTATGATTGGAAAATACTGTCCACTTACAGTAATGACTAATATTACACAGTAGTTATGTATATTTTTAATGACTATCAGTGGCTGAATATTCTGTATGTTTCTTATTGTCCTACTTTTGTAGTAGCCAAAACTGGATTTTACCTCCCAATATTTTTATACATATGAAAAAAATATATCTCTCAACGTAAAATAAGGTTTGAACTACTACAAATATTAGACAATCAGAAAGACATTGTGTATATAGACACTGAAACTAAACAATTTTTTATTTATTTCATCTATTATATTACCTAGTCATTTAGAAACATACCCTAATAGTAGAAATCTCAGAACAGTCTCTTTGAAAATCTGTAAATTCTTTAAATATTTAAAATTGCATTTTTGCATAATTGTCCAAATAGCATTTGTGCCCTACGCAGACCCTGACGCCATATAACTGTAAATAAAATGTGTTGAATACGTCGTTAAATAAAACATTTCCTTCTTTCCTACGCAGACTTGTAGGAACTACCTCTTGAATTGTGGGATGCATTCTCTAGTGGGGAGGGGAGGCACAGGCCAGCCCCCCCCCCCCCCACCCAGTTTCTACGGGCCTGGTAGACATGTACACAGAAAATATAAATAGTACTGTTCTTATTTCAGCTTACCTAACTACATTTTTATGATTTTGTCTTCATAGCAGAAACACTTTGAATAGACGGACACTGATATTCAGAGGAAGAAATCGTATTTAATATTTAATTGTAATGGTGAAAAAAATGATGTTAGATGGAAACATCTTAACTGGAGCAAACTCAAGAAATCAAATTCTCTACAAATTAGCTTGAAATTTTTGAAATATGATGTCCAAGCTGTGTATGTTAACTGTTACACTGATTGTCGTAAAATAAAATAGATTGGTAATATTTTCTCATTTCTTGTCAGCTTGATTCCTGATGCAGAGGTTTTGGTCGTTGTTCAGGATGTCATCACAGAGTTTTCATCCTTACAGGTTTGTTATTGTTACTGATGTCTTCATATGTTTTTGTTTTTTCAAGTCTAAAAACATTTATGTTATATAAAAGCTTAGTGTTTGCCTTCAGTTTCCTATCTGAATTGAGAATCTCAGTTAAACTGATAACTCGGTGTAGTCCTTTGCACAGACAGTTGAGAGGGACTGAGACTGCTTTCCTCATAATTAGGGAGTTTAGCAGACAGAATTTTACCCTAGAAGTAAAGTGTCTGGCTTTTTTTTTTATTGTTGCTCATGAAACCATAATTTATTATTTAATTTTTGGTGGATATAAGTTAGTGTAGATGTTAGTGTATTTTCATTTGACCAAAAGTCAGTTTTTGTTTGATGCTGTTTTCTTTTGCATATTCATGATTGAAATAATTAAAGATCTTATAAAGTTATCATGTTTAAACAGATAACTAGATGTACTCAACTCATCTTTTTGTAAACACTATTTTCAAAAATCAAGATTTGAAAATAAAAATAAATTGTATTTAGACAAAACTCAGAAAACTAGATTACTTGAGACAATGCTTTCTTCATGTAAATTGTATCATATCATGTAAATAACAATAGTAAATTTAAACATGCTCAGAGATGTCTATAATTTTTATTTCAGTCAAGGAACTATTTTATACGGGTCAACCACTTTGCTTTGTTGAAAGCTATTTTGCTGTTCTGTGGTATTCCAGAGGAGAAACATGAACAAGTTCTTTTACTGTTAGATAATTCAAAGGTATTGCATTACTTTTTTTCCTTCTTTTTCTCAATCATTTGTTGAAATAACCATATGTCAGACACCAAATATCCATAGTTTAAAAATGTGCTGAGATGTTGTTAAAGAGACATACCCTAAGTTTTAAACACTAACGCATATTTTTGACTATTATAACTGTTTTTGATAACTTAAATCATACTTTGCTTAGATTTTATTGTTTAGATTATCAATTTCCATACATTCGAAGTGTTTTTGGTCATCCTGGTGTTTTTAATATCACAAAATGGATTTTTCATATTTTTAAAAATGCATGTGCGTCTGAGAAGTAACAGTTATGGAGTCGAGTTTTAGTCTATTTTTAGAGGGTATTTCACCATTTCAAAGTCACAGACTAATGATTCACTCAATTTTAACTTTTACCAAATGTGTTACAGGTTTGTAGATTAACTAAACTTAGTGTTAATTTTCACGGGCTGAAACTAGGGTCTGTCCCTTTAAAGAAATATTCATTGCCTTTTCTTTCCAGGTATGATTAACAAAGTTGTCTTCAAAATAATTAGGAAAATTGTAAATAAAAGAATATGAAGAAATTAGTTATTCCAGTGAAATAGATTTTAGGTACAAGCACTTTTGTTTTAATGTGTTTTAGTTGGACAAGTTCAGTCTGGACAAGTTCAGACAGGTCAAGTCACTGGAAACTCAGTGTGGAATTAGCCTCACAGAAGAGAAGTCAGCCTGGTTTGTTAACTTACTTAAAATGGAGGATCAGTACAACAAAGTAGCCAGCACTCTGCGAATTATAACCAAGACCAAGGGAGAGGTATGTAAATAAACTCACATACCTTTCTTACTTTGTCATAGATCTATAGACAGTTCAGTGGATAGATGAGTTAGTGGAAGGATGGATGGACGGACAGATTTATTGATGGATAGATAAAGATGTAGAGATATATGAATTGATATTTATTTCTTATTTTGTCCTGTTTGTTTTAAGATGGATGGATCTACAGATGATTGGATGTATGAATCAATGTCAGGTCAGACAGACAGATGGACACATATTTTTAAATAAATCGATGTACGTTTGTTACAAACTGCTCTACAAATTCCTATCACCCTAAGGACATTTGAACATGACCTAATTTTGATTTTTTTTTTTTTTTTTTTTGTACTTTCAGGCAAGCACTCTAGCAAAGCAAGCCTTACATGAACTGGAAACTGTTATCACAAATGCTACAACAATGGGTTTGAAATTACAGGTAAAACAGCTTGGAAATATAATTTTAAAATTAGCCAAGGTGTAGCATGAATGAAGGAATGTTTTATTTAACGACATACTCAACACATTTTTTTATTTACAGTTATATGGCATCGGACAGATGGTTAAGGACCACACAAATATTAAGAGAGGAAACCTGCTGTTGCCACTTCATGGGCTAATGTTTTCGATTAGCAGCAAGGAATCTTTTATATACACCATCCCAAATACAGGATAGCACATACCATGACCTTTGATGTACCAGTCGTGACACACTGGCTGGATCGAGAAATAGCCCAATGGGCCCACCGACGGGGATCCTTAACCGACCGCGCATCAAGCGAGTGCTTTACCACTGAGCTACATGGTGTCCGTTTATGCAGGTTTGACAGTACTTCCAAGTTGCTGAATGTTGACTGATGATGATGTTTTGATTGTTTCAGATTCTGCTGACTCTTGGTCTCATCTACAACCCGCTGCAATACACCAGTGGTCTGGTGTTCCAAGTGGTCTGTGAGTACAAGAAGAAGAAACACACAGGGGTGGAAGTCCTGGCCGCGGGTGGCAGATACGATCTGTTGGTAGGTTTTATTTATTGTTCTCGTTCCAACCAGTGCACCACAACTGATTAAAGGCTGTGGTATGTGCTTTCCTGTCTGAGAGAAAGTGCATATAAAAGATCCCTTGCTTCATTAGGAAACTGTAGCAGGTTTCCTCTGATGACTATGTTTCAGAATTACCAAACATTTGACAGCAATTAATCAGTTAATCAATGTGCTCTAGTGGTGTCGTTAAACAAAACAAACTTTAACTTTATTCACTGATGAACAGCAATAAGGGATTACACCAACATTTAAACAGGAAAAACGTGACTGCAAATAAAACCTTCAGGAAGTTAACTGTGTTATTGACATTCAATTCTATGCAGCTTCTTTATATTTAATCCTGACATTATTATGCCAATAATTACTGAAATTTGGTCTACAATTTTTTTGGGGGGGGTTTTCTCTCGGTATAATTATATGTGACAACATTTATGTTCATCATTAATAAATACAGTCTTGTCATTATGTCAACATCTGAACTAAAAGCTATCTCGACCTGTCATTCACTTGAGCTGTTTACTTCGGTCTATTCAACATTGAACTCCAAGCCCTAAAACATTTGTGACGGCAGTCGGCAGTGTTGCCAGAAAAAGCTTCTAGGAATGGTAATTTGTTTTTGTTTTATCAGATATCTAGGTTCCACTCCCCAGTCCACCCTCCCACAAGTTGTCAGTGTGCGGTGGGTGTCAGTCTATCACTGGAGAAGATCGTGGCAGCTGTGGTGGAAGAGAAGGAGGTTTGTATTGCTGTCCTGCTTTACAAGAAGGAAACTTGAAAAATTATTATGTTTTTGCTTGTTGTTGGGTGTTTTTTCTGGTTTAATTTTTTTTTTTTTTGAAATCTGCAGTCTTGCCTCACCATATTATAACATCATCTGCCAATACAAAATATAAACACAACAACAATTTTAATAAACTCACAATCTCATATCACCATTTTATAACATTATTTGCTAATTCGAAAGAAAAAAACATTTACAGATTTAATAAATTCACAGTCTCCAGATTATATCATTTACTAATACAAAATACAAACACACGTACATTTGTATGTTACCACTGTCATCGACTGTCTTCATGCATTTTGTTGAATATAACACAAAACAATGGTAAAACGATCATCGTCTTATTACTAAAATGGAAAATAAAACATGTTTAACTTTATTTGAGCAAGTATAACTTGGGGATATTGAAGAATGAAGTGCAATGATAACAGTTAATGATGAGGGATCCACAGGCCCATAAGAATCCCCCCCCCCCCCCCCCCCACTCACTTGAGGACAATTTACTTTTCTACTCTATATAAATAAAGATAAAAATCTGACTTGTGCCCATCCCCACCACCTAGGGATTGTGCCCCCACTCTAGTTATTATTCTTTAAGGCCTAATCCACAGATTTGATCAGTTTGTTTCTATGATCAAAAACACACTGAATTTGTCAAAATTAAACATTTAAACAAAAAGTTGTTAGTAACCAAATAGTAAATGTTTTTATACCTGGTGTTGGAGGTAACTCAAAATATATTTTATTCAAAGCAGACAATGTATTTTGAAATTTGGTTCCGTGACTTAAATGTTTATTTTCTTCCCTACAGGCTCCCAGTCCATTTGATATTCTCGTGTGCACCATTGGCCACAAAACAATGATGAAGGAAAGACTTACAGTGGTTAAGGATCTAAGGGCTGCTGGATTGAAAGTTGACATGGTCTTTGACACGATGCAGGTGAGTGAATGTCAGCATTTTAACAGTGATATATGACAAATGTGATTGCTAGAACACAAGAGGCCATTTTCTCTAGAATACATTAGATATTGACGTAACGACAGTGTTGCTTAGTGTCAGTCTTTTTCAATATCCTCTGTGTACACAGAAAATTAATTTCAGTGGTTTTTATCCTCTAAATTACTTGAAAACTATAAGCCACACGGTCAAACCTAGGTGGTCCTTAATTAATTTGCAGGTGTATATTTCAGACTTTCATCTTTTCAGATTTTATGTCAAGATTATTTTTTCAGCAGTATTAAATAGGGTGACTCTCTTTTTTTCTCTAATTTGTTTTTAATTGTCCTTCCAGAATGTTCCAAATTACATAAATGTTTGGTCTGCTAACATTTTATCCAGTCATTTTTCACTGTTATTCCGCATTATCTATATCACTCCATTAACGCCCTCCCATTTCCCTTCTCATGATGTTAACATTAAAAAGAAGTTCATTCATTGTTTTTTCTGTTCTGTGTGTGACATTATTGAATACCATTCGTGTGACATTATTGAATACCATTCGTGTGACATTATTGAATACCATTCGTGTGACATTGTTGAATACCATTCTCTGTTTTACTTTTGTAGAACCTTGAAGACATTCAGGACCACTGCAAGCGTGCTGGAATTTCACACATTGTCATACTCAAAGATGGTGACACAGGCTTTGTGAAGGTATGAATAACTAACACCAGTTTTGACAACTTATTCACAACATACATTCACACAGTTTTCCTGTTAGTTGAAGAAACATAGGAGTTCTGCTTAGAACCCATTTTTGTTTGGGTTAGTTCAAAAGCATCAATGACAAGTCTCAATGGTACAGTTATTTTAAGCTTCCGTCTAAAATCAGTGTGTGGTATATCTTTTTTGACAGTTACAGAGAGAGAGAGTACCTTTTAACATGCCCCTATACCACTAAGGTTTCGGGCATGTCCATCCTGGGCCTGGCCTCTGGGTAGTCCAGGACAGATGAAAGTTACAGAATCTTGCTTAGCATATTATTTTCTCTGTTCCTAGTTGTCTTAAACATTGTGGAAGCTCAAGTCGGGATCTCGATATGACCGTTTTGTTTACACACTACAAACTTTGATAATACTGGGGTTTTATTTGTACCTTTTACAAATACAGTGAGTCCCCTCTAAACCACAAATCCACAGGATCAAGCAAACAGTCCTGTTTAAGGAGTAACCAGTTTAGAGAGGTTCTGTTGTGTACTGATATTAAAAGGGACAATGAAAAATATCTGCATTTTGAGTGAATTCTGGTTTATATGTGGTCCACTGTACATCCTACTGAATTGTCAGGATGTGAGAATTCAGACCACTTCACTTGATGATGAACATAATAATTGCTCAACCCCAGATATGATTTTAAAATTATACGTTGTGTGACTCACTGGACACTAAAAAATAAATTCTACATGACTAGATTTTAAAAATTATTATTTGAAACAAAACAGAAATGCCATGCACTGTTATAGATTATTAAGTGTAACTAAAAAAAAAAAAAAAAAAAAAAAATGTATAATAGAATAATTAGGAATTCAAAATGGTTGATTGTTTATGAAAGACCCTTAACTGTGAACCCCCCCCCCCCAATATTAACTACAATCAACTACTAAAATAAAATAATGCATAAGAGAGTCCTAAGTATACTCTGTCAAAAAAGAAATGTATAGGCGAAATATTCATGGAATTATCTCTTTAATACAAAGTGGCATAATTTCGTTATTTATGATCGTATCACAGTCAAATTTGACATGATTATGTGACAATGTTCTTGCTATGGACTGACAGCAGTGGAGGCATTTTCGTCACCATACAGCTTTGCACTTTGACGCTGAAATCAGTACCTTGTGTGGCCACCAGCAGCAGCAATCACTGCGCGACATCTCCTTGGCATAGACTGAATGAGTCTCTGAATCTGGGCATGTGGAATCCTAGCCCATTCTTCCTGCAGTGTATGTGACAGTTGCAGAAGCGTCTGAGGCTCTGGGTCACACTGGTGTACACGTCTGTCAAGTTTGTCCCATAGATGTTCAATGGGCTTGAGATCTGGCAATCTTGATGGCCATGGCAGCACATTAATATTCTCATTCTGTAGGAAATCCATTGTCACACGTGCCATATGTGGCCTGGCATTGTCCTGCTAAAAGAGTTCTCTCTGTCGATCCAAAATGGGAAGCATGTGACGGTGAAGAAATTCATCCTGGTAGCGTACAGCTGTCAGGTTGCCTTGTATGAACACAAGTTCAATTCTGCCAGTATATGAGATGGCTCCACCGAATCTGTCAACTTGGGCGACACAGTTGTTGGCAAAACCTTCATTGCGGCGTCTGAAAACACGTTGTCATCCATCACGTTGCTGTAGGAAGGAAACATGACTCATCGCTGAACCATACTCGCCGCCAGTTTCCCAAGTTCCACCCCTGTACATTCGTGCACTAGTGAACACGTAAATGTCGATGTTGATGTCGCAGGACGGGGCCAACATACGGTCTCCTAGTCTGTAAACCAGCTTCTCGAAGTCGTTTCCAGATGGTTTGTGCTGACACCCTTCTCAAACCAGGTATGCATCCATGTGGCAATTTGGCGACGCAAGTGCAGAACCCTGATGTAGCGATCTTGTGTTGCAGTTGTTATGCGAGGTCTTCGACTTTTGGGCCGGTCTTCAGCTGATTGAAACTGCTGATACCTGTCCCAGAGACGTGAAATGGTGCTCTGATGGATGTTCATGTGGCATGTGACTGCTGACTGCGATTCACCTAACTGGAGGCGACCTATTGCAATGTTTCGATTCGGCAGGTTTAGTCTTGACATCTTGTAACTCGTCTACGTCGAAATGGAAATGAGGCATCATTGCGAGCATTGCAGCTTTAAATACCCATCATTACCCTAATCTTTTCCCCGAGTTTCACGTGTATTCGCCAAAATCTGACCATTTCACGCTGATTTCATGCAATTGTCGCACAACGTGCCACAACTTGCCTTAAATTTGTTTTAGGGTGCATTTGGGCATGCTGTCCCCTTCCAGGAACATTAACAAACATGGTCATTCAGCAACATTGTACAAAAAAACTATATTTTGTAAAATCAAACACTTTTTTTCTTTCCCTATCACCTATGCATATCAAGAGAATTTAATGCATTTGTCTATTATTGGTTAAATGGTTAAAGCTGCAGTTATGTTATCTCACCACATGATCAACAGCCTTGATATAACTAATAAATCAGTCACATGTTTTATATTCATTATTATTATTATTATTATTATTCATTGAACTAGATTAATAACAGCATTTTAAAGAATATCACAGTGTAGCGGCAAGTAGATGGTTAAATACTATAAATACATTGAAGATTTGAGTTTTAAGAAGACTTACAGCACAAGCTATATAGCACTATATTTAATTAAAATTTATCCTAAGAAATTAAATGCTAAAAACTTTGTGTTTTCAGGTTCGATCGATGGACAAAGAAAAGAAAGTTCAGATGACAGAACTGGTAGAATTTCTCCAACAGAAGTTGAACACGTCTAGAATGTTAGCATGAAAATAACAAAATATTACTTTCTTAAAACTAAATTATATATTTGCTGTACTGTAGTTACAAAAGTAAATATCTGCAGGCCTCAAGCAAGGTCCAAATTATATGGCGAAGTCATTTCTCTCTCAAACTTTGAAAGAGGCAAGAGTTTTAACAGGATGGAGACTTGATTATTTTCTCATTAAATCATAATAATAATAAAATAATAATAATTTCAACTATTAGTGCAAAATAAGCTTGTTATTAATAAGTTTTCATGGAAAATTTTTAATTTTATACTAGTATACAAAATAAACAGTAGAGTTACTAAACATTACGCGCTTCAGTAGTGCATTTTATTTTTAAGATGACTAATGTAATATTTTTTGTGACAGGGAGACAGCCGCAGGTGACTCTGTGCAGGGAACAGATCGTAAAGGCACCTCATCCAGCACAGACTTGGCACCAGTCTATAACAGTAACTATGGAAACATGACTTTCAACTTCATCTTTGTAATGCAGGAAAGAAAGCTTGGATTGAATGCACGCAAAAAGTTCGAGTCACAGGTAAAGTGACCATTTATGCACACATTTATGGTAATTATTTTTGTATATATAGGGTAATGCAAAACAGGGATATTGGACATTGGCATAAACAGTATGTGCCATACTCAGCCTAAAATAATTGGGATGGGAGGGCAGTAAATTGATGATAATTGGTTACTGTCTTAAGATATCGGCTTTATCTTGTGAAGGTTAGAATGACTAATACGTCAAGACTCTGCTGGAAAACAATTTGAGTAAACCACAATGGAATATTATTAGTCTCCTACCGGTCCAACCATAGGGGACTATAGGTTTCATCTCCATCGTCCTCGCTGTGTGTCCTGTCCGTCCGTCCGTCCATCCATCCGTCTGTCCCACATATAGTTTTCCAGATGGGTTTTTTTCATAATGCCTTTAGATATTGAGCTGAAATGTGGTGTATAGCTTTATCATGTACCATTACAAATCAAGTTTTGACGTTCATGGCAATTTACCCACTATTGACAGAGGTATGGCCCTTGAACTTAGGAGATAAAAAAATTATTTTCCAGTTTGACTTTCATGATAATTTACCAATTTGTTTACAGAGTTATGGCCCTTGAACGTTGGAAATACGAATATGGTTTGGGCCCGGTAGGGGACATGTATTGCTTTAGCAGGACTATCTTCTGTATTTGTTGGGTTTTACGAATGTCGTTACTTCTTTTCAAGATTGTTGGCAAAACATTATCAGCACTGCCATGGTTACCAGCAAAGTCTGTAGATGTCATAGCAACAGATCTAAACCTTTCAGCTTTAAAGATCATTTCTGCGTATCTAGAGGTGAGAGTTAGTTGCTAAAATTCTCTATTGTGATTAGAGTTTTCTCTATGTTTGTTGTTCTATTTTTTAATGGTATGTTACTATATTAAAAGAGACCTTTTGTAAGATGTTTAAAAAGTAAGATTTAAAAAAGAATTTACCCAGTATTCTAGATATCATTGATTTAACTTCTTCTCTGATCTTTTCCTAGTATATTCAAATACTTTTTGTTTACTATTTTGTTTTTCATAATATGGTCTTTTTTAACAAGATGACTGTTACCAGTTTGTTTTACTGCTCTCTTTTTTAAAAGTTGGATGGGACAGAAGCAGAATTTGATGCAAGTATTGCTGGCATTGTTGAAAGGTATGTTTGTTTACAAGTATCAATTCAGGTACATATCAGGGTTATAGATATTTCAAACTCTTTTGTAAATAAAATATACACATATATGATATTAATACGGCTAGCATTAATAAATGTATTGACTCGTAAAATTGACCCCATTGCTTGTTTTTTTAAGAAATAATTTTTTAATTTTGCTCCAGACCTTGATATAAAAATAATTGAGAGGAGTAATTGCTTGCTCCCCTAACTGAGATTATGGGGAGCCGTTTAAGTGGACTATCCTGAGTTTGCAACCATTGTAACATATGTTCCTGTATGTTGCTTGCTCCCCTAACTGAGATTATGGGGAGCCGTTTAAGTGGACTATCCTGAGTTTGCAACCATTGTAACATATGTTCCTGTATTTTGCTTGCTCCCCTAACTGAGATTATGGGGAGCTGTTTAAGTGGACTATCCTGAGTTTGCGACCATTGTAACATATGTTCCTGTATGTTGCTTGCTCCCCTAACTGAGATAATGGGGAGCCGTTTAAGTGGACTATCCTGAGTTTGCAACCATTGTAACATATGTTCCTGTATTTTGCTTGCTCCCCTAACTGAGATTATGGGGAGCCGTTTAAGTGGACTATCCTGAGTTTGCAACCATTGTAACATATGTTCCTGTATGTTGCTTGCTCCCCTAACTGAGATTATGGGGAGCCGTTTAAGTGGACTATCCTGAGTTTGCGACCATTGTAACATATGTTCCTGTATTTTGCTTGCTCCCCTAACTGAGATTATGGGGAGCCCTTTAAGTGGACTATCCTGAGTTTGCAACCATTGTAACATATGTTCCTGTATGTTGCTTGCTCCCCTAACTGAGATTATGGGGAGCCGTTTAAGTGGACTATCCCGAGTTTGCGACCATTGTAACATATGTTCCTGTATTTTGCTTGCTCCCCTAACAGAGATTATGGGGAGCCATTTAAGTGGACTATCCTGAGTTTGAAACCATTGTAACATATGTTCCTGTATGTTGCTTGCTCCCCTAACTGAGATTATGGGGAGCCGTTTAAGTGGACTATCCTGAGTTTGCAACCATTGTAACATATGTTCCTGTATGTTGCTTGCTCCCCTAACAGAGATTATGGGGAGCCATTTAAGTGGACTATCTTGAGTTTGCAACCATTGTAACATATGTTCCTGTATGTTGCTTGCTCCCCTAACAGATTATGGGGAGCCGTTTAAGTGGACTATCCTGAGTTTGCGACCATTGTAACATATGTTGCTTGCTCCCCTAACAGATTATGGGGAGCCGTTTAAGTGGACTATCCTGAGTTTGCAACCATTGTAACATATGTTCCTGTATGTTGATTTTAACATTATCTTTGTCATTAATGAAGTGGATTGGGACATTTTTATATAAATGATGTAGCATTATGTGCAGTACAATTTCTATTTTGTAGATTGGCACGTCACAGGAAATATTTGACACTCATAACTGATCGTATTCATGAATACAAGTTTGAGAAAAAGTAAGTGTAATTATTTAAAAAAAACCCAAGCCTATGTACAGTCAACTCTTGTTATAGCGGTAATAATTATTACAAAATATTTGGGTTCCGGCACACTTTTCCTGGGAACAAATGTGCATCTGTTTTATTTTGATCATTACAACAAAATATTCAACTTCCGGTACTGGCAGTAATTGTTGGTAACAAAGGTGTATTTCCAATGCATTGTTTGTTCTTTATTATGGCACACAGATTTACTGGTGTATATCTGTAATTAGTAAAGTTGTTTTGTCAAATAGCTGCAACTCTGAACACCATTTTCGGGCCATAGACAATTTAGTTGCGGTTGATCATGCATGTCTGTTGCATGCAGTGATTACAGTGTCTGTTGTTTAACACTAATGTCTTGGGACCAGGGTGGCAAAGTAATACAAACATCTCACATTATGTTGTCTGAGTTGAACTACTCTTGTCAATTCTTGTTAAAGGACAGTTTGAGAAATACGAATACCGACTAGTTTTGATTTCACCGTACAGAAATTTTGATGAGTGAAAAACTAATAACCAATTTTAAAGAAAGTCACCCTAAACACACACAGGATGAAATTGCTAGCCATATCAGCAAGAATGGGGAAAGATTCTAAGCACATCAACAGTTGGAGACATTGTGTCAGAAATTATGTTACAGTATGTGTTATTTGGATTGTTGTGAAAGCAAACTGTATTGTTACATATATATAAAATATATAATTTTGTTGTTTAGTTTTGTTTCTGTGTCAGAACATTAATAAATATAATACAGCATGTGCATATTCAACAAAATTAACAATTATTTGCCAAACTAAGGGATTTACTCTTCATGATCATTACAACAGCAAATTTGATATAACAGCAAGACCTGTATAGCACCAACATGGCCGTTATAAAGAGAGTCGATTGTATTAGTGTGTATATAAATATAAAATATCAGGGCTCTAATTCCTATAATATAATCAAACTTTTGTTAGCACCATTTAAAACCAAAATAATTTGACAATATATTCTGCTTATATAGTGTTTAAAGGTGCATTCTCAAATCTGTAAGAGCCAAAATACATTACTTTTACATTTATGTGTGAAAATCAACTCCAAATCTGTAAGAGCCAAAACACATTACTTTTACATTTATGTGTGAAAAATAACTCCAAATCTTAAGAGCCAAAGCACATTACTTTTACATTTATGTGTGAAAAATAACTCCAAATTAGTTGATGTTATACATAATCTTTGAAAAATTAACATGAGAATATCATATTTGTGATGTATTGTCACTCGTTGGATTAAAATAGAAAGAAAACTGAAAAATGTACATACATGTATGTATCCATCAAAACAGCAACTATTGGTTATCAAAGTATTATGGATTCAAAATGTGTACACAATAACTGTGATGTCACATGGTTAACCTGTTCATCATCATCTTTATATTCTCCAGTAAAATTATTTAACTATTACTAAATGAAATATTTTAGCTGTAATTTGTTGCATATGGTTCAAGTTACAATCTTTACATTTTGAAAGGAAACTGCCATTATGCCACTTGGATAGATTTTATTACAGACATTAAAAAACAAACATTATCTACACACACATTAGCTTGCATTGAGCCTACTGTATAATTTATCTGTTTTCATTTCTTTCAGATCTCCATTCCTAATTTTATATGGCTCAAAGGATGACAGTATCCGACTGCTAACCTGACTGCTACAAAGAATGCATTCCATGGAGTGACAATTCACCAAGACTAAAATAACAGTGTTGTCCATGGTAGAGAAAAGTCATCTTCATCCAAGCACACTGTCTAATCAGTGGCTTAGAGATGTCTGGCAGGCAGTAACCGTGATGCTGTGTATAGAGAAGACACCCCAGCACATTGTTTTATGAGCAGTAACCAGATGTCTAACATAGTAACTGTGACTGACTAGAGAAGACACCCCAACACATTGTTTTATGAGCAGTAACCAGGTGTCTAACATAGTAACTGTGACTGACTAGAGAAGACACCCCAACACATTGTTTTATGAGCAGTAATCAGGTGTCTAACATAGTAACTGTGACTGACTAGAGAAGACACCCCAGCACATTGTTTTATGAGCAGTAACCAGGTGTCTAACATAGTAACTGTGACTGACTAGAGAAGACACCCCAGCACATTGTTTGATGAGCAGTAACCAGGTGTCTAACATAGTAACTGTGACACTGACTAGAGAAGACACCCCAGCACATTGTTTTATGAGCAGTAATCAGGTGTCTAACATAGTAACTGTGACACTGACTAGAGAAGACACCCCAGCACATTGTTTTATCAGCAGTAATCGGGTGTCTAACATAGTAACTGTGACTGACTAGAGAAGACACCCCAGCACATTGTTTTATGAGCAGTAACCAGGTGTCTAACATAGTAACTGACTGACTAGAGAAGACACCCCAGCACATTGTTTTATGAGCAGTAATCAGGTGTCTAACATAGTAACTGACTGACTAGAGAAGACACCCCAGCACATTGTTTTATGAGCAGTAACCAGGTGTCTAACATAGTAACTGTGACTGACTAGAGAAGACACCCCAACACATTGTTTTATGAGCAGTAACCAGGTGTCTAACATAGTAACTGTGACTGACTAGAGAAGACACCCCAGCACATTGTTTTATGAGCAGTAACCAGGTGTCTAACATAGTAACTGTGACTGACTAGAGAAGACACCCCAGCACATTGTTTTATGAGCAGTAATAAGGTGTCTAACATAGTAACTGTGACTGACTAGAGAATACACCCCAGCACATTGTTTTATCAGCAGTAATCAGGTGTCTAACATAGTAACAGTGACACTGTGTATAGAGAAGACACCCCGAGCAGCTGTCAGGTGTCTAACATAGAAATTGTGACTCTGACTAAAGAAGACACCCCAGCACATTGTTTTATGAGCAGTAATCAGGTGTCTAACATAGTAACGGTGACACTGTATAGAGAAGACACCCCGAGCAGCTATCAGGTGTCTAACATAGAAATTGTGACACTGACTAGAGAAGACACCCCAGCACATTGTTTTATGAGCAGTAATCAGGTGTCTAGCATAGAAATTGTGACACTGACTAGAGAAGACAGCCCAGCAAATTGTTTTATCAGCAGCTATCAGGTGTCTAACATAGTATCTGTGACACTAGGTCTAGAGAAAACACCCTAGCACATTATTTAATCAACAGATGTTAGGTGTTTTACATGTGGTAATTGTAACACCTGATCAAAAGAGAGAGAGAAGTTGATAATCAGCAATGTTAGGTGTTTACCATAAGGTAATTGCGACACTAGATCTAGAGAGCACTCTCCAGTACATTGTTAGCAAATAGTAAACATCTAACAACGGTGATTGTGATACTGGGTCTAAAAAGCAGAAGACACCCCAGCACATTGATAATCAGCGAGTATTGGGTGTCTAACGATAATTTTGACTTCTTTGGAAGGTGAGAGAAGATAAGCCATTGTAGTTTTTAATCAGCAACTATTATCAGAGGGGTCTAACATACTGTCATTGTGACAGAGAGTGAGAGAAGATATCTTAGCACAGTTTTTAATAGTGACTATTAGGTGACTGATGGTAATTCTGTCTTAGAAGGTGAAAAAAGGTATCCTCATCGGTTTTTGATAGTGACTATTGGGCGACTGACAGTATTTATGACTTTAAAGAGTGAGAGAAGATAGTTTTTGATAGTGACTATTAGGTGACAGTAATTATGACTTAGAGAGTGAGAGAAGATATCTCAGCCATTTTTAATAGTGATTATTAAGTGACTGCTGGTAATTATGACTTGGAGAGAATGAGAGAAGATATCTCAGCCGTTTTTAATAGTCACTATTAAGTGACTGATTGTAATTATGACTTAGAGAGTGAGAGAATATATCTCAGCATATTTTTTAATAGTGACTACCGCATATCACTGTGCATTAGCCGACTCTGTGGATAAGCTGACCACTTAGTTTACCCCCTCAATATCTGGTACAAAAAGGTTTGTATGATGTATAAACCGACTCAAGTTTTATATAGTTGAACTGGACAAAAATCGAGATAAATCGAGATAATGTCGGTCTCTTATTAGGTGACTGCCAGTAATTATGACTTAGATGGCGAGAGAAGATGTCTCATTACAGTTTTAATTGGTGACTAATAGGTGTTATATAATAATGGTGAAACTTGGTTTAGAGAGTTAATAAAGATACCAAGTTTGTGTTAGAGATTAAAACCATCTCTGTGATAGCATTATAGTGCACTAGTCATTTTCGCACTGTCTGAACTGATGTTGTCTCCATTGGGTTGATGTGTTGGTTGAAAATGCAAGTTCATATTATAGTTAACAAAATATTCTTGCCAACCTGATTGCAGGTGAGTTGAATTGTATAATTTATGGTACAGTTGTTATTAAGGCCTCATTGGAGAATATTTACTGGCCAATTGAGTTGCCAATAAATGTTTTATTATTTCACACATGACATCATTTTAATGAGTGCTGTTTGAGATTACTGAAGAACTTACATGAATAGGACCAAACTTCAATCAATCAATCAATTAATCAGCGAGTATGTGTGTTTAACAATATCAGCATGAAAAAAATCATTGGTTGGATTGGTTATTAAAATTTATGATATATATGAAACTAGTGAACAAGATAAAAAAAAAAAAAAATTAATAACTTGATTAATTTCACACAAATCTATGATCAAAAGTCTTTGCTTTTAAAATTTGCTTGCTTTCATGCATAATGAACAGTGTCAAAAAGAAAATGGACTACTTTCATGTATTCTGAGATGGGGATCTAGTCCATTTTTGACAATTTGTTAAAACAGTGAAGATGTAACTTGTGCCATTTAACAGGTCTTCAGTATGTGTAATTAGAAATGGGCCATAAACCCTAAAGTATTTTACATTCTCTGATCATTCAGTAGATCACCATGCAACAAGAATAAGCAGTGGTAGATTTTAAGATACGATTTTAATCTAACAGCATTTAAGTTTGGCTTTCAGTTTCACTAATTTCTGCTTTATTTACAATGCCAAAGTGTTTGGGTTTTTTACTGTTTTTGAGATAAAATAAATGTTTTTATGTCATTTGTTTTGCTTGTAACTTCATCATTTCATGTGTTCACCATTTTTAGTTCCTACTTGACATTGTTATACTTAGATAATAAGATCTTTAGTTTGTTTACAAACATTACTTCCAGGTTTGCCTGATGTGTGACAATCAGAATTTTAGTACAATTCTGATTTATTTGTAATATTATGTCAGTCATTTCTGTTAGGTGACATATTGAACAGATAGTTCATAAGGTAAGAATGAAGACAGCTGAAATTAGTATAGATTGCTCTTAGTTATTTTCCTTTATTTGTGTATATGCACATGGTATGTGGAATGCACGATGGCTGATAGCTCCAGGTAGTAATCCATACTGGAATGTGTTGAGTGCGTCGTTAAATAAAACATTTCCTTCCATAATCCATACTGGATGGAATAAATACTGTTGTAGTATAAAACGTCTATAGTTTCCTCGAAAAAAATGCTAATTCCAGGAATTCCCTTTTATGTATGATGCTAGTGACGAAAGCAATTAATAGGCTGCCATAGCAATGATGACATTCTGCTCAATTTGGTTACATCCAGCAGGAATACACATACTGATAACTGTTGTCATGTCTCACACTATAATTTTTTCTTTGTTAAAATACTACAATGATATCATATGCAAGTAAATCGTACCAATGGTATTTTTACTGGATTCTTCGTTCCACATACCATGTTCATCATTTAATATTTTTAAAAATTATATCCTTATATCTTTATTATCTTTTACTTTTTCTTTCCCTTTCAGAAAGGTACAGGGCCATTTAACAATTATGTAATGCTCAGTGTGGGGGTCGGGGGGGGGGGGGGGGGGAAGAGGGAGAAAGAGGACGTTATCACAGGATACATTTCAAAATGTTATGAGTATAGGATGGGGAGCAGGTCAACTCTCCCCACACTGTTTAGTTAACTCGTATTATTACTGGTTTATTAATTAAATATACCAATATTTTAAGCAATAATGTGCAGTAAATATTGTTGAATATGCACACCAGTCGGAGTCCAAAAGCCTTGCCTGATCATTCCTTTAAGGAAATAAGGGACAAACTCACAAACATCATTAAAACAGGCTTGATAGTTCATTGTTTATCCGATACTAGGATCTCCCCAAATAAAACCATTTAATAAGTGGTCGTAATAGCAGAGGTTCGCTGTAATATTAAATATAAAATGACAATAAAGTTGTAAATTTTTAATTTCGTCACAGTTATTTACAGACAGTAAAGTTATGGAATATAATGCAGCCAGTCTTTAACAAATGATTTTCTGTCAAGTATTTATTACTTGATACCAAACCAAATAACAAATTTATTTAAAGAGAAAATCCAATAATATTGGACAAATTACATCATGATGGGGAAAAGCGGGGAGAGTGGTATTGACCAGAATTATGCAATTTTAGAATACTTGGCTAAACCTGTTGGTTAATTTCATGAAAGAGTGTTTGGTACGTAGAAGTTACGAGTTTCGGGCTACTGGATCAGTTATTCTAAAGTTTGTGATAAAGTTTCATGTACAGTGCTATATAGTGTATTTTTGAAACTACATTAGAGTGCAGGAAAATTTTGTTGGTGCTTTGCAATTATTTTAGTTGTTTCTAGGATCAGAAATACACCAATTACTTACATTATACATTGTTGTAGGACCAAAGATGTATCAGGTTGTGGGGTTATTTGATTATGTTATTAATATTGATCTACCGTAATAATATAATCAATGCTATACACGACTGAACAAAATGATTATTGTTATTTTTGTTAGACAATTATGAATATATAAAAACAGTGCAACTGAGCATCTAGTTTTATCTGGTGTTAGAACTGGATAGACCTACTGAACAGAATTCAAAATTTACCTTCAACTGTTTATGTATGTATATTTTGTAATAAATATTTTAATAAACATTCTTTGTTGATTATTTAGTGGGGTTATTCAAGCATGTTGCCAATTGAAAGAAAGACAAATAGTACACCTCAGTGTAATTGATATACAAGGTATTTCAACACCTGGGTTGCAGGATCTAGCTCAGGTGATGGCACTACTCAGCTGAGATGCTTGCATTTTAGTATCCAACCACTTCAGATGATCCATTCTCTTAGTGGGGACCTCCCCGCCTCCCAAAATAGTGCACCACAACTGGTATATGAAAGGATATATGTAAAATCCCATGCTGCTAATGGAAAAATGTACTAGGTTTCCAAACACTACCAAATGTTTGATACCCAATAACTGATGATTAATAAATCAATGTGCTCTAGTGGTATCGTTAACAAAACAAATTTTTAACTTTCAACACATGGTCAAGAGAATGTCATTTGTGGAAAAGATTCTCGAGCAGGATTGCATATCCATGACATTGATGTTTCTCACTTGTTTGATGTGGGCACCAGTAGTTTTGTTAATAATGTAACATCAAGCGTATTAAAATTTTCTAGTTAATGCAGTTGAAAAACAACGTTATCACTTGACATTTCTTTCTCAGGATCTTGCTAGAACCCATAAAAATAATAGTGTTAGCCCTGGCACTCGTCAAATGCATGAACAATGAGATTTGTGTGACAACAATGTACAAACAACTGGAGGACAATGCACTTGGAATATTTTTAATGTAAAAATGAATATACACAGTTGTGAAACAATGTGAGATGTTCCTTGCAAGAATGATGGATGTCTATTTGCCAACAATAAATATCTGATGAAAACTTAAATCACAATGCTGTGTGTCAACAAACAATGGCTACAGTCAATTCGAAAGACAATTATACAATTTTGTCTATACACTGATCGTGACTGCTTTGGTGATGATGGAACAAATGTTTATAGATCAGATATTTAATAAATGACCAGCTCCTCACTCAAGGAAATTAAACTGACCCAACCAAGGAAAACTTAGTCCTTTTCTGCAATATGAGCCAAATGTAGATCTATTTCTTCTTCTGTTAACACTCTGAAATTAAAAAAAATATATATATATTTACGATCTTTTATAATTTGTATCTAGTCTTTTTGCTCACAGGTATAAAACAATGTTTTTGAAATCTTTTGTTACTGAAAACTCGACTAGCTCTATATTCCTGAACTGATGTTGACTGCATAGCAGTTTATATCTGTTACATTCTGTTAGATTTATGGTTCTGTAGTGGATTGGCACTGGTCTATCATGAAACTTTGGTACATATGGTTATGTAAACAAAAAAAACGTCTTTAAAGAAACTAATAAAAGAAAAACAGAAATGTGTAGAATTTTCTTAAAAATTCAAAATGAAGTCATCAAAGACAGATAATCCTTTAGACAACTTCAAATAACTGACTATTTTCTCTGGCAGTTAATCTTTGAAAAAAGCCTTTGATGACATCACTTTCTCAAAATAAAATCATTAAAGCCAGACAATTCCCCAAAATAACATGGACTGATCCTCACTTACACCACTTGATTTATTGAAACAAGTTAATTGTCTAAGTGTTTGTAAAATGCTTAATACAAACAGTATTCGATTTTCAAAGAAATCCAATCGCTGTAAACTATAATACACCTGCCTACCTAAATTTGGGTTTATCTTTTGTGACAATTCCAACTTCAATCTCCGAAGCCTTAAAATCTGCAGAAAGCACTGTTGATAGACATGTGATTGCAATCTGAAAACAAGAAAATATCCATTTCAATGGCATTTCAAAGATCACACAAATCGTCCTTGAGGCATCCATTTTTAAAGGTGCAGACTCTTAGTTTCAGCCCATGAAGATGGGCACTAAGTTTGATTAATCCAGAAATATGTAACCTATCTGGAACAAGTTATAAATAGAGTGAGAATAAGGTCTGAGATGCTTAACCAGGAAATACTGTCTAAATATTAGATTAGAATTTGACTCAATAACCATTATTTCAAAGGTATATGCATTGTTAGAATTACTAAAAATGTATTTCGGGGTATTACAAAAACCAGGATGACCAGAAACACTTCAGAGGAAGGAAATGTTTTATTTAACAACGCACTCAACACATTTTATTTACGGTTATATGGCGTCGGACATCTGGTTAAGGACCACACACATATTGAGGAGGAAACCCGCTGTCGCCACTGCATGGGCTACTCTTTTTCAACTAGCAGCAAGGGATCTTTTATATGCTCCATCCCATAGACAGGATAGTACATACCACAGCCTTTGATATACCAGTCGTGACACTTCAGAGATGCATGAAATGGGTATTCTAAACCATAAAATGTCAGTAATTTCTAATTTAAATGATTAAAAATGGCTTCAATAGTGAAACATGTTGTTGTATTTAAAATCTAGGATATGTCACTTTAATATACACAATGACCTTTCATACCAAGCTAAAATAGGAATGGAGTATTTGTTTTCTGCAAGTCAAGCACATCATATACATCTATACCAAAAGGAGTGTTTACCATTGCGACTATATCACATACATCTATACCAAATAGTCTTTATTTCGGCATCCCTATGAAAAGTAGGTTGTTAATGAAAACTATTCACCGAAAAACAAACACAGGAACAGTTTTTGGATAGAGATAAAATTCAGACTTCTAGTGGATTTTTATCTCATATACCAAATGTGTGTTTATATGTATCAATAGCACATGAAGTAAATCATCTAGTGATTTCTATCTATGATACCAAATAAATGTTTATCTACATCAACAACACATGAAGTAAAACATCTCGTGGATTTTCATCTGGTACCAACTGGGTGTTTATCAAGTTACCTCGGCCGCCTCATTATAAGTAAAGTCCTGTTTCTTCTTTATCTTCTTTTCCAGGAAACTGTTAGCTTCCAGCTGCTTCACTCCTGCAGATGTTGCTTTGAAACCACAATAGTAACCAGCAGGGTCTGTTTTAAACACCTGTGGGCCGATTTCATCATCATACCCAATTAGAATCATACCTGAAAGTAGATTAGAATCATTGGTGCATAATGAGTTATTAATTGGCATTACCAAGGTTTGGCTTTATGAGAAGAATAGGACAATAACAATATTGCCAAATCATTAGTTATTAATTTTACTATCATTATTCTTGTTGGGTTTTTTCCTTTTACTCTCTTTCACAATATTTTTGTGTTTTGTTTTAAATGTTTACATTTTAGAAAAACAATTGCAGTTGCAAAAATTGTAACATTGTATTATTTGTAATAACAAAATGGCCTCATCAGCTTGTGGCCAATTGTTATGCAATTATTGTAAACTTATGATCAAGGATCCAACACATTAACATTAATAATTATCAACATTTTCAATAATATACAAAATATATACTGGGGCAGGGTGGGTGAGCATCTTGATGTTAGTGCGTGCTATTATTTAAAACAAAAACTAAATGCCATAAAAATAACCTTATTTTTTATGTAAACTTTTAGGACAGGGGTATCCACTTATAAAAATGTAAATAATTATGAATGACCTAAGATAGCAAGTGGTTACTTGAACAACAATATACATTTTGGGAGGACAAGTGTCCTATTAAGACAGATGACTGCTTACAAGAGGTTGATGCTAGCGTAGACATTACTGTAAAACACTTACAGCAGCCCAGAGGTCTCATCTCGGCACTCTGCGTGTACACCTGGTTCACATCGGCAATCCTCTTACACAACATGTCTAGTGGAATCTCGTAACCGTACGCATACTTCCACTTGGCGGCCTCGTACCGCGCCCTCTGTACCTGGGAGCGGCTGTCAGCTGCAGAACAAAACAATATATTAACTTATAACAGTCTTTGGTCTGGATATATGGGTGGTATTTTTCAATGAGGGAACAGCAAATTCTACAAACTGGTAACAGCAAATTCTACAAACTGGTAAGTCTTTGGTCTGGATATATGGGAGATATTTTCTAAAGAGGGAACAGCAATTCTACAAACTGGTAACAACAAATTCTACAAACTTGTAAGTGACAGTCTTTGGTCTTCATATATGGGTAATATTGTTTAATGAGGGAAGAGTAAATTCTACAAACTGGTAACAACAAATTCTATAAATTTGTATGTCTTTGGTTTAGATATATATTGGTGATATTTTTTAACGATGGAGCAGCAAATTCTACAACTAGTAATAACAAATATTTTGTAAATTGGTAATTGGCTTCAGTCGAAGATATATAGGTGAATTTTATCAATAGGGGAACACCAAATTCTACAAACTTTTAACAACAAATTCTACTAATTGGTAACAGGCTTTAGTCTAAATAATATTATATGGGTGATTTTTTTCACTACGGAAAAAAATTTGGTTATCGAACAAAGCATTCTAGAAAATGTTAATATAGCCTTTATGCATTTTCATAATAATTTATTACTGGTATGCTTTATGGTCCCATACATTTGGATGTTTGGTTGACCGTATTTTGTTATAGTTATACATTATATCTTGGGATGTAAAAAATCTAAAAATAATGTTCACATTGAATGTAATTACCCTATTTCATACATCTTAAAATAGGGCAGAAATCCTCACCTTTCACCTGAAAAAAACGTCCATGATGTTATCACTTATGATTAGGTGATCACAAACTACAATGTGTGTCTTGTATGCAGGTGATAATTCTTTGATGGTGATTAAACTATTTATGTAAGAATGTTACCTATCATGCCCGTCATGACACAGCCGATGTTTTCAGTCAGTTGAAAGAGGTGGGTCACATCTTCAGCATCCAGCAACTTGTCCTGCAAATCAAATAAATCTCAAAACATTGCTATCTCAGAGTTATTTATATATGTACTGTATTATGTCATACACTTTCATTCATTCAGTTTAATTTATGTTCAGACTTATGGTTATATCCAATCATGGTTCAAGCAGTACTGTCCTGAACACGTCAGACTAGGACGGAGGATAATGGCTACTTGTTATTGACTGTGGTTTGTAATAAAAGAGATGGTGCAATGGCCTTACATTTATACATTGGATATTAAAATCATCAAGATGGTGCAATGGCCTTACATTTATACATTGGATATTAAAATCATCAATCAACAGAGACAGATAACAATTTAACGTGCCCATATACCACTAGGGTTTCGAACACGCCCATCCAGAGTCCGACCTCCGATAAGATCGGTGGCCTGACTCGGGATGTGGGGGAGGATAGAGTTGAAAATGGGCAGAATTTTGAAAATAGCTATTAGTAAAAAAAGTTAATAGAATTAAAAAAAAAAAGAAAAAAAAAGTTACAAGCCAAAAATAAAAAGAATTGACTGCTCGGCAGAGAATAACAGATTAATAACCTAAGTTACTAGGTTTAAGCTATGTTAACATATACACGGATCCAATCATATGGCATATGCAATCCAAAAATGGACGTAGTGTTCACATACATGTATGTATGATTAAAAATGCAAATACATGTACGCTAACAGGTCTTTCCAAAAATATTTTTGTCAGCTTCTGGCGTGCGATTTGGCCTGGAGATATGATTTCAACTGCTACATGGCATGATCAAATAATTGTGCCAAATCCAGTAATAACATATGCCATTAATCTGATATTATATATATCTTGCAGTCTATTAAAAATCACAAAGCTAAATCATATTTATTCCTAATTTTCATACATGAATTATGTACAATCAATATGTTGCTTTATCTAAGCAAGCAAGCATTTTGCAGTAAAAAATATGCATGTTTCCGTATGGTCATTAGATACACAAAGTCAAATCATGACACACATTAATAACCAAACCCTCCCTCCCCCCCCCCCCCCCCCAAAAAAAAAGAAGAAAAAAAAGATTTCATTCATTTGTGGCAAACCAGTGTTAACTTGAGCAGCCAAACAACAACACTAACTGGCATAATTTCAATGTTGTGAATATTTTTTAGCACAAACTACATGTACAGTAAAACTAAGCACAATATTTGACAATATTCTTACAGGAACTTTTCTTTGGGTTACAACCACAGCACATTCTTTGCCACGTACTGCAACTGATGACAAGCCTCCCTGATTTATCGCTTTAAATGCATATTCTGAAAAAACAAGAGAAGCAAATTAAAGCATTGAGTGAACAGATATACACACACATTAGTGTTCTTGCTGGGTGAAAATTAAAGGACAGCTAATTATTACAGGTGTCAACTTGAATATGATTATTTACATTAAAAATTATAAAATTATATAAAAACAGTGTAAAGAACTGTGAAAAATCCAACCAAATTAGCCAGTTTCTAAAATAAAATATGATACAAAGACTACAACATTTAGTATTAGAATATAAATATTTTTATGACACATTTAAAATAATTTTCAATTAAACACTTTACACATCTGAAAATTGGCTAAAACTCAATTCTTTCCAGGGTGAGTCTTGAAAGTAATGTTACTTATCAATTGACAACATTCTTAAAATGGTAGTAAACCTTCATCATGCAGTAAAAACACCCAAAAAAACATGACATTGGCCATGCTACAAGTTGTGTTAGAGTTATCTATTCTTGAAAATAAAACACACATACACAAAAAAGAAGTTTGTTTTGTTTATCGGCACCACTAGAGCATTGATTTATTAATCATCAGCTACTGGATGTCAAACATTTGGTAATTTAGACATATGCTATACACATGTAGTCTGCAAGGAAACCTGCTGTATTTTTCCATTCACAGCATCCCACAGACAGGATAGCATATACTGTGGTTTTTTGTTTATCGGCACCACTAGAGCATTGATTTATTAATCATCAGCTACTGGATGTCAAACATTTGGTAATTTAGACATATGCTATACACATGTAGTCTGCAAGGAAACCTGCTGTATTTTTCCATTCACAGCATCCCACAGACAGGATAGCATATACTGTGGTTTTTGATATACCAGTCGTGGTACACTGGCTAGAACGAGAAATAGTCGGATAGGCTCACAATTGGAGATTGATCGAAAACTGACCATACACTGACACAGATTCTAGATACTAAAAGGTAAAAATGTCACCCATATCGACTTCACTCTCTCTTAGAACAAAAAGCAGGCCTTGAAATTTGGTGTTAGATATGATACTCTTTAAAATTCTAGGAAATGAAGGGCACCAAAGGCTACTTTCATACATTTTCAAAGGGCACCAAGGCAGTTCTATTTGGGAATCTGACCAGAAAATAACTTTTAACTGTAATTCTGTTAAGTTGGTCATTTGTCAATAAATCAATGTGTTCTAGTGGTGTCGTTAAACAAAACAAACTTTAACTTTTTAGTATTGACGTTGAACCCAACTTTGGTGGAATGAGATTAACACGTGTATATATATGTAGAGACTACCAAAAATTCTGTGTATCACGTTTCAGAACTATCCAATCAAAGCTTTAGGAAAAAGGCTGAAATGTTCAGTGTTAAATTATTTGAAATAAAAATAATTAAATAAATAAATGTTCAAACCAAATCATTTGGGGGTTTTTAAATTTTAATATTTATATTATTTTTGTTGTAAATTCTACATTTAACAAAAAAAGACCAAAAAAACAACAACCCACCCCTATTACAACTTTTTCTTCAACAATTATATAAGAGGATTACCCAAATGACCCATTTAATTATAGAATAAAAAAGTGTGAAGAGAAATCCTATTCTGCAATGTGACCGTATCCAGAAAAACTTAAACATTGTCAAAGGTTCCCATGGGGGGGGGGGGGGGGGGGGGGGGGGGGGGGGGAGGGGGGGGGAGTGGCAGGCTGACTTTTGCCCAAATTAAAATTAAACGAAAATGCCCTAATAACATTTATTTACATTAGCATTACTATCAAACAGGATGCAAACGAATCACTGCACATTTTTACATGGATTAATTTTGAGAGTAGAATGATGGAAATACATGGTAAAAAGTATCAGGATAGCACATTTTCCCCAAATATCTGTATCATTTTTGCCCAAATTTTAGGTTTTGCTCCAGCACTAGGACTATTTGTTAAATATGTATATAAACTGCTGAAAATGGGTACGGTAATAAATGGAATATTCAAGAATAACCACAAAATTAAACAGATCATATTTATTTCAGTGTTTCAATTAATTGCGAATAAATTAATTTGGGTGATTTTAGCATGGGTCTGTCTGATAATAAACATTAAAATAATTTATGTTATGAAGAATATCAATAACTACAAGTCAATTTGTGACGGAACATGCTCTTATCTTTTCGCCTGTGGCGATGTTAATTATTTTAGAGGGCCGTGTGCAGCTTGGTTACGTAATACCCCCGCGCAACGGTGGTAGTCCTGCATCCCAATATGCACTTAGACCAGGTGGGCACAGTGGTTATGTAATACCTCCAGTAGTTCGGTTTACAACCGGGATATATCTAGCGAACTGGCGACGGTCTGTCTAGCCATCTAAGAAAATATACCGTCTCTGGGAGTTGTGGAACTATCACATGATAGGTGAGGTATCGCGTTGTGCCCCCAGGCGATATTCACCGTCTCCGGACTATTCTGAGATTTTTGAATAAATAGATAGGATTTTAGAGATATCAGGGAGAAACATTGGAAGTATCCAGGGGAACGGACGTGGTCCAACTGAACGAACTATATTAGTTCAGACTGGACTTGGTAAATATATATTTCTGCTCTATTTTAATACTGTATTATACCAATATTCTTTAGACAGTGTCTCCAATAATCTGACGAAGTAAATTGTAGGCTTCACTGTTCTAATATTTTTATACGAGTATTTGGTAAGATAAAGCTTAGCCGGTCATCCTAGAGGACCTAGGTAAACTGTAGGTTATTGTCTTTATTGTGATATGTACCAGTATTAATTCTGTATTACAAGGTTACTGAATGAGTATTTAAGGGTTAATTAAAAATTAACCAGTTAGGAATAGAGTTGTAATAACTTTATTAATTAAGTTCCCCTGGCAGCGTTTCTCAATTATCACACGTGTGTGTGTTGTATCACGGTGAACTGATTAGGATATTGTGTAAACTAGACACCTAGTGATTAACTAATTAAGTGATTAGCTCTAGGTTGTTATTATTTTGTTGTTGTTAATTAACTACTGCAGCAAGTACATTTGTCAGCGTTAGAGTTAATACAGATTCCAAAGTGTATTGTGTTTTCTAGTGAACTAAACGTGCTACATATATATATTTATATCAGATCTCATCTCTGATCACTCCTAGAGCCGGGCCACTCGGGTAGTAGCCTGCCCGATACAGAGAGATCTAATAGATATACAGTTAGGAGAGATATTTGGATAATCGTGTTTTATTCAGTTACGGGTATTATAGGATCCCCGTGACACAATTTAAATAGCTAATAATAATAATAATTTTCCCTCTTCCTTCCAATGTTTTCCCCTGATTCTTTTATCTTTCATTTTCTTGTAGGCATTTTTCATTTGGGGAAAAAAATTTAGCCGCAGGAATCTGTTTCGGCAATTCACTTCTTTTCTTTGGCAACTCTGTACAACACGTTAAAACTTTCAGCAATTCATGGTAGGTTTTTCCCCATAATGCTGTACGTTTCAACTGTAATTTATCATTTGTTACGTTTGATTTTCAGTTATAATACACGACCAAGAAACTGTATACAAAGACTACCGAGGAACATAGAATTCGTCCTTGTTTTATTTTATTTTTTTATTAAATAAATCTGCCAGTGATTTGCCAGTTATGGTTAAAGGCATACGCTACAAATATTTCTACCACTCAAACTGTGCTAATTTTTCACCTATTTATTCTACAAGCGTATCAAAACACATATCTGCAAAAAAAATGGGGTGTCACCAGGCTAGATTTTTTTTTTGACACATCTCAGACATCGTGTCATTTTCTCCTGTTTTGTGGACAAATACCTTAAAATTGAAATTTTATTTAATCTACATACCTAATAAAGATTTTTTCAAATGAAATACATGTCAAATTTAATATACATCAAACATGTGTGCATTATAGAAATAATTTTGGTACAACGTAATATCCATTAACATTTGTACGTTCTTGACAAACATGCAGTTATTTCAATATATTTAAACTACAATTTCATATTTTATTAGCACATTTTGGCTTTAAAAAAAAAAAAATCCACTCAAAATTTCCCACAAATCTTGTATAAAAACTACTAGCATATCTACTCACTAAAACTTTAATAGGCTACCGGCCTATTTTTAAAAAAAAATTCAAAACATACATCCCTACACATTATTTTTTTTAATGTTGTGTAATGCAAAATGCAATAACACTGTCTTGTTTAACTCAACATTTCTAACTAAAATACTAAAATGTATATGACTCTACAAATAGACAAGAAAGCATCTTATAACATACACATATGTCAGGTGCGGAACCAAGGAAACATTAATGAATACAATACATCTATTGGAATTTAGTGGGGAAACATCTAATATCTTGTTCAGCTTGATATTTTTCTGGAAGATTACGTTAGTAGAGCCTATACTTTTGAATACTGTAGGTGCCCTTTTTAAATGTTGCACCCCTCCCTAGAAAAATCATGCATCCGCCCCTATATGTAATTGTGTATTTATCTCATTTGGGCCAGTATTATGTAATACTCAAGTAGCCATCTGTTACACTCGCAATTAAGACTCATGTCTACGATCCGTTGACCATGTCAATGTCTCTAGTTAGCAAGGTTAGGATAGAAGTCACTTTTGGCACTCTTGTTTTTGACTTTGTATACAATAAATAATAAATAATAATTATTTAATATATATTACTGTAATCTCATTTCAAATCAATATTCTGTAAATTGATTGTTTTTTTAATTATAAGATTTTTTTTCTCACACAATCAGGTGCATTAGTAATTTTCAAACAAAATATTTTCAACAGCATTTTTGTATTGGAATTTCCCGGCATTTTGAAGACGGAAATCATGCACCCAGTTTATTGTTATTGTAAGGAGATGCAAAGTGACATCATTGTAATACCGACGTCATTCCAATTAAACAAGCTACCAGAGTATTGTCTCATATATGCGTGGCAGTTGTGCACATAAACAACACCCGAATATGCCTTTAAACACTTCTCAAGTTTTAAAACACTAAACACATACACAAAAGGGGCACCACGACGGCTATTTAAAAGGACACGGTCATCATAGTCATAAAGTAACTGGCATTTTTTATGTTGATAACTAGTTTAACGTGCCCATATACCACTAGGGTTTCGAACACGCCCATCCCCGATTCCGACCTCCGATAAGATTGGTGGCCTGACTCGGGATGGAGGGGGGTTGAAAATGGGCAGAATTTTGAAAATAGCAATTAGTAAAAAAGTTAATAGAATAAATAAAAAAAATAAAAAGGTTACAAGCCCCAAAAAAAAAATTGACTGCTCGGCTGAATATTTATATAATTTGGAGCATTTTAGAAGGACAGTCCAAAATTAAATAAGAGAAAGAAGAGAGGATCGGACTATTTAATATTATTTTTAAAAAGCAAGTAATTTCGACCTAAAATTTTGACCGCAGGTCTAAAAGTCTGATCGATATGTCCATGCGAGTGGCCTCGTTAAGGCCATTTGGGTGCACAGCTTAAAGGGACGAGATGGGTTGCATCCCGTCAAGAAAACCCTTAGATTGACAGTCGATAGACATTGAAGGTATGCTGTGCTGAAATACAGATCTTGAGAAGCCGGATCCGTCTGAACAAGAGAGAGTATCAGACTAGGGTATAGTCCAGTCGTCATGGGTTGGTATAGTGGTGCGGACGGGACTGACTCTGGAGGATACAAGATGGTATCACTATAAAGCAAGGTAAAGTCTAGAAAAAGAGTAGTAGGGGCCAGTGCTGCTAGGACAGGCTCGGACATGTAGAGACTAAACGTGAACAACCGTGGCGTTCTGCAGAATGGCCGTCATACGAGTCACGAAAAAAAACAAGTCGACAGTCAGACGGAGAAATGACGTGGTGGCAAGGAATCTCGCTAAAAAAGAATCCAACCTGGTGGTGCAGGCTGTCGAAATGAGAAGCGTTCCAGTGTTCAATCAGTTCCAATGGCTGCATACATCCCAGTAGAAAACTTCATTTCGCTGACAAAAACAACGAAATGAAGGATCCCCAAGTCGAGCGCACGAAAGCACGTGCAGTGTGCACAAGCGAAACAAACACGTGTTACCGCATGGAGCTCCAGACTGGGAATAGCATTTTTGAGGCATCACAGCAAATGCTGTGGAGATGACATAAATTTTGAAGCCTGTCATTAATTCGCCATTGGCCATTTAACTTTCTAATACTCTTTTCAATGTGTGGAAGGCTCAAAAGTATGTGACGTAATTAATGTGACATCATGATTGACTACTTTATACCATAATGCATGTAATGACATTGTTAGATTATGCCAGATCCTTCCACCCCTCTTGGAGAGTATTCATAAAAAAAACAAAATCATTAAAATGGCAGCCAGTCTTTGTGTGGACAACATGTGGGGTAAATCAGTAGTTAAACTTAAAGGTAGGAGAGTAATTTATCGTAATTGTTAACAATGTGATTCTGACTTTAATCATTTAATTTTAACAAAGATGTTTTACATGCCATGTTTTTTGGCTAAATCTTGTACAAAATCTTCCTATCAAATTGCTGTTTGTTGGCATCATTGTTTTTAAATTAAAGTTTGTTTATTTTGTTTAATAACACCACTAGAGCACATCGATTAATTAACCATTGGCTACTGAATATCAAACATTTGCCAACTTATCATTTGGTAATTTCGACTGTAGTCATCAGAGAAAAAACCCTACATTTTTCCATTAGCAGCAAGGGATCTTTTAAATGCACTTTCCCACAGACAGAAAAGCACATACCACGGCCTTTGACCACATGTCTTTATTATGTACAGTGACGTGAAAATTAGCTCGTATAAAATTCGAGTGTTCGAAAACATAATCATAATGATGTTCGAAAACAAATGACACGATACTACGTGCATCACTGCATGTAAATCTATTGCCCTACGTTGAAATTGAATTAAAACTGTTGTTTCTTACCAACTTGATAAAGGCGCCCTTCTGGAGAAAATATAGTAATATATCTGTCAAAACCAGCACTACTTCCACGAGTCATGTTTTGTTAAAGACTAAACAACAAAATAGTAATGACTAGGCGAAACAAGCACCGGTGGCGCTTTTAACCGGAAGTTACTATAAATTTGCTTTCAAGAAAGATATGAATTCGGATTATTTTGACTCCCAGCACTATTTCTAACCAATGCAAAATACGAACACCACCATAGCCTGCATAAACGTATTGGCACCCATTTTTGCAACGAAAATGCCCGAATCTGATAATAACATTTAATCATATTAGTATTACTGCCATCCTAAAAAAAAATATGTTTGGGGTTTTTTTGGTAAATAATTTCAGTTTGGTTTGACGTAAGAAGAAATGCAAAAGTGTTTTGGAAATGACAAAAAAACAAAAAACAACTATTTTTGTGTCCAATTTGGAAAACAATCGGCTCAGAAATAAATAACTTGTAGTAAATTACATAGCATGAAAAAGGGACGGATTGCAAACGAATCACTGAGTATTTCCATCATTCTACCCACAATATTAGTTGTAATAACTAATATTGTGGGTAGAATGATGGAAATACATTGTGAAATGGCAATCAAATTAAAATTAGCTCCACTATTACATGTGGATCTAACAGCAGCCAGTTGGAGCTCATGTCCACCAATCAAAACCTTACTTGCAGAATCATGCCAGTGATTTAAAAATAATTTGAAAACATTCCGAATTATCCCGAGGGTATACGACGTTTCGTGTGAATTATGTCTCCAGAGGCTCGCATAATACAATTTTTATTCCTAATAATTATGATATTGACGATACTGAAAAACACTGGTAATAACCTCTACCTCTGTCTCTGTGTGTGTGTGTGTGTCTCTCTCTCTCATACATACATACACACACACATACACACACACACACTTGTATATATATAACCTTCACAGACCGAATGGTACATACATTAACAGTATCGGTTGGGACTGGATTGGGAGCCCCGTCATACCCAAGACGAGCCTTTTGCCACGGAGGGATAGATACAAACATACGAGATTGGGGGATGCGGATCGTGTGGGGAGGGGCATTAGATGGCCCATCCACGAGTAGGCAGTGGGAGTACTATTCAGGGAAAACTGAACGTTTCACTTTTAGTATGTAGAGCTAATAATTCAATTTAAGTACAAATGTAAATATTTGACAGTTTTTTTTATAACTTGTTTTATGCAACAATTATGCCAATGACAGAGCATGCATCATCAGAATTTCTTAACACTGTACCCCCACACCCGCGAGCTTCTGCAACATGTCACCCCACATTTAAAACATTTAGTGACAAGTTCTGCCACGTATCTCACCAAAAGCAGCCCCATGTTCAGTCAGCAAACGTTTCGCGATTTGATTGGTTCCCAACTTTGCTATACAGTGAAGCGCATAAACCAGTCTAGCGGACGTTTTGCTGCTCGGTCTGGTTGAACGCAACCCCAGCTGTGGCCTTATGTAAATGTGCCATTCAAAGTTATATCCACTTTGAACTTTGACCTGGGTGAGATGCTACCTTGATTACAAATACAATGGTCAATCGCAGCTTAGTTTTATAAAATATTTATTATTATGCAATGTTTACTATGCAATAAACAATCACGACAAAGTCACATGGTTGTTAAATTCATTTATTACACTGCAGTATGTGTATGGCTGTAACCGAGGGAGAAAGACTTGTTTACACTGTTTTGTATATCAGTTTGTACATGTATTGCGGAAAAAACACAGATACTAGAAGAGCGTTCAAACATCAAAGGTGAATTGTTTGATCCTACATTTAACATAACAGTGCATCAATAAAATAGTATCCATAGACAAAAATATTTCTCAACTTGACAGTGAAAAATGTACAATTACATTCATTTACCAGGATTAAAAATATAAAAGTCGACCATTAATATTATGACTAGGTTTGATCAAAATCACAAATATTTACGAAGCAAAATCATGAAAATCCGACTGAGCTGTAGTACCCATTTTAGTTTTAAACTGACGAGACACACACAAATTTAAAACATAAAGCACACTACATAGCCTTTCTCACATTTAGTAAGCTCAATGTATCACATTTAAACTGGACATCTAGCTCAGCATGATTTTTAAATAGAACAGTTACTTACATTAATTTTGTACATATATCACATACTGATGGATGAAGTCACACAATTAAACTAGTGCTGTATGGTGCACGGACTGTCTCATGATTTTAAAAACAGTGAGGAAAAAACCCACATTAATTTTAATTAAGGTTGTTATAACACTGCTCTTTGGGGCAACCTTGATAAATTGCTTGTTTTTTAAATTTTAAAATCAGAGAAAGGTAATTCAGTTCCGATTGTTACAAACAGCAGCATTCCTTATTTTGATAATCTGAAAAAAATTTGCTTCACTTTTTTATCCAAAAAGAAAAAGAGAAAAAAAAGAAGAGAGAATGACCAATTTTTTTAAAAATTTACTGCTTAAAGCAATGCTTCACAAATGTCATGAACTAATTCAGTAAGATTTGGGGTAAAGTTGTGGAAAAACATGTCTTTGGTAAACAATTCTATTTAAAATAAAATAGAATCTAGAAGTTAAAGAATTATCAGATAATTTTCATACTAACATGGCATAGCCATATCTAAAGGGTGCCTGGGGAAAGATGTGCACCTCCAAAAGAATTTTAAGTGCCCATTTTTGTGTAGTTGTTGAACAGAAAATTCTCTCGTCTGCACCAAATGGGGGTCCATTTTAAAACCTTTTCCCCTAGGTAGCTCACAGTAGGCTTGCACCTGTGTTGCTGTGACATCAACTTCAGCCACCACAACCTTTGTGTGTCGAGATTCTTTCCCAATGCCACCCTACACTTTGTTATAAGTTAGACATGGCCTTACATGATAGCATAAAACCATTTTGTAACCGACAAAAAAAATGGAAGATTATGTTAACAAGTTTTAGGAGTTGGAAAAGTCATCAATTATTAAACCATTTTAATCATGTTTCAGAATAAATGCTAAAAGCCAACAATTAGAACATTGGTTTGTTTTATGTTATTTTGGTATAATTATTGTACATTTCTCAACATTTGGCGGTGAGTGGTGTAGTACTTTTATAAAATGCTAACGTTTGCACGATAGATTATATATAGTTTATATTTACATGATCTACTTCAGTGCAAACGCCCTTTGAAGAATTTAACAATAAAAAGTCACATGACAACAGCAAATAATTTCTGAAATTAAGATTTACCGTCTCTCCCAGTATGTCAGTAAACAGGGGTATTTTGTTATGGTAAAGGAAAAACAAATTATTATATATGCGTATAATATATTACTGGATTAAAACCGACTACTCAGTTTAATGGTGTTTAACAAGAAAAGAGTAAAATGTTACAATTTTATCCTATTAAATACAAACACTATTGTTAAGTAATACATTATAATTGAGATACAATCTCCAAAAACAAATTTCACTCTTTAAACATTTTCAGTTTATTTAGTGAAAAGAAAACCAACAAATGTATATCAAGATTATAAAATATAGAATTAGTGTTTACTTTAAAGAGGTCAATCTTTGTATGATTTTTTTACTTCTAGTTTTCTTAAGTCAAATAACAAAACATTCCTTTGTTATGAGAAGCAAATATTGGCCATACTAAGTATTCAAACTTAAAATGTAGGCTGCTACTAACAATTGTATAGAAACTGAGAATGCAGTTTTCAACTACTACTGAAGGCAGAAAAAGAAAACCCTTAATTGCAAGAATAATATAAAAATATTAATTTGGCACATGTGAAAATAAAGATTTATGGTGTCATTAATTATTTCCAGGTCAAATACTCAACACAGAAAAAAGATTCCAGGTTTATGATATCACCAAATAACAAATACGAATATAGTTCAATCTGGTGAATACATTTCATATGTTAGTCATTTTATGAATTAATATCATTAGTGATCTCTGATTTTGCTACACTTATGACAAGAAGTTTTCAAACAAAACTGCTAATTAAAAGTATTTTCTGACCAGCTTAAAACAAGTTTCAACCAAAGCTTGTCCGATTTTGACCTAAAGACAACCATAATGCTTCATTTTAAAACTAAATTTCAAGTTGCACTTGTAACCACTTGATACATATTTTGATACTTAAGTTAATTTTGTTAAATGCATAATAAATGTTATTAATAAAGAGAGTACAGATACAATATCATGAATATATGAAATATATATATATATATATATATATATATATATATATATATATATATATAATAGTAACAGTGAAACAGCTGAATCCAAGATGGATCAACAATGTCTTAGACCACAAACACTCACTCCGACACTGCGCAAAATAAACACTTATTGCAATCATAAACTCTCTTTTGCTGTACGATCAGTGAGCAATGATACCAATTAATTCACCTCATAAATAATCCAGCTTATTTTTACCCCTACATTCATACATGATTAGTTATCGATAGGGTATTTGCTTAGTGACTAAGTACATTTCGCTGGTAGGTTGGTAAGCAGCATGGATTTCGTGACTACTTTTAAAATAAGATAAGATGCATTTTACTTTGAAAATAAAATGTCATCCATAGAAGTAATGTGAAAACAAGTTGAGAAAAAATATTTTTACTGAGTAAACTACAAGTCATTGGGACAAAATACACTGCTTTGTTTTTTAATCAGTTTTAAAATAAACTTTCAATTAAAATAAACCTTTTACAAAACAGCAGCTTAATTTTCGCTATTTTTTTTAAAGGAAGAAAAGTAAAACAATTTAAACGTTTGTTTGATTATTCAAAAATCACATTTATTTATATTATCATTTATGAAAAGTGACATTACAATTATGTTACAAAGAAATTGAAGTGATGTCATGGACGACAAGTGGACCACATTTTCAATTCTGCTGTACTGAACAAGACATGAAGTCCAAATTTGTAAGCATTTGCAAATGAGGTAGATAAGAGCAACCTTTCAAATAAATTAAAATAATCTATAGATAGATGTAAAATTATCAGCGACGCTAATCAGTGCAAAAGGAAAAAAAACCCAGATCTATATAAACAATTACTGTAATTAATGCCCTGATAATGGTGTTAAGTATTTTTATTTTTAAATGGATACCTACTGGGCAATCAACTCCAGATGACACCAGACCTGTTTACTGTTTAATGGGATTGTGGCATCAACAGAAATTTAACTCCAGTTGACATTTATCTTTCTTCAAGGAGAGACAACAGGTAGTAACTCTGACAGTAACTAACAGACAAAGTGAAGTGGAACAGGATTGTTAGCTAATGGCATCCAGCATGCCAAATGTCTGATCATATACAGAAACATCCGAGACTAGTTGCGAACACAAACGAGACCTGTATGGGACTGTGAAGAGCATCAAAAGGTTACAACTCTGCCACAATGGACAATGATGGTCTTTGAGGACAGTAGATGGGGAAATGTTCAACCTGTCCAAGAACAATTTAACACAAATTTCTGAGACAAACTGATCAATGAGTTACAAATAGCGTAACTTATCCCTATAAGGGACACTCGTAAATACACAGACAGAATATTACATAATTCTAACAAAGGACAAATCCTAATAAATAATAATTTTGTTGTTGTTGCTAAAACAGAGGTCTCCATGGCTTCTTTTGAAAACTGTTACAACTAACTTTTGTTTCCAGTGAGTTTATAAAACAAATACTAACTAGGTCACAGCTTTCTGCTTTAATTATCCATTATCACAAAGGCTAATTGTTTTTGTACTTTAATACCAGATTAAATAACTGATGTAAAGAATTTTAGAGATACAGTTGATGTGCAAACAGTGTACAATACATGGGACTAACACAGAGAATGAAGCTGACAAAGAAAGGCAAAAATAATCTCAATTTGTTCTACATACAGGTTTGTGCTAGAGAAATCCATGCTGCCTAATTGGTTTAAAACGAGGCTCAAATTCAACTTGAACCATAACCTGAACACAGAGTAATGCATTTAGCAACATGCCTATGTACAATATGGTTGCATCTTAGTCGACAGAGCAACCTGTATTCTATGACGGCTACACACTAACTAAAAAATACTGAAATACTTTAGTAGTTCTATAATTACAAAATGTCCATAATTACAAATTGTACAGGTGAACAATTTGGCAGTCTAGAGTAATGTGACATGGTGCAGGGGTGGCACAACACAAGAGTAAAATGTCCTCCTGAAATCATCATATTGTTTCTACACTCCAGTCAAATGGCATACACGATAATAGTGTCAATGTTTTTGTTTCAGTTCTACCTCCCTATTCACAGACCCAATAACAAGCACAGCTGTACAGTAATATTTCTATTTAGCTTACATTCAACATTATGTAGTATGAAAACAATTTCTGGTGAAACCTATCACACATGGTAATGAAATGACATTATATATATTTTTCTTGGTCTACTGTATTGTAAGTTTACTCATTTTGGAACAAGCTACATATAACTGTCATACATTTATCCATATTTGTACCATTTTCTTTAGCTACGTATATTAAATGCCACTGCAGATTCTTAAAATATGATGAAAAGATAATAAACAGGAGGAGGGGGAGAGAGATAACAAAATTGTAAAAAGGGCAATCCGAGTTTATCAAAAGTAAATGTGCCAAGCTCCTAAAGAAAGCAACATCTTTAGGGGCGGAGGTTCAGGATCCCCACCCATAACTTCTGGATCTGACCAATGCCTCAGATGAGCACTCAACCACAGATTTACATCCTGCCAAAATACTTACAAAATGTTACAAACAAAGAGGCTATGTATGTATGTGGTTTAGTTGAGGTAAATGTGAAGTGTCAAATATTATCATTTTAAAACTTGTAAAGTTTCATTTTCAACTGAGTGGAATAGTAACCAATTTAGTTGTTTAGCACCTAACTGTCAATGTATACTGTTATTCTGACTAAAACAAGTAAACTTACAATGACAAATTGGTACATAGCAACAGGTTTACATTATCCTGTTGTGAACTACAAGTTTTTCTAGATTTTTAATTAAATACGTTGCCATTACATTTATTTACCTCTAAATTTGGAGAGTTATATTACCAATATACTGCATATTTAAAAAAAAAAAAAAAAAAAAAAAAAAAAAAAAAAAAAAAAAAAATTGCTAGTTGAGTAATTGATCTATTGCTGTATTATGTTCCTAATAGCACTAAATGTTGCTTTCATCAACGGTCTTGAACAGAAAACTGAATGAAGGTCATTAAATATCACTCTGCGAGCATGTGGTCGTCGAAGACATTAGCAACATAACTCTTTCGTGGATCAAGCTGAAGGAAAATCTGTTTTCCCCTCGTTGTTTTCTCGTATCATCCACCACATCTGCTGTGTTACTAGTTCTATCTGCATGACCACCATCATACAAACACTTTAGCAAGAGCGTCGGCCCCTGCGCTTGCAATATACGGTTTCTGTGGATGGAAGGCAACATCGTGAATTGATTCATCAAACTTCTTGCGATGTGAAGTAATCTCCTGAACACACGTCTTACTGTCTAAATTCCATAACCTAATTGAACAATCATGACCTGAAAAATAAACACAAAGACAATACGATAAAATATTTTCTTGTATGTGTGCGTTATTGGTGTTTAATTAAGTTACTGTTATAAATTTGGGCTTCATTCATACAGGTTTTTACTACATCAAAATACCTCAGTGGAGAAAACTCCCATATGTAAACTTAAGTTCTGTTTATTCCTACAGACTAGACACAATGCAAGTTCTTTATAGATTCTAGGAATACTTTATATTATGTTATATAGGAGTACAATGATTTACCAGTATATATCTTTCTATTTAAGTCAACTTATTTTTCATAATTCTACTCATTTAAAACAATAAATGAAACAATCACTTTTAAAATCTGAACATACGTCTGTCAAAATGGCAACTAAGATAACTCAATTTTACCAGAAAAGAGATCTTTAAACAAAAAAAATTGTTACCCTATAAAACAATTTTAAAATCTCAAGGGATTGATATTAAAATACATACTCTACTTTTATTATTTAGTGTTCAGTTAATCGTTCTGAGTGGACAATAAAATAGTTTAAGCTTAAAATATAACAATATAAAGACAATAAACTTACTGCCTGACAAAAGGTACAAGCCATTTGGATCCACTGCCAAACTCGTTACTGAGTCTAAATGTGCCACCATAGAATGAATTAATTTTCCTGCAAATAGAAATACCTCAATAAATAACAGGATTTACATTTTTCAATAAAAACACTACCTAATTGTAAAAAGCCTTCCAAATAAAGTGGATGGCTTCTACTTTATGCTACACACATTTGTTACTCAAGTTTCAAAACTAGTATCTAGCACTCATCAAGAAGCACATCAGCATGTCGCTGTACTTTTTATTGCAAACATGCCCATTTCCAATGTAATGTAAATTGACACCCAATAGAATGTTTCTGTCACCATTTTAAAATGTTATACATAAAAAAAATCATTCATAAATATGTGGCTTTCTTTGATACTGTAATCTTATGATTTTGTCATAATTCCAAAGTGGTTTCTACTTAAGTAACTAAATATTAGTTTTCGAGCACTTTTCAATCACCACCCTATAATTCAGACTTCCAGAACTGTGCAAACCTGTATTATACAGTTAGGGTAAATGGAAACCTATTTCATAACATAAGCCATCTATACATTTGGCTATTTATGAGAATAAGCAGTTGGTCCAAGTCAATCAGTTTATACAATTTCATGGTCTACACTCTAGGCTCAAACATAAAAATGTATCTCCAAATTGTATGTCATATGTATGATATCTAAAGAACCTAGACTCTAGCCCAATGACAGATACTTTGCATGTTGACTAAAAACCATGTATCTTTTTGTGCTGTAAGGACTAACTTCTACATGAAAAGAGAATAAAACCCACTCCCTACCTGTATTATTGTCAAAGAACCTAATATGCCTATCTTCGTGCGCTGTTATCGTCATTGGAAGTGTTGGATGATTTATCACTCGGTTGATTTGATTGACACCAGTGGATTCTGAAAGAATAATTAGTACAACATACAACTTTCATACATCAGAACAACATATTTTAAAAAACATCTTTTATTATGAAATATTTGACTTGATTATTTGTCCAAACAAAGGCTTGTGACTGCAAGATGTTTGCCAAGACATTTGCACAATTTGGGTGAATTGAGCATTACTCCATGATGGCATATCCAGATAAGGCAATGAAAAAATACAACAACAAATAAAGAAAGCATAACAGGTTAAAAACTACCATTCTACAATCAACTTGATTTTCCAATGTTTCATTTTTGTAACATTTTTTATACAGTACTATAAAAAAAAATTAATAACAAGCAAGCATTCTGAGAGTACTGCTGAAGCAATACATGTCCCATACCAAACTCAAATGTATTTTTTATCTCCTAAATTCAAGGGCCATATTTCTGTGAAAAGAGGGTAAATCACCATAACAATTAAACTTGATCAGTAACAGTATAAAGGCATATACAACATTTCATATCAATATATTCATTCATAGCAAAACAAAGTCTAGAAAACAAATTTTCACATCTCCTAAGTTCAAGGGTTATAATTCCATCAAAAATAGGTAAATTTCCTTGAAAGCCAAACTTGATCTGTAACAGTACATGATAAAGCTATATAAAAAATTTCAGGTCAATATTTCAAGGCTTTCTAAAAAAAAACATCTGGAAAACTATATGTGGGACAGAGGACAGATGGACAGACAGACAAAAGGATGGAAATGAAACCTATAGTCCCCCTCCGGTTGGACTAAAAAAACAGATAACAAAAAACCCAGAAGAAACTATTTCCAACTTACCTGAATTATCTTTAGTTTCGAGTTTGAGAACTTGTTTGCCAGTCTCAATGTCAAAGATATACGTGTTCGCAGACGTATAACTTGCTACCAACTGAGTTGGATCACAACGCACAAAGTCTACTGAGGTAGGAGAACAATCCTCTGCAAATAAAACAATTCAGCATAAGGAGAATTCAGAACATGGACCCATTTCATATATAATGTTTAGTATCTGCAATATGGTTAAGTCAACACTTGCTCTAGTGAATGAGAGGGGAAACCTGCCAACAAGTGGCGAAATGTATTGGATATTTTAACTGCTGGCTATGTTTTTCATATTACATTATAAATTACACTGCTTAGGGAAGTGTTTAACACAGAATGAAGGTGCTTACTTGAACAAGTATTTCCCTACCAGTCCAAACAAATTTTCTATTCTCCTAAGTTCAAGGGCCATTACTCTGTGAAAGTTGGGTAAACTGATCTGTAACAGTACATGATAAGGCTATACAAAAAATTTCAGCTCAATATCTTGAAGCATTGTGGAAAAAAGTGTCAGGAAAATTGTATGTGGAACAGACAGACAGACAGACAGAGAAGATGGTGAGGAAACCGATCAACATCCTACTTAACTAATATGAAAACATGCCAGTATTTGCAGGTACTAGTTGATCCGATTCAGTATACAGCATAAATAATTGATTGTGAGAGTCCATAAATGCTCTCTCTCCTGACCATGTTATAGGTAGCACTAAACCAAAAAACATTTTACTGGGTCAAAGTTCAAGGTGCACCAACATTATACAGTGCATTAAATAGGGTTGTTTGCCACCAGTGAGATATGTGACAAGACTTGTCATGAAATGTTGTTTTAAGTGGCCAGGAAATTTCTATAATTTGATTTTAACTAATATCAATGTACCAGGTACTATTATGCCTGAAACGTTGTTTTAAGTGGCCAGGAAATTTCTATAATTTGATTTTAACTAATATCAATGTACCAGGTACTATTATGCCTGAAACGTTGTTTTAAGTGGCCAGGAAATTTCTATAATTTGATTTTAACTAATATCAATGTACCAGGTACTATTATGCCTGAAACGTTGTTTTAAGTGGCCAGGAAATTTCTATAATTTGATTTTAACTAATATCAATGTACCAGGTACTATTATGCCTGAAACGTTGTTTTAAGTGGCCAGGAAATTTCTATAATTTGATTTTAACTAATATCAATGTACCAGGTACTATTATGCCTGAAACGTTGTTTTAAGTGGCCAGGAAATTTCTATAATTTGATTTTAACTAATATCAATGTACCAGGTACTATTATGCCTGAAACGTTGTTTTAAGTGGCCAGGAAATTTCTATAATTTGATTTTAACTAATATCAATGTACCAGGTACTATTATGCCTGAAACGTTGTTTTAAGTGGCCAGGAAATTTCTATAATTTGATTTTAACTAATATCAATGTACCAGGTACTATTATGCCTGAAACGTTGTTTTAAGTGGCCAGGAAATTTCTATAATTTGATTTTAACTAATATCAATGTACCAGGTACTATTATGCCTGAAACGTTGTTTTAAGTGGCCAGGAAATTTCTATAATTTGATTTTAACTAATATCAATGTACCAGGTACTATTATGCCTGAAACGTTGTTTTAAGTGGCCAGGAAATTTCTATAATTTGATTTTAACTAATATCAATGTACCAGGTACTATTATGCCTGAAACGTTGTTTTAAGTGGCCAGTAAATTTCTATAATTTGATTTTAACTAATATCAATGTACCAGGTACTATTATGCCTGAAACGTTGTTTTAAGTGGCCAGTAAATTTCTATAATTTGATTTTAACTAATATCAATGTACCAGGTACTATTATGCCTGAAACGTTGTTTTAAGTGGCCAGGAAATTTCTATAATTTGATTTTAACTAATATCAATGTACCAGGTACTATTATGCCTGAAACGTTGTTTTAAGTGGCCAGGAAATTTCTATAATTTGATTTTAACTAATATCAATGTACCAGGTACTATTATGCCTGAAATGTTGTTTTAAGTGGCCAGTAAATTTCTATAATTTGATTTTAACTAATATCAATGTACCAGGTACTATTATGCCTGAAACGTTGTTTTAAGTGGCCAGGAAATTTCTATAATTTGATTTTAACTAATATCAATGTACCAGGTACTATTATGCCTGAAACGTTGTTTTAAGTGGCCAGGAAATTTCTATAATTTGATTTTAACTAATATCAATGTACCAGGTACTATTATGCCTGAAATGTTGTTTTAAGTGGCCAGGAAATTTCTATAATTTGATTTTAACTAATATCAATGTACCAGGTACTATTATGCCTGAAACGTTGTTTTAAGTGGCCAGGAAATTTCTATAATTTGATTTGAACTAATATCAATGTACCAGGTACTATTATGCCTGAAATGTTGTTTTAAGTGGCCAGGAAATTTCTATAATTTGATTTGAACTAATATCAATGTACCAGGTACTATTATGCCTGAAATGTTGTTTTAAGTGGCCAGGAAATTTCTATAATTTGATTTTAACTAATATCAATGTACCAGGTACTATTATGCCTGAAATGTTGTTTTAAGTGGCCAGTAAATTTCTATAATTTGATTTTAACTAATATCAATGTACCAGGTACTATTATGCCTGAAATGTTGTTTTAAGTGGCCAGTAAATTTCTATAATTTGATTTTAACTAATATCAATGTACCAGGTACTATTATGCCTGAAACGTTGTTTTAAGTGGCCAGGAAATTTCTATAATTTGATTTGAACTAATATCAATGTACCAGGTACTATTATGCCTGAAATGTTGTTTTAAGTGGCCAGTAAATTTCTATAATTTGATTTTAACTAATATCAATGTACCAGGTACTATTATGCCTGAAACGTTGTTTTAAGTGGCCAGGAAATTTCTATAATTTGATTTTAACTAATATCAATGTACCAGGTACTATTATGCCTGAAATGTTGTTTTAAGTGGCCAGGAAATTTCTATAATTTGATTTTAACTAATATCAATGTACCAGGTACTATTATGCCTGAAACGTTGTTTTAAGTGGCCAGGAAATTTCTATAATTTGATTTTAACTAATATCAATGTACCAGGTACTATTATGCCTGAAACGTTGTTTTAAGTGGCCAGGAAATTTCTATAATTTGATTTTAACTAATATCAATGTACCAGGTACTATTATGCCTGAAACGTTGTTTTAAGTGGCCAGGAAATTTCTATAATTTGATTTTAACTAATATCAATGTACCAGGTACTATTATGCCTGAAACGTTGTTTTAAGTGGCCAGGAAATTTCTATAATTTGATTTTAACTAATATCAATGTACCAGGTACTATTATGCCTGAAATGTTGTTTTAAGTGGCCAGGAAATTTCTATAATTTGATTTGAACTAATATCAATGTACCAGGTACTATTATGCCTGAAACGTTGTTTTAAGTGGCCAGGAAATTTCTATAATTTGATTTTAACTAATATCAATGTACCAGGTACTATTATGCCTGAAATGTTGTTTTAAGTGGCCAGGAAATTTCTATAATTTGATTTTAACTAATATCAATGTACCAGGTACTATTATGCCTGAAATGTTGTTTTAAGTGGCCAGGAAATTTCTATAATTTGATTTTAACTAATATCAATGTACCAGGTACTATTATGCCTGAGTGGCCAGGAAATTTCTATAATTTGATTTTAACTAATATCAATGTACCAGGTACTATTATGCCGTTGTTTTAAGTGGCCAGGAAATTTCTATAATTTGATTTTAACTAATATCAATGTACCAGGTACTATTATGCCTGAAACGTTGTTTTAAGTGGCCAGGAAATTTCTATAATTTGATTTTAACTAATATCAATGTACCAGGTACTATTATGCCTGAAACGTTGTTTTAAGTGGCCAGGAAATTTCTATAATTTGATTTTAACTAATATCAATGTACCAGGTACTATTATGCCTGAAACGTTGTTTTAAGTGGCCAGGAAATTTCTATAATTTGATTTTAACTAATATCAATGTACCAGGTACTATTATGCCTGAAACGTTGTTTTAAGTGGCCAGGAAATTTCTATAATTTGATTTTAACTAATATCAATGTACCAGGTACTATTATGCCTGAAACGTTGTTTTAAGTGGCCAGGAAATTTCTATAATTTGATTTTAACTAATATCAATGTACCAGGTACTATTATGCCTGAAACGTTGTTTTAAGTGGCCAGGAAATTTCTATAATTTGATTTTAACTAATATCAATGTACCAGGTACTATTATGCCTGAAACGTTGTTTTAAGTGGCCAGGAAATTTCTATAATTTGATTTTAACTAATATCAATGTACCAGGTACTATTATGCCTGAAACGTTGTTTTAAGTGGCCAGGAAATTTCTATAATTTGATTTTAACTAATATCAATGTACCAGGTACTATTATGCCTGAAACGTTGTTTTAAGTGGCCAGGAAATTTCTATAATTTGATTTTAACTAATATCAATGTACCAGGTACTATTATGCCTGAAACGTTGTTTTAAGTGGCCAGGAAATTTCTATAATTTGATTTTAACTAATATCAATGTACCAGGTACTATTATGCCTGAAACGTTGTTTTAAGTGGCCAGGAAATTTCTATAATTTGATTTTAACTAATATCAATGTACCAGGTACTATTATGCCTGAAACGTTGTTTTAAGTGGCCAGGAAATTTCTATAATTTGATTTTAACTAATATCAATGTACCAGGTACTATTATGCCTGAAACGTTGTTTTAAGTGGCCAGGAAATTTCTATAATTTGATTTTAACTAATATCAATGTACCAGGTACTATTATGCCTGAAACGTTGTTTTAAGTGGCCAGGAAATTTCTATAATTTGATTTTAACTAATATCAATGTACCAGGTACTATTATGCCTGAAACGTTGTTTTAAGTGGCCAGGAAATTTCTATAATTTGATTTTAACTAATATCAATGTACCAGGTACTATTATGCCTGAAACGTTGTTTTAAGTGGCCAGGAAATTTCTATAATTTGATTTTAACTAATATCAATGTACCAGGTACTATTATGCCTGAAACGTTGTTTTAAGTGGCCAGGAAATTTCTATAATTTGATTTTAACTAATATCAATGTACCAGGTACTATTATGCCTGAAACGTTGTTTTAAGTGGCCAGGAAATTTCTATAATTTGATTTTAACTAATATCAATGTACCAGGTACTATTATGCCTGAAACGTTGTTTTAAGTGGCCAGGAAATTTCTATAATTTGATTTTAACTAATATCAATGTACCAGGTACTATTATGCCTGAAACGTTGTTTTAAGTGGCCAGGAAATTTCTATAATTTGATTTTAACTAATATCAATGTACCAGGTACTATTATGCCTGAAACGTTGTTTTAAGTGGCCAGGAAATTTCTATAATTTGATTTTAACTAATATCAATGTACCAGGTACTATTATGCCTGAAACGTTGTTTTAAGTGGCCAGGAAATTTCTATAATTTGATTTTAACTAATATCAATGTACCAGGTACTATTATGCCTGAAACGTTGTTTTAAGTGGCCAGGAAATTTCTATAATTTGATTTTAACTAATATCAATGTACCAGGTACTATTATGCCTGAAATGTTGTTTTAAGTGGCCAGGAAATTTCTATAATTTGATTTTAACTAATATCAATGTACCAGGTACTATTATGCCTGAAATGTTGTTTTAAGTGGCCAGGAAATTTCTATAATTTGATTTTAACTAATATCAATGTACCAGGTACTATTATGCCTGAAACGTTGTTTTAAGTGGCCAGTAAATTTCTATAATTTGATTTTAACTAATATCAATGTACCAGGTACTATTATGCCTGAAACGTTGTTTTAAGTGGCCAGTAAATTTCTATAATTTGATTTGAACTAATATCAATGTACCAGGTACTATTATGCCTGAAATGTTGTTTTAAGTGGCCAGTAAATTTCTATAATTTGATTTTAACTAATATCAATGTACCAGGTACTATTATGCCTGAAATGTTGTTTTAAGTGGCCAGTAAATTTCTATAATTTGATTTTAACTAATATCAATGTACCAGGTACTATTATGCCTGAAACGTTGTTTTAAGTGGCCAGTAAATTTCTATAATTTGATTTTAACTAATATCAATGTACCAGGTACTATTATGCCTGAAACGTTGTTTTAAGTGGCCAGGAAATTTCTATAATTTGATTTTAACTAATATCAATGTACCAGGTACTATTATGCCTGAAATGTTGTTTTAAGTGGCCAGGAAATTTCTATAATTTGATTTTAACTAATATCAATGTACCAGGTACTATTATGCCTGAAATGTTGTTTTAAGTGGCCAGGAAATTTCTATAATTTGATTTGAACTAATATCAATGTACCAGGTACTATTATGCCTGAAATGTTGTTTTAAGTGGCCAGGAAATTTCTATAATTTGATTTGAACTAATATCAATGTACCAGGTACTATTATGCCTGAAACGTTGTTTTAAGTGGCCAGGAAATTTCTATAATTTGATTTGAACTAATATCAATGTACCAGGTACTATTATGCCTGAAACGTTGTTTTAAGTGGCCAGTAAATTTCTATAATTTGATTTGAACTAATATCAATGTACCAGGTACTATTATGCCTGAAACGTTGTTTTAAGTGGCCAGTAAATTTCTATAATTTGATTTGAACTAATATCAATGTACCAGGTACTATTATGCCTGAAACGTTGTTTTAAGTGGCCAGTAAATTTCTATAATTTGATTGTAACTAATATCAATGTACCAGGTACTATTATGCCTGAAACGTTGTTTTAAGTGGCCAGGAAATTTCTATAATTTGATTTTAACTAATATCAATGTACCAGGTACTATTATGCCTGAAACGTTGTTTTAAGTGGCCAGGAAATTTCTATAATTTGATTTTAACTAATATCAATGTACCAGGTACTATTATGCCTGAAACGTTGTTTTAAGTGGCCAGGAAATTTCTATAATTTGATTTTAACTAATATCAATGTACCAGGTACTATTATGCCTGAAACGTTGTTTTAAGTGGCCAGGAAATTTCTATAATTTGATTTTAACTAATATCAATGTACCAGGTACTATTATGCCTGAAACGTTGTTTTAAGTGGCCAGGAAATTTCTATAATTTGATTTTAACTAATATCAATGTACCAGGTACTATTATGCCTGAAACGTTGTTTTAAGTGGCCAGGAAATTTCTATAATTTGATTTTAACTAATATCAATGTACCAGGTACTATTATGCCTGAAACGTTGTTTTAAGTGGCCAGGAAATTTCTATAATTTGATTTTAACTAATATCAATGTACCAGGTACTATTATGCCTGAAATGTTGTTTTAAGTGGCCAGTAAATTTCTATAATTTGATTTTAACTAATATCAATGTACCAGGTACTATTATGCCTGAAACGTTGTTTTAAGTGGCCAGGAAATTTCTATAATTTGATTTTAACTAATATCAATGTACCAGGTACTATTATGCCTGAAATGTTGTTTTAAGTGGCCAGGAAATTTCTATAATTTGATTTTAACTAATATCAATGTACCAGGTACTATTATGCCTGAAACGTTGTTTTAAGTGGCCAGGAAATTTCTATAATTTGATTTTAACTAATATCAATGTACCAGGTACTATTATGCCTGAAACGTTGTTTTAAGTGGCCAGGAAATTTCTATAATTTGATTTTAACTAATATCAATGTACCAGGTACTATTATGCCTGAAACGTTGTTTTAAGTGGCCAGTAAATTTCTATAATTTGATTTTAACTAATATCAATGTACCAGGTACTATTATGCCTGAAACGTTGTTTTAAGTGGCCAGGAAATTTCTATAATTTGATTTTAACTAATATCAATGTACCAGGTACTATTATGCCTGAAACGTTGTTTTAAGTGGCCAGGAAATTTCTATAATTTGATTTTAACTAATATCAATGTACCAGGTACTATTATGCCTGAAACGTTGTTTTAAGTGGCCAGGAAATTTCTATAATTTGATTTTAACTAATATCAATGTACCAGGTACTATTATGCCTGAAATGTTGTTTTAAGTGGCCAGGAAATTTCTATAATTTGATTTTAACTAATATCAATGTACCAGGTACTATTATGCCTGAAACGTTGTTTTAAGTGGCCAGGAAATTTCTATAATTTGATTTGAACTAATATCAATGTACCAGGTACTATTATGCCTGAAATGTTGTTTTAAGTGGCCAGTAAATTTCTATAATTTGATTTGAACTAATATCAATGTACCAGGTACTATTATGCCTGAAACGTTGTTTTAAGTGGCCAGTAAATTTCTATAATTTGATTTGAACTAATATCAATGTACCAGGTACTATTATGCCTGAAACGTTGTTTTAAGTGGCCAGGAAATTTCTATAATTTGATTTGAACTAATATCAATGTACCAGGTACTATTATGCCTGAAACGTTGTTTTAAGTGGCCAGTAAATTTCTATAATTTGATTTGAACTAATATCAATGTACCAGGTACTATTATGCCTGAAATGTTGTTTTAAGTGGCCAGTAAATTTCTATAATTTGATTTGAACTAATATCAATGTACCAGGTACTATTATGCCTGAAACGTTGTTTTAAGTGGCCAGTAAATTTCTATAATTTGATTTGAACTAATATCAATGTACCAGGTACTATTATGCCTGAAACGTTGTTTTAAGTGGCCAGTAAATTTCTATAATTTGATTTGAACTAATATCAATGTACCAGGTACTATTATGCCTGAAACGTTGTTTTAAGTGGCCAGTAAATTTCTATAATTTGATTTGAACTAATATCAATGTACCAGGTACTATTATGCCTGAAACGTTGTTTTAAGTGGCCAGTAAATTTCTATAATTTGATTTGAACTAATATCAATGTACCAGGTACTATTATGCCTGAAACGTTGTTTTAAGTGGCCAGTAAATTTCTATAATTTGATTTGAACTAATATCAATGTACCAGGTACTATTATGCCTGAAACGTTGTTTTAAGTGGCCAGTAAATTTCTATAATTTGATTTAACTAATATCAATGTACCAGGTACTATTATGCCTGAAACGTTGTTTTAAGTGGCCAGGAAATTTCTATAATTTGATTTTAACTAATATCAATGTACCAGGTACTATTATGCCTGAAACGTTGTTTTAAGTGGCCAGGAAATTTCTATAATTTGATTTTAACTAATATCAATGTACCAGGTACTATTATGCCTGAAACGTTGTTTTAAGTGGCCAGGAAATTTCTATAATTTGATTTTAACTAATATCAATGTACCAGGTACTATTATGCCTGAAACGTTGTTTTAAGTGGCCAGTAAATTTCTATAATTTGATTTTAACTAATATCAATGTACCAGGTACTATTATGCCTGAAACGTTCGGTGTCCTATTAAAAATAGGAAAGGAAAGGAAATGTTTTATTTAACGACGCACTCAACACATTTTATTTTAGTTACACAGTTATTGAGAGGAAACCCGCTGTAGCCACTTCATGAGCTACTCTTTTCGATTAGCAGCAAGGGATCTTTTATATGCAACATCCCATAAATCTATTGACGAGAACTAGAGCAGTCAAAGGTGTTTCCCATTACATCTTGAAATAGCACCACAACCCCTATTTTTCTGATTCACTTAGAGTGCGACTTGGTAGTATTTAAATCTGTGGTGTGTATAGTTATTGAAATGCTGCATGTAACACCTTTAGCCATATGTTACCATTGTTGTCTATGGGATTTCATGGGATTTGATTTGTTGATCTACACCATACAGGTATATACGAGCACCAACCTGTATCAACTGTAAAAGTGTTGAGTAGAGGTGATTTACTACCCGGATTCCATAACCTAACTGTACCATCAGCAGAACACGACAACAATTGCATCTTGGAACTGTGTATTGACAAACCCCACACTGCATCAGTGTGTGCTATTAATGTATCGGCTAAAACACTTGGATCTGAAAACAAATATAAGAAGAAACATTACAAATGATTCTGTCCTTCATGATTCTAATAAGAATAATCATCAGACAACTGAAAAATCCGAATATATAAATTTTAAATTAAATGTTAAATTCCAAGAAGAAAAACGGGAAAAAAAAGAACAGATTTTCTTTCAGATGTAATGTGACAACCAAATTTCAAGTTATCTCAAGTCACTAAAGTTACTTGTGGTACAATATATGACATGACAATATCCCTATGTAAGGATATATTCAAAATACCGTTTACCAGAATAATTCTTGGTGACTGTTTAATGTTCAAGATTCTTTATTATGCAAATTTCTGTTTATGTTTTTTAGAATGAAGGATCCATTTTTATTGATCCATAAAAAATATATTCCTGTTAACAGGAAAATGTACATATAATATAAATGTTAATTTATTGTACAGATAGCAATGGATACAGCCAAATTTTTTTAATGAACTGGTTCCCTGTTGATCTTTATTATGAGCAATACATTTACAACACTTCAGTTTAAGTTGGCTATGTATTCATAAAAAAAAGGCCAAGATATTCAGAATACATCAAGTATTTGGCATATTTGTGCTAGCTACTTGACTGATCAGACAAAAGATTATCATGAATAATGACCTCCCAGTAACTTTAATCAGATCTTAATTGAATGGAATGTAAGACGAGCGAATATTTCAACCAGACTGATCAGGTTTGTAAATATAAAAGTTATTTACCAAACGAGTCATAAGGATCAATGTTTGAGTTTGGAATATTCCAACACTTGATAGTGGAGTCCATGCCTCCACTAAAACATTGTTCCCCAGTTGCACTGATTGCCAGACATAACACTGGTCCAACGTGGCCACGAAACGTGTACACAGGTTCAACATCGAGTGACGCAGCTCTGAAAGCAAAGAATAAACAGATTCAAATATAATTTTTTTACATCATAATTCATAAAAATAATTTGGAAAAATTACCTTTTTTAATATTGTAGATAGGGAACATTTTGTTTTCAAAATCATGATTAGCCATATTTCTAGTCAACTGAAAACTGATGGCCAACTAGTGTTTATTTGAAAATTGAATAGTGATTTCTGAAACTTGCATAGCAAAATGTTCTCTGGTAGAGCAATTACAATAATCTTTCATAATCTCTGGCTCAATTGTTGTAATTTTTAAATATACATATATATTTTATTCAAATGAAAAACAAATATTTATAATTACCAACATTTTTAAAATTATTATTTCTTTTATATACAAAACAGGAAGATGTAGATTAAAACAAACTGACAAAGGAGCATACAGTAGAAGAATTTAAGCCATCCTATTGGATTTTGGGATGTTCAGACCAGACTACAAGCCACAGTGGGGGGAGTGCATTTGTTTGAGAACAGGTAATGTGGAAAAGAAATAACACTGCCAAATTATTTGAAATTAGGCAGTGTTTTGGTTAATGTTAACTGAATATGTCAGAAATCGTAAATATGGTAATAATATAAGGGTAACTTACTTCTTGGCTGGCACTGTCTTCTGTAAGTTCCACAACTTCAGTGTATGGTCCTCACTGGCTGTGATAAGAACGGGTTCTACCGGATGGAATGCCAGTGACCTCACTCCATCAAAATGACTACAAACAAAACAACATTCTTTATACAATCACTTAAAACAATACAATATTGTACTCTCAAAACATTAAAGGAGACCGGACACCAAACCATATATACAGCGTAATGAATTTGTTTGCCGTCATAAACCACAACACACAACTACCGCGCTCCCCTTATTGACCAAGCTGAGCATACCAGTCTTGGTTGGGTGTTTTTTTCGCCGATCTCCGATGTTTGCCGGAAACTGTCGACAATTGATGAGCTAGACCCGTGACGTCATCGATGAGAGGAAAACTGAAGAAACTACCAAGCAGCATGGACGAACTTAGCGATTCGAGTGACGACGAATTGTGTCCAGCTTGTGCTAATGGCATCAAACCGTATCAGTTTGAACCACTTATCAGAGATTTTGTCCCTAATTCTGGAAATGTTGTCTTAGACGAAAATTCGGATAAATCAACTGCCGACGAAGACGAGGAAGCCACACGGTCATAGACTAGCATACAAGCATTTTTTAAATGCAAATTGAAGCAAATGGACCTAATTAGAATAAAAATATAAAAAATGTAATAATATTTCATCATAAATCTTGTTCAGCATATATAATAGATGTAAATATGACACGTCAGTGGATATTCCATAGGCCGATTTCGCAAATTTGCAAAGTGTCCCCTCCTCACCAAAGAAAGATATAATAATTTAACAAAAAACTAAAATTAGCACAATTTTCTGTTCTCTTAACTAGTTATCATCCAAGTTTTAATGTGTTTGGTTAAACCGTGTATTTTTAATTATTAAGACAATGTGTTGCCAGTCTGCCGAAACTGTCCACAGCCGGGTACAGAAACAGAAATGTTGGAAAATATTATACTGTTGCCACATACTGGCAATCACTTTACAACTAATGTCTTATCGACATATTATTATGTAGTTTTTGCATTTATTAATATAAAATACAACACGCCTGTAGGAACTGGGGAGGGGCAGGCCTAGGGACTTGTTCTCCATCACACACTCTAGGATGAAAATATGTTTTAAATTCTAGTTTGTATCCCTCACTAGAGACTGTATTCATGCACTTTTACAAATTTTAAACAGCAATTATGTTACTATAATCTATCGAAAAAATTAAACATTATATATATACATTAATTTCTGAGATTTTTTAGTACATACATGTAAGTTTACCCTCCGCACCCTCTGGCAGAAACCCAGGGTAGGTATTAAAACAATTATTTGGTGTAGAGTATTTTTAATATGACATACAGAAAGCATTGAAAAGTACAATTTTATTATGCTTTAATAATCGACATTAGCTTTAAAACTAATTAACCATCATTCCTTCTGGCCAGAGTACATATGTTGTTCCTGCCAAAGTGTTAGCATTTTAATTTTAATGACAATATACTGAACTGACGATAAACATTGTTAACTAACGTAATAATTCACGTTTTGAAGGTGTTTTGTTATGAGGTTAACAAACCAACTAGATCAAGAGACGTTAGTATGGAGTCATTATGGGCTGTCGGTGAAAATTAATTTGGTAATTATAGGTAAATAAATGTGAAGTTTAAATATTCGTATGTGAACAAATTGCAATACCTTTATTTAATGTATATCTTAACCTTCTGAGTACTGCAGGCGAGATATCTCGCCCGACGCCATGTCAGTCGACATACTGTACACTGTATACAGTGCATTCCCAAATTCATATTTCCTGCCGTTTTGCACATGACACTCACCGGAAACGGAAATATAATAAAAGAAAAAAAGTTTTTTTTTCAAAATGGTGGCTTTTGTTTTGATTTGGTTTTCGGCAAGTATTTTCGCTTGACAACAATGGCGGCACGTCGCAGTCATTTTCAGGGATCGATAGCTGATTGTGACAGCTAATTTGATAATAAATTTGATCGTTTTACCAACAACGAAAATTACCAAATATTGCAATATGAATCGCAGTTCGGGTTTAAAAAAAAATTCTGGTCAGAAAACCACTGTTATTGGGAATAATGGACATAAATACTGGACAGCTGGCCACAAATGCCCGTATGTAAATGCAACTTTTTCGATTTTTTGCCTAATTTTAATCATCATTAGCCGATCTAAAAATAATAAAAATTACAAAAAAGACACAAAAATAATACTTACCGATTCATATATGAACTTTATTTCATGTATTTATAAAACATTTAAGTGAATATATGTGAGTAAAAATTATAAACTTGTACCCACTCAACGTGGTTTTTGTTAAAAATTAATCCAGTAGTCTAAAGGTTAAGTACATACTTGTTTTAATTTTCACATTGTAAATGTACCATAACCTGCTGTATTTAGTTGGTGTAAAGCCTGTTCGACGACAATAATGCGTCCATGTTTGAAAACAACTTTCGTGTTTTTGGAAATCGAAACCATGATGTTGGCCGTTTCTTGGGATGCATTGCTGTTACTGCTGCAGTTAAACACTGCGCAGTTAACCATCATATAATTATGTCGACAGTATATAATAACACTAATTATCTTGTAAATTAAATTTCCGATAAACCTGGAGACAAGAAAAAAGACTAAAAGGCACAACCAAAGAATCAACACGTGTACCGGTATTGCTTGGTAACTCTCACCGATGACGTATTGCCTCGCTTTCGTTCAGATCTATGCATAATCCCGCCCACTTCTGTTTTCACCCCAAACCTAAGACGCGCAGCTGACCGGTGCCTCGCAGCGAGCCGGGCGTTAGAGTAATGCGGTCTTTGACGCTGACTTAATCCATTACACACTACATGTCTTTAGGTGTCCGGTCTCCTTTAAAGGGACACACCCTAATTTTTAAACACTATGGCATATTTTTCTTTTTCACCTAAACCCTAGTTTCAACCCATACCAATGAACACTGAGTTTGGTTAATTTGCAAATCTGTAACAAATTTCTGTGACGTTGAAATACCCTTAAAAATAGACTAAACCGTGACTCTATAATCATTACTTCTCAGACGTACATGCATTTTTTTAAATATGAAAAATGCATTATGTGGTATTAGAAACACAAGGATGACCAGAAACACTTTGTTTGTACGGAAATGGATAATCTAAACAATAAAATGTAAGTAATGTTTGATTTCAGTGATTATAAACGGCTCTAATAGTGAAAAATATGCCTTAGTGTTTAAAAACTAGGGTATGTCCCTTTAAATTGCAGGCATTGAATTTGGGCATTTTTTAAAGATTCCGCCAGAATCGTAAACATGATTTAATACAGATATTTTGGCATTCTGTCTCAATATCTTACACTTTCAACCCAAAATATGGGACTGGTCGGCTGCATGGAAGCCTGTTACGGTAACGGTTACATGTTTATGGATAATACTGTATATGAATATGAAGTAAATCAACATAATGTTACAAAATTGAGCAGAACAAATGATCAATGATACACCAACATAAAAAGCAACAACACAAATTTTCTCTCTCATAGCATACTCCTAAAAACTAATTATGCATAAGTATAATTTATATACATTAAAACTGTTAAAATAAAAGGTGGTTTCAAAAGTGAATTATAATAAAATCAATATTTTTATTTTTGTTCTATGAAGTTTACAATAAAATTCTTACCTTCGAAGAGTATATTTTGCATTCCATGTTTTTCTAAAAACTTCTTTTGGTGCAGATATCTGAAATAAAAGGTAAACTATGTCGGTAAACAGAATATATATTAACTTAACTACTACCCATAGTAGATTGAGATTGTATACGACAGGCATAACCACAGAACTAAGCAACTATAACCAAGGTCCAGTGCTGTAACAGTGATAAACACAACTTGATAATATAGTTATCTTAACAAAATTATTACATAAACATGTCAGTGTAAAATGGATTCAAAATGAAGTCAACAAAGCAATATCGGAGCTCATGTTGGACATGCAAGCTAAGTGCCAGAAAAGAATTTGAGGGTACGTAATAAAAACAAAACAGTGTCCCTACTAGGTGGTTATGGGTTTGAAGTCGTTAAAAAATGGACACTGCATTTAATGTATTCTGATAAATGACTCTTACTAAAATAGTTCTAAAAATTATTAAAATGTATCTATTGATTTCCAATATTTTCGGATATATAATTTTACCCTTTGTGCCCTCTGGAAGAAACCCTAACATGGGATCTTTCTAATTAAAATAAACTCACATCATAGCTGTTGAAAGGTCTTTCTAATATAAATTCACATTGTAGCTTACATTAACAAAGGATATTTCTAATATAAACTCACATAGCTCATAGCTCATAGCTCATGCTGGACATGGGATTGGCCTCGTTCGTTACAGTTAGACCAGCTAACGATCTTTCTAACTAATATAAAGTCACATTGTAGCTTACATTAACAAAGGATATTTCTAATATAAACTCACATAGCTCATAGCTCATAGCTCATGCTGGACATGGGATTGGCCTCGTTCGTTACAGTTAGACCAGCTAACGATCTTTCTAACTAATATAAATTCACATTGTAGCTTACATTAACAAAGGATATTTCTAATATAAACTCACATAGCTCATAGCTCATAGCTCATGCTGGACATGGGATTGGCCTCGTTCGTTACAGTTAGACCAGCTAACGATCTTTCTAACTAATATAAAGTCACATTGTAGCTCATGTTGGACATGGGATCTTCCTAACTAATATCAACTCACATTGTAGCTCATGTTGGACATGGGATCTTTTTAACTAATATCAACTCACATTGTAGCTCATGTTGGACATGGGATCTTCCTAACTAATATCAACTCACATTGTAGCTCATGTTGGACATGGGATCTTTTTAACTAATATCAACTCACACTGTAGCTCATGTAGGACATGGGATCTTCCTAACTAATATCAACTCACACTGTAGCTCATGTTGGACATGGGATCTTCCTAACTAATATCAACTCACATTGTAGCTCATGTTGGACATGGGATCTTCCTAACTAATATCAACTCACATTGTAGCTCATGTTGGACATGGGATCTTTCTAACTAATATCAACTCACATCGTAGCTCATGTTGGACATGGGATCGGCCTCGTTCGTCACAGTTAGACCAGCTAACTCGCCCAGTCCCAGAGCTTCATCGAGTGCGTCGTCGTCACCAGGCACGCCCAGGATCGGCTTGCGATTGCCAGGTGTGAACGGCATGGACCCGCCACCTTGAACACCTACAGAAAACAAGCTTAAAATCAATGGTCTGCATTAGTTACGAACACCACTACAGCTCATGATTAATTAATCTTTAGCTTTTAGATGAGGCACATTTTATAATTCTGATATGGTCTTTGCAGAAAATCTGCAACATTTTCCTATTAGCAGCAAGGGATTTTTAAAATTTAAATATGCACCTTCCAACAAGACAGGACAGCCAATAGCAGACTTTATTTAATATACCAGTCATGTGGCAGTGGTTGGGACAAAAATAAAACCCAATGAGACCATTAAGGGTATTCAATCCTCCAAGCACCTCAGGCAAGTGCTCTACTGACCAAGCTACATTCCGACCTCTGAAGAGAATCAGAAACAAAGTTTAACATTTTAGTAAAATAGTCATAAAATAACATGTTGTCAAGGTATCTACACCGGTCAGTGCCTTACAACAGCTAGGTAAAAGTCATTTAAAAAAAGAGAAAAAGACGTTTTATCTTTAGATGGAAGTGGGTTAAGAAAAATAATCTACACATTTTAATATGGGTCAGATTGACACTTGGGTTAGGGTTAACCTAAATGATTATTTCTCAGGTTCAACTATCAATTCAATACCAAAACCAGCAATACTTTAGGGGTGGGGGGTGGTGGTGGGGATGGAAACAAAAAACAATGATCCACATAAGCTATTATATTGCTAGTTAGCTTCTATATTCAACAACACATCTGAAAGGCTGCAAATACCCTTGCAATTGAATCATCATATTCCTGTATGTCAAGTTTCATGAAAATCAGTTGAGAAATAAAGTCGCTGGAGTGGTGACATCATATTTTTATTTTTCAGTAACAGTGACCATGACCTTTGACACGAGTGACCTAGTCCTAGATTTGAAGTTTCATTTAAAGCTTGTATGGTCACGTCTTATTTTTATTTATAGTAATATTGATCTTGACCTTTGATGCAGAGAGGCTAAATGTGAACTGCTTTAAGATATCATGACTGGTATATCAAAGGTTGTGGTGTATGCTAATGTGTCTGTGGGATGGTGCATATAAAGATTCCTTGCTATTAATGGGGAAAATGTAGAGGGTTTCCTCTCTATGACTATATGTAAAAATTACCAAATGTTTGACATCCAATATCCGATGATTAACAAATCAATATGCTCCAGTGATGTCGCTAAACAAAACAAACTTTAACTATAGTAGTAAGGGGTCTCTATTATATGCAATTTACCAGACAAAGATTGTCACATCTGCATAGACAAAACGCCATTACCAAAGAAATCATATAGTTGTGGTATAGGAATGAACCCTATGAGTCCACAACAGGAGGTTTAATCCTACTATCTACTGCACCTCCAGTGATTGTTCTAACCGCTGAATCCCAATCAAATAGGTTTTAGTAAGCTAAGAGGAAGAATCTTGCATAGTAAGTTTATTTTATACTGGTTCAATTCTTTGTTGGGATAACTTTTATTAAACAACTCATAAATCCTGTATTTTCTTCACATATCTTAGAAGATGATTATTCAATAATGTTGTTCCAACCTTCCAACCACATCTGTACACAAAAATAATAATTCATGTTTAAAATTCAAATTCAAATGTGCACAAACCAAGCAAGTGAAACAAAAGAACTAACCAAAACTAAACACAAAGTGTAAGTATGCATCTAAACAAAGACATGCATTGCAATAACAAAAAACATCAAAACAAAGATGTTAACCACCTGCAGTGACAAGGAGGCTTTGGGCTTGTGTGTTAACAGCTTACTACAGTATCGCAATGTGTCCATTGAGTTAATGCTAACATACAATTTATTAAAGACTTCTAAGAAAGATGCACTACTACTAGTGGTTTAACGTGTTCAGCATAAAAGGCTGTTGCAGATAATGCTAAAAACGAAACCCTGCAAATGATATACAATTCAACAATACTTTGGAGATTGGTATAAAAAAAAAATAGAATGTTTTTAAAAATCACAATTTTCATGGCTACACAGCTTTTAGTTCCTAGATTATTGGCCTTCTGACCCATATTTGCAACTAAAAAATTTCAAAATCTTTTAATGTTTTTATTTATTAGTCTTTCATGTCAAAATAAACCAGAGATGTCAGGAAAATAAAATAATATGCTTCACTCTTCACTGTTTAAAAATGTTTTTGTTTTGGGGGGAACGGGAGTAATTTTTTTAATAATATTATTTCTGACTACATCATAAATAAGTGCGTCGTTAAATAAAACATTTCCTTTTTTTTAAATAAACATCATAAATAATTATATTTTTAAAATAAAATTTCACAAAATTTTTAATTTTGCTTCTATTCTTTACAACACAACTAATTTATTAAGATGAAGACAAAAAATATTTCCAAGCCTATTTAACACAAGTTCATTTTTAAATTTATGCTTATAGGAGAGAACATAAACACTAGACAATTTTACTTAGACAAAGAAGAGTTATTTCTGAGCCTGTTTAACACAAGTCAAGGTATAAATTTATGTTGACAAAAAAAACGGACCTAAAAACTACACAATTTTAATAAGACAAAGAAGAATTACTTCAGAGTCTGTTTGACACACAAATCCAGCTGAACATTTTTGTTTACAAAAGATAACTTTAAAACACAACATTAACAAACAAGATAAATGATTCACAAGCGCCCATCTGAATTTATGTTTTAGAGAAAAAGAGCCCTAAAACACAAATATATTTACAAAGACAAATGATTTCTGAGTCTGTTTAACACAATAGCCCCCATCCTCTATGTCAGCGCAGGTGTTAAATCATACCCATCTCATCTAACTGAGGCATGCTATTCCCCGATGACTGGTCCCCGCTTGTTGCTCCCCCGGCCTGCAGCCCCGAGAGCTCTTCCTCATCACCGAGGTTTGCCAGCATCGCTCGCAGCGTCGATCGGTTAGGTCCTGTCAGCGAGCAACACACAGCACATAACAAGACGAACGGTCTTAACAACGCCTTCTCTTCATCAGAGTCACTTATCATTAGGTGCTTTGTTTCTGTGTTATAGTTATACACTTGTAATAAGTGTGTGTGGGGAGGGGGTTAGGTTTACGATTTTTGAGTCATTTACTATACAAGTAATTTGAAAAAGGACTGCACAATTAATAAATGCTTTTCAAATTTTGTCTTAAAAAATCAGTCCTATGTATGTACAAATAGTTCAGGGAACACTGTGTTCAAAATATAAATTGGTGAGAGTTTCTATTTAATGTTTTAGCATGGTATAGTGATCTCTGAAAGTCGCAATAGTGAATCACAATGTGATACTGAACAAATAAATTCTGTTGTAATTATTTATGTTGAGGTGGGTTTTTTCTTTACAATATGCACTGAGGACAATGTTACAATTAATGCTATACTATCATAAACTAAGCAATTTAGTACAGTCTAGTATAAGCAGTTACATTGATTTTTTCACTTCTTGTTATGTTTTTTTTTCTTCAAATTAATTCACAGCTATTAAAATGAGCTATTAAAATTCTGATCATAAATGGTATGTTAGTAACACTAAATGAAAGTAGGCAACCTTTTTGTTCAGTAATATGATCTCTTATTTAATGTATCCCACTTAAAAATATTCAAAATATAACAATTAACATATACTAATTTGAAACCCATTTAACATATAAAACTAGAGCACTAGTATATCAGAAAGAAGTCATTTATTTAAAGCAGTGATGTCAAAAAGGACATAATAAAAATGAATCCTATTTCATTTATTCTCAGTGCAGCAAATTTTGTTTACACTGTCATTATACCAAACTTTTCAATATTTCTATTCATCATAAAATCTGTAGGAACCTCATATAGATGATTTCAAGTGGCAGCTTCCCCATTTTTAAAACTCATTTCCATGCACATTCACCATACAGCTGTTTTCCGTATTCACATATTCAAGCTGCTAGGACTCTTAAGTGCAGGCACACGACACACAAACATTGAAAAATCATGCAGTACAAAGGTCTTTAAGTGACATCAAACACAGTTTTGTAAGCTTTCACATCATGTACTGAAGTTATTTGGTACATGCTCCCATCAATTTAAAGTTTCTGAAAATAACTAAAACAGGATGCTATTGGGGAAATGGGTTATCAAACCCATTGTCTACATGCACTGGAGTCTAATTCTGTCTGCACACTAAACAAGATGCTAACATTTACGACACGTTTATCCTTAAAACCATATTACTTACTTAAGCTAACCTCCATAATTAGTCTGATTATTATTACCATCTGTATTAACTGATCTGTCTTACAGCCATTGTTATTTATTACGCAAGTTTAGTGAAATCTACAAAAACAGTATGCACATTTCCTTTCTTTTTAGACAAAGCTGCATCTACTTCTTATTATTTTTAAACTTTTCAAGTCAAAGTTCTGGTACAAAATGCAAACTAAATTTGAAAGCTGCACATTTAGTGACGATAATGCACGACACTTCTACACCTGGCAAATACTGAGGCATGCCAAATGAAGACAAAAAGATATAAGACTCTGGACTTACTATTTTTCTTTCCTTTTCTTTCCTTTTTGTACTGTTCTTTAAGCTTAGATATTTGTTGCTGATCTACGACCCACTCCTCGTTAGGTGATTCATCCTTCTTCTCTGTGTAATACAGACAGCCATAAGTTCAACCCATATGTTTGTTTTTTTTGTTTGTTAATTTTAACTTTGTGTTATCGATTCTGTTCAAGCAGGCAAGACTTGTCAATCAATGAGATGGTTATTTTTCCGAGAAAGAGTCTAGATTTGTTGTTAGTACCAACAGAGAAAGAAGGAAAGAACAAAAATAAACTATAAAACACAAAGCTACACATCATACGAAAAACTAATTAAACTGTGAAAGCATTTGCGAGAAAATAAATAATAAAACACATGAAAAAGTGAAGTGAGATGGTGTTGCTGTAGGAAAGTTAAACCACTGATTCCATGTTCTAAATAATTTTAGAGACAGAAATTTTCAAAATAATAATCATACATTCTCTGGTATTATAAGCATGCAAAAATGAAACACATGTATATTCTTCAAGATTGAAATAAATTATAATTTTACCCAAAATTGTTAAATAAATAATTGATTACAATGAAAAAACCTCAACATGCATGCTTTACCAAAATGCCATGATGCTTTCTACATAGTACTTGGGATTAAAAACTCAGTTCAACTTTGAACAGAAACACCATCTTAATGTGTGTGTGTAATAAAAACATTTTACAAACAACAGAAAACCCATAGTTAACCAGACAGGTGAACAATACTGCTACATCCACAACATCTTACCCCATTCCGAGCCCTCCCTCGGACTGCGTGCCTCGCCGGCTCCCTCCCCGCTCTCCGAGACGAGGAAGTCGAATTCTGCCAGAGCCTCTTCCGTCTCTGGGTCACCCATCACATCTTCAATGCCCGCCATACTCTCATTGCCCACCACCTGAAGAAAGAAGAGCAATACCACTCTCTGTAACAAGCAGCTGAAATAAGAGGCCTCTTGACTAGACAGTTCCAGTATTTAAATTTAAACATCATTGACAATGGGCTAAAAACCCCACCAGTTGACAGAATCTTGAAAAGTAGGTGGTGACTGAAAATGTTTCATCGGAGAACAAGGACGGAAGCAGTTTTTCGATGGAAGTAAAATGTGGAATTATGAAAAAAATTCTGGTATGTCTTTTATTAAAACAAATTTAAAAATTGTCAAACATTTCTGTATTAACTTGTAAAGACTGTCCCAAAGGACCACTATAGGTCACCTAATTTCATAACCAACCAATAAAAACTTTAGAAGGACACAGACTTTGTGAAATTTCAATTTAAACTTAAACTTTAATTTAAAAAAAAAAAAAATAATAATAATAAAAAAATAAAATAAAATGAAGAAACTGTGATAAACAAGTCTTTCACCTTTACTTTAGCCCCTCTTCTCTCCAGCCTTTCATCATTTTCCTCATCAGCAGAATTGTCTTCATCGCTGAAAACAAAGCAATTAATTTCAGAACATTTATACACACTTGTTTTCCTAACTTTACAAGCATATTTATGAACAGGAGAGTATTTATATCTACCTATTTTGATACACATGTAATAAAATGAAAAATTAATTAATTTAAAATACTTATATTTGTAGATCACTGCAGTCTTTATGAATCTCTCCCTACTTTGTTGATATGCCATAAAATGGAGTATTAACTTATAAATAGTGATATCCATCTGAAATTAAGTTATCTGGTTTGCTTTAGCTCAGTAAACACATATGCACTTAAATCGTTACACAGTATGTGTCCTGTCTTTGTGGAATAGTTCAGGTGTTTTTTCCCAAAAATATTTCATTTGAAACAGCTAAATGATGTGGTGAAGAACCATTAAACAAACATTCTCAATCCTTCCAATAAATACCTCAAGTTTTCATCTTCATCAACTACAGCTTCGGAGGATAAAAAGTCGAAAGTTGTCAAAACTGCAGACTCGGTGTCCATCAAAGCCCCCTCTAGATTTGCAGCTCCTGCAATTTTCTTACCAGCAGTCCTGATTGTACAAGATGCATAATAAATGTCAATATAAAAACTTTGGTCAGATTAAACAGTTTACAATTTACCACTTAAGCTTGCTCACTGAAAACCTGGTTTTCAAATACTAATACACAAGAATGTTACTGAAATAAACATCTCAACTAACACAAATTGCTTTAATGTTTAAAAAAACAAATCATAATAGTGATTTTGTTTTGTAGTAATGATGTAAAGTTTATCATTAATGGTATATCATGATAATTATTTTGTTTTGTGGAAATAATGGAAATTTAGTCATTAATGTTCTATCTGGATTCAGGATCAACTTGCATGATCAGCTACCTTGATAAACAAACAAGTATGTGGCCATTTTTAAATACACTAAACAGTAAAAAAGATATTTCATGTTTTGAACATTAATAGCTACTGAACCGATTTATATGTGACCTACATTAGTGACCATCTAAAGTGGTAAAGTCTTTGTTACACCATTTATAGAGCCTTGGCTGGAACAAGAAATATCCCAGTAGGCCTACTGAGGGGGGTAATCCTAGATCAATTGCACCTAGGATTACCCCCCTCAGTAGGCCTACTGGGATATTTCTTGTTCCAGCCAAGGCTCTACAAATGGTGTCACAAAGACCTTGATATGTACTATCCTGTGGAATGGTGCATACAAAAGATCCTTAGCTGCTAATGAACCGATTTATATGTGACCTACATTAGTGATAAAGTGGTAAAGTGTTTCCCTGATGTGCAATTGATCTAGGATTACCCCCCTCAGTAGGCCTACTAGGATATTTCTTGTTCCAGCCAAGGCTCTACAAATGGTGTCACAAAGACCTTGATATGTACTATCGTGTGGAATGGTGCATACAAAAGATCCTTAGCTGCTAATGAACCGATTTATATGTGACCTACATTAGTGATAAAGTGGTAAAGTGTTTGCCTGATGTGCAATTGATCTAGGATTACCCCCCTCAGTAGGCCTACTAGGATATTTCTTGTTCCAGCCAAGGCTCTACAAATGGTGTCACAAAGACCTTGATATGTAATATCCTGTGGAATGGTGCATACAAAAGATCCCTTGCTGCTAATCACAAACAGTAGCCCATGGAGTGTATGCATTGGTTTTCTCTAATCTATATGGTCCATAACCATATACAGTCAAACCTGCCTTCGCGGCCACCTCCATATGGCGGCCACCTGTCCATGGCGGCCACCCTGAGGTCCCCCCAATGAATTTTACTATATATTTTACCTCTATATGGCAACCACCTGCTCAACGCGGCCAGCGGCCACACTTTTGTCATAAAAAAGCGAAAATGAATCTGCTATCGCGGCCACAATTGTTTTTAGTGCAAGTTAGAAAGAAATGTCGGCAATCGTAAAAAAGAACGTAAGATGTTTTTGTTGATGTAACCAATTGGCTTGATAAACAGCGGTCCTTTAAAGGTCGTCGGTCGCTTAGCTGTGTTCGTTAATTAACAAGTGTTTTTAATCTGGATTAACGGTGCGATGTACTAGTCATCGGCGGGGGTCATTAAACGCAGTTGATAAGAGGGTATCTAGCCTAAAACAACTTGAGTTAAACGTGTCAACTCTAGAAGGAATTAAATACTGCTGCAGTTTATTTCTGATATTTATTTTCAAAATGCCACCTAAATAGTTCTATTGCAACATATGTGTAATTGTTTTTAAAAATTCGGACTTATATATGACCTGCATACGGCGGCCACCTCTCTATGGCGGCCACTTTTGTCATGTCCCATGAATGGCCGCCATAGACAGGTTCGACTGTATCTAGCACAATATAACCATAAATGACAATGTGCTGAGTGTGTCATTAAATGAAATATTTCTTTCTTTCTTTTAAAGGATATTGAAGAATGGCGTAAGAAAAAATCAAAAGGATCATCTATTGTAAATAATTATATAAAAAATATACTAAAGATTGCAACTTTAATGGCAAAACATCAGGGAACATTTTGTTCAGTATTGTGTGTGATTTGCAACACAAGTGTCAGATAGCTACACAATTGTAAAATGTTAACAGTAGTTGCTAATAAGTTTTCAACTGACCAAATATTTTGAAAATAAAATGTTCCGTAACAAATCACACAAAGTTTTGTTTACCGTTTGGCCATGGAAATGCCACCTTTCCCTGGCTGCTGCTCTCCATTGACGAGGCCAGGTTGGCTGTTATCAGAGTTGGAGTCCACAGCGTGTGGTTGTAGTCCAAGCAGCGATCGAACTCGGGCAGATCTAACATCAATAATGGTGTCCGTGTAGCCAATCTCTTGTAGGTATCTGAAGTAGTACACAATAAAACAAGTTAACAGGAGTACCAGTGAGGTACGTAATACGCCTGTCAGGAGTTTGATGGATAACCATATGATGTTCAGAATATAGACAAATTATTTGATTTATTTGTATCACAGAGACCTAGTAATTATATGTGACACACCACCACCCCAAGTTATTCCTACATGTGAGGTTTGATGGTCCTGTATGCATCTGTATGCAAGATATCGTCCAGACAAGGATTTACTGTTATGTGCAGTAGACCATGAAAAGTAGGTCACAGTGACCTAGTAATAGTATGTGACACACCGCCATCCCAAGTTGTTCCTACATGTGAGGTTTGATGGTCCTGTATGCAAGATATGGTCCAGACAAGGATTTACTGTTATGTGCAGTAGACCGTGAAAAGTAGGTCACAGTGACTTAGTAATAGTAAGCGACACTGCCATCTCATGTTCTTCTTACATGTGAGGTTTGATGGTCCTGTATGCATCTGTATGTAAGATATGGTCCAGACAAGAAAATGTTAACAGACGGATGGACAATGCCATACCATAATACGACCCATCATAGACGGGCGTATAAAAACAGTTCCAAGATATTGTCTTCATTTTACAAGTTATTCCATTCTAAAAAAGAACTATGTCAGAGAAATATCATAAAAGTTTAACAATGCATCAGATATGCAAATCCCCTTATGGTTTGACAATAACACTGTAAACTGACATGAAAGTGTTTTGTGTCAAAGATGTCATGATCATATTCCTAAATGTCAAGTTGTATGAAAATCTGTCGACGTATTTTAATAAGTGACCTTGACCTTTGATGCAGACGGACAAAAAGGCAAACTCATTCAAGATATTATCCTATTCCTATATGTGAAGTTTCATGAAAATAGGATGAAAAATGAAGTAGGTAAAGTGGCAACGTCGCGATTCCCATTCTAGTAATAGTGACGATGATCTTTGTCAGAGAGAAAAAATGTGTATGTATTCAAAATAAAAGGATCTTATTACTGTGTGTGAAGCTTCCTAAAAATCGTATGAAAAACGAAGTTGGTAGAATGGTGACAAACAGGCAACATTGTTCTCAATGCTCCATATTTAAGCATGGCGGCCCACCCCGCTACTGCATTTTGCCGCCATCCTTTATTTTTCTGCACCTCTCTTTATTTTCCAGCACCCTACTATATTTTCCAGCACCTATCTTCGCTATTTCTAAATGCACACTTTTTTCCACACATTAAAAAACAAAAAAAAACAACGATCAGTCTGCACACTGGACATCAAAGGAAACAAGCTGCATTGTGTACAAAAAAGCAATTGACGAAACATTTACGACAGTTACCATACAACGTAATTTAACAGTATTTTTAACAGCCTCTATTTTGTCCCATACCTGTATCCATTTGTATGTTTAGTACAAACAAGAAAAGTTGTTTTTATTTGAGCAATGAAAACATTTTTATTTTTTACGGAATTGGCAATCTCTGATTGAAAAAAAACCCTCACTTATTTGGCGCCAAATTTGTCACGTGATCAGAACGGTTATTCTGTCTTTTGTTTCCACTAACTATCATCTGATATTTTGTCCTCAACTGCAGATATATTTGGTCGTAACTGATGATTTTTACTTTCTGTCATGTCCGTCATTCTGTTTATTCAGCAGTTCTTTAAAAAATATTATAAACTTTTCATTTTGGAGGGATATCACCACTTATAAAAACAACAGAAGTGGTAGTGTTTATTATTAAAATAATTTATCTTGGGTGCCAAATAATATATACACAGTCTGTACAAAAACTAAACTACTTTTTATCAGCTGGCGATAATATTTTATCACAGCAATTGATTCATTCGATTAGGATGGAAATAACAAAAAATGTATCCGACATTAGGGGATCACTTTACAAACATCTTTATTGTTTTTTGTATATCTGGAAATCTTTATTAAAAATAATATTAAAATTTCGATTGGTTCAACAAAACCGAAACTGCCCGTGAATGGCTGACCGATAACATCTATGGTTCAATTAAAGGACGAGTCTGCTTGTATTTCGTATAAACGTTTTTGCACTTTTTTGTAGGCAAAATAAGAAGTATGTTTTTCCACAAAGTCAACCAAAACACAACAATATGGTAACCAAGCTCCCCCACTCACCTTCTTTTTTTTTTTTGCTTTTCGTTTATTTTTTATTGTGATTTTGTAAGGGTGTGGTGCCGCACGGCCACCCTCCTTTAATTTTCACCCAACGAGAACACTGGGCAACATGCTTTATCACCCCAACGACTCATTGTGAGGGGACAATAATATTTAAGACAAATGAAATTTAACAATGAGATTAATAATAACAAACTTAAATCAGCACAAAAATATACTGCAGGAATGCACTATCCACCAGTTATAAATACTACCCATTAAGTTATACATTTTGCCCAGCACTAAACAAAATAACTTTCCTTTACTTGGCAAAGTATACAAAAGCAAATCTTGTCCAATGGCTAACTAAATCCAGTGCCTTCAACTCTTTCCACTCAATTCGATGCCAAGACACATATGCAAAAAAAAAAAAAAAAAAAAAAAAAAAATGGGTTCCTTCTTTTCAAAAAAAATAATTGAGATATTTAGTTTTTTTTGTTGCCTTTTGCAGGATTTCACTGAGACGTACATTGCCTGATTAGGCTTTCAGAAGAACAAAAAGTAATTTTACAAATTTAAAACCTACTGTCGTAAGAGTTGTCTCCCTTGTCGCCAGGAGGCAGTACTATTTGGTCCAGAAGATAACAGAGCTTCTCCATCCACTAAATCTTCTACAAACAAAAACAAATAACATTAAATGTAAGCTCATATAAATATTAAGTGTATATTACTGAAGCATGTATAATATTCTGAATTTATGCCAACAATTAGGATGCTTGTTTTACATTAAATAAAACAATGGGCCCATTTCAGCTGATGCACCGATCATAGTATTTCTGAATGCCATCTGTCATTTAATATTAAACACGAGAACTGTAATTGGCCAGTGAGTTCCTAATGACTTGGACATTTTTTAAGATCCGAAAATTAAGAATATGATTAAGACATTCATAATATTAAAGCCTGCATTAGGTGCCATGTCTAACAGAATGTTTTAAGTACTTTGTAAGTAACAAGAGGTTTCAAAACTGTGTCACCGGGGCTTCTAGATTATGGTAGACCCACTCCCATGGCTAGTGATATTCAATGTTGGGCTCGTATATAACTACTATTGCCATGCCTGAATATCCTGTCCCCAACGTTAGTGTTTTTAAGCTGTATCTCCCTCTTTAGGTGACATATGTGATTATTACTATTATTTAGTAAAATTGTATTAACTTAAAGTAAAGTAGGGCTAGTGAATTTTTAATCGTGGCTAGTAACAAAATTTAATCACTGATCTCATGGCTAGTGGATTTTATTAAAATTCTAGAAGCCCTGGTGTTACACATCTATAGCAGGGGTGGGGAAAAGCCCTTTGCTCCCGGTCTGGGACCGACTCTCGATCTCTGAGAACGAAATTATTTTTTTAAAATGTGTGTTTGCCGGTCCCACTTTTGTCATTCTTGTCGGACCGAAGCACCTGTCCATTTCTATTATTGGAACAAATTCTTATCCGTCAAGTGGACCGGCCTGCCCAGACATCGGTATCTCATGCACGATTTAAAATAATAAATAAATAGTGGTCAATATGGCTAGTGGCAAGACGTCTGTGATTTTGAAGTCTGCCTAAGTATATATCGTCAGTCACTGAAGTCGGACGACTTACAGTGTCAGTAGTGTCAATCCACAGCCACTAGACATTAATTTTGTCAAAATTGCTGAGCCGGTCAAGAGATTAAACAGACGTTAACAACAACACCATTTTTGGTGACAGAGCCATCAAGGTATTACACTCCAATTAAAACAAAGGACCCAGAGTTTGCAACTGGTTACAATCAACACCTATGTACGGAGATTCGTCGGGTCGAGTGTCCCAGTCCGAAGCAAGAGACTTTTGTGCAATACAAACTGCTTGAAATAGCATAAAATATACTGAAATAATCTATAAATGTATTTATTGTTGACTGTTCAATGTAGTCTATCCAATAATTATAAAGGATTTTAAAATTAACAAAAGGTTTCCACTTTTTTGTTAACAAGTGGGAGTAAGCAGAACAGCTACATGTACTGGTTGTCTCAAGAGCCAGTAGAGGTAAAATTTTGTCCAATCAGTGATGACGTTATTAATCTCTTTGTCTAAACATGTGCTAGCTCAGGCTGTCAAACGCTTCAACGGTGCGATCTTTTATTAATTTTCAGGACACAGTACTGAATATACCGGCCTCGGTGGCGTCGTGGCAGGCCATCGGTCTACAGGCTGGTAGGTACTGGGTTTGGATCCCAGTCGAGGCATTTTTAATCCAGATACCGACTCCAAACACTGAGTGAGTGCTCCACAAGGCTCAATGGGTAGGTGTAAACCACTTGCACCGACCAGTGATCCATAACTGGTTCAACAAAGGCCATGGTTTGTGCTATCCTGCCTGTGGGAAGCGGCAAATAAAAGATCCCTTGCTGCCAATCGGAAGAGTAGCCCATGTAGTGGCGACAGCGGGTTTCCTCTCAAAATATGTGTGGTCCTTAACCATGTCTGACGCCATATAACCGTAAATAAAATGTGTTGAGTGCGTCGTTAAATAAAACACTTCTTTCTTTCTTTCAGTACTGAATACTCGTACTTTTTATACATATATGGGATTTAAATTCATAACTTTTATTCCTTTTTTATATTATTTATTCCATTATGTAAAATATATACAATTTGTGGGGTTTGGTTTTTTTCCAATGATGACATCAAGCGGGACCAATTGACAATTGTATTTTTACCCACCCCTGATCCATAGTAATAATTAAAATGATAAAACAATTTGTTAAAAAAAACATGCATCTTACCATCTGCCTTCTTTTCGAAGCTTGGTGGCTTTAATTCATCTTGATTCAGATCAGTTCCATATTTTAACTTGTGGTATTTAGCCCTAAAATAAAATGTACAAGTTATTATTGTCGTTAAATTGTATACTACATTAAGCATGTCTTTCGACTTACTTATAATGTATAATGTATGTAACTGGGATTAGAGGGAATTTTGTTTATAAATGTATATTATTATTAAATGTTGATATAGTTTAGAGAAGGCCATATGGGGAAACTGGGCTCTGTTTGTAATGAATGTGTCACCTTTAAATAAAGATTATTATTATTTAATGTGATCTGGCATGTTTGGGTTTCTTCCCTGCAATTAATGAATTTACACAGAATTACATTAAATTGTGTACATGTCAGTGACTAGACAAAAGCATTTTTAGTGTGCATGACCTAGACATGTGAACACAAAACTGTCACATTACCTTTCTTGTTTCAGAGCAAATTCTAACATCTTTATTCTTCGCACAAGATCTTGTTTCAGATTTTCTTGTCCTTTCCTCTCCCCTTGTAAGAAAGCAATTCGAGCCTGAAAAAGAAATGGTATGAAATTGGATTTATTTTTGTTGAATCCTACAGGCTTAATCCGACAGACATCCCCCCCCCCCCCCCAACCAAAAACAAAAAGAGTTGGTTTTGTTTAACAAGACAACTAGAGCACATTGATTTATTAATCATCGGCTATTGGTAATTTTAACAGTCTAAGAAATGAAATGCGCTGCATTTTTCCATTAGAACCAAGGGATCTTTTATATACACTATCCCATAGACAGGATAGCACATACCACAGCCTTTGATATACCAGTCGTGTCACACTGGCTTGAGAGAGAAATATCCCAATAGGCCCACTGATAGGGATCAATCCTATACCGACCGTGCATCAAGCAAGTGCTTTACCACTGGGCTATGTCCCGCCCCTCTGACAGACCAATACGTGCATTTGTTGGAGACAATCTAAAACAATTTTGGCTTATCAGAAAAATCAATGCACTGATTTACACTCCTGAAGATCTATTGTTTGATCACCTGCAAGACCACCAGGTATCAGTCAACCACTTAAATCGATCTACTGAAACTGTACCGAAGAATACAAGCTGAATATCAGCTTAATCAGTTTATATTTCCAATCTGTAAATACTTGTTTATTATTATAAATGTTTGGATGTGTCCAAATAATATCACATGACTATAAAACCCTATGTTCTTAATCACAAGAATCTCAATTTTGTGCCATTTTCAGTAATGCATAGAAAATAAAATAATTAATTTCAACATTTTCCCTTTTTTTCAAATTAATAAAATGACTGTTTATATTAGTTGTCAAAGTTCAATCTGTAATTGGTTTTTTAAAAATAGTTTGTATTAATCTATGAAAGAATGTGAGAATTTCCTTACTGGAGCTGTGCAGTATACTGTATATACCATTCAGTATCGGTATCATCATGTCAATTTACTGATTTACCATACCGAGAAAATTTCCAAATACAGAAATTTTCGGTATTGAAAAATGTTATCTGCCGTTTAGTACTGTAAACAGGGGTCACATTTTTGGCATTCATTGTAAGTGTTGCCTTTGGTTTAATTGTAAAAATTAGGGTACCAAGGCAAAAGTGGGGCATGAAGGCAACTATTTACAAATGGCAATCACATTCGGGCATTTCCGTTGTTGCTCACTTGATGCGGAAACGAATCAACTCGGAATATCTTGGCAGATCATCAAGTGTAGATTCTGATGTGCTCGAAAGTGATATTATTGGTTATTTGTTAGAAGATGAGAGCAATATCTAAACGTAAATAAACAATGAATAATAATGTGTCACAAATAATATATTTACAGGCTGCAAAATGACCGGGTTCGCATCACAAAAAGCGATGTGATCGCGATGCAATATTGTAACAATGACTAGCAGTTTGCATGTTTCTTGTAACCAAATTGATCTTTGAATTGAGATCGCGGGAGAAGAACGCACTTAGGGGTGTCCATTTTCCGTGATCACAGCCAAGGTAACTGATTCGCCAATGATAAACATTTTAAAAATTTATCTCAGTGTACAACCTTCTCGCGTGTGTTAGTATTTCAAATAGAAAATACTGTCGGAATATGCGGAGGATGTTTGACGTTTTAACAAGAACAGTGATGTAACGTACTAGTTGCTACGTCATCGTGGTAACCTAATTTGCAAGCAGCTATGACCTTGTACACTGAACTTGTAGCCTACCTTGCACGCTAATATATTATGTCCACAAATTAAATATACCGCGAAAATTACGAACATGCTGATAGCTCCGCAAATTTAATTACGCGTTAACTTATTTCCGATTTAGCTTTGAATAATGCCTATAGATACAAAACACATAGCGCATCGCATGCACTTTATTTTTATCGTCAAATTACCTGCCACGTGGTTTATACTACAAGTGACACTCGGTGCTATGCATGATCTGCGTTCAGCGATAGCCAGTAGTCAAAATGTCTGATAATTATTTTGACCGGTTGTCGAAGTGGTCGTTCGGTTTAACTTGTTGCGTAAAAAAACAGTCTGGCAAACATTAGCGACAAACGGCTGGCTAAACTCACGTCTGGTATCTCGTGACTACAAGATTTCAGTTTGTTGTTTTTACATTGATTATTCTTATATTCGATACATACTTGTGGCTTTCATTATTTGTAAACCTGAATGCAACCTATGAATACTACTAATAAATAGTATTTGGTCTAGTCTGTGATTTTTCAAGTTTTCTGCATCATGTATTATCAGACATACATGCGGACAAGACTAACGGCACGCGGACCGCATAGCGAGAATGTCTCGAGTATAATTATATCGTACGTGAAACTGTCACTGAAAGGAGTTCAGTTGATATTGGTCGTTTTTATTTTATTATTGGCAAAAACTATCGTGAAAATGTAAAATGAAAGCTTGATCGCGAATTATTTTAGCCGCGAAAATGTTTGCGTATACATACGGTATTATTGACTAATTAACAGCTTGGCGTTTTTAATTTCGAATTGCCTCGGCAAATAATGTTCCGGTAAAATACGTATATATATCGTTTAAGAATTGTCAATTTTCATAACAAAAATAAACACCGAATACGTTGGAATGATCAGCCAAATGAGGAATTTTTCTCGGGCTTCAATCGCACTTTGGATCAGACATACAAATCAACTCAGGAAAGACTAAAAAATCACTTTGAACAAGTTAGATGACCAAGCTGCTTAGCATAACCATTGACAAATATTATTCAGAAATATGTTGTACTATAAAAATTAAACCCTGACATTTCTATGCTATTTTCTATATAGCCAAAAAACCCAAAGTGAGATTCTCTGGGTGTGTGTGTGGAGGGGGAAGTGGGGGAGGCAACTGCCCCCCTTGACCTCCGGAGGATACAGCCTTGTAAACAAGTGACAGTGATGACCCTTCACATGTACTGTTCTGTACTTGTTTTATTTTGGGGTAAGCAGCCCACAATACAGATACATGTATAAGAAATATGCAATATTATTGAAAAGAATGTGTTTTATTCATGTTTACTCATTTTTATTAAAGTGCTAATCAAATTCCAATAGTTGCTAATCAATTCTCCATTCAGTAGGAAAACTGCTAATCAAAATTTTAAAAACAAATTGCACCCTGATTTATACATGTTGTTAACTGCTGTGAATAACGTTATTTTACGGGTATTTTAGTACATTTTGTTTTAGATCCAATTCCAAGTATATCCGACTTGTCACTTTGTGTATCAACAAGCAAGCTGACCTCACTAGATGTGATTTTTCATGTTACATTTTTATGTCATCACTAAATAATAAAACGTTGGGTTTTTAAATAAATATATAATTTGTTTTATTATTATATTTTTTAAAATGGAATACTTTTTAACAACCACTAGCAATCATGTGATCACACACTGCTGTGTTCATGATGCCATCTCTTGCACTGTAGCCTCCTGGCTTGTTGTTGACGAAAGTTTAACACAAAGAAATTTTTAAAGAAATATTCCAAGATAAATGGGTGTTTTTACACTTATTTGACATGGTCAGTAAAACGATGCTAATTTTGCTATGGGAAAAGGAAGGATACATTTACAAGATGGGAATGTATGGGAAGGGCAAAGTGGAAAACCAGGTAAGACACTGCAGTATTTTTCTTGCCATCGACACTGTATGATTTTCAGGGCATAACGGCAACTAATGAGGGCCTGTGCCGTGGTAAAATTCTAACGCTGAGTAAAGCATTAATAATACATCTGACAAATGCAAAATTAGCTGAAACGAAGAGAGATGAGGGCCTTGTGTACGTGGAACTTATTTTTATTTAAATGAAATTAGCAGGTGAGACTCAACTCGGACATGCATTTAAAGCCAATACCGAACCTGAAATTTCAATACTGCCCGTTCTATTCCTCATTTAGTTAGAGACAGAAGAAAAGCTGAACCACAAAATGGGGATTCCCCTTATTCCATGTATTAATTTCAGGAAGAAAGAGTTGGAGTGTACTTTCATATTATATTAATGAAATAATTATACATTTGGAATTATAAAAATTATATCATGCTATCATGTTTTACCACCCTGCTAGTTTTTTCTTCAGCATTTTTTTTCACAGCTCAGCTGTTGGCAAATTAGTAGTTTTACTGCTGCTTCACACTAAAGAAGTTACTATTCAACTTGATTATACAAAACAATTACTCACTGGCTCCACAATTGCCTGAATATTACTATCAACGTTAAATCTTACTTAATCACAATTATATATTTTTTTTTTATGAACATACAAATTGCTTGGGGATTAACTCTATCCATCCAGCTTTACAACCAGAAATCATCATCAATGATTTAAGTTTCCAACGTAAAATATGTCATTGTCAACCTACATTTTTCAACCTTAAATTATAAGCAAACAACTAATGTATCAATATAATGCTCTTTTGATGGGTGTCATAGTTTACATGAGTGAGTCTAATTACCTAAATAAAATTTCCAGAACTTAATTAATATTTTAAAAATATATTTTCAAACCCTATGATCACAATCCATGACGTCACTGTTTATGGCGCTTTCACAAAGGTTTATTTGCACTTCCAATCGATGACTAGTAGTCCCATCTGCATAATCAGTTATTTTTAGCAAATACATCCTTTACAAATCTTCAGTTTTCATTAAATAACAATGTCCAACATGTTTTAAAAGAAATATACTGAACAAAAAAAGAAACTTCCGATTTGTACATATAGTATTTGTTGTGTTAAAGAATTCATTGTGTAATGAAATTATATAGGTAGTATTAGCCGTGAGCTGTATTATCAGGATTTATGAATTTTATTGATTATTTTTGCACTGTTAATCGTCGACAACGTGAAATTCATTTTGCACGTTCATTCATGGTTCGACATGTCCCGTGTAGTATTCGGTCAATTTGTTTTACTTGTCTTACTGACATTGTTGTCAACTGAACGAAAACGCTTCAAAATTTGTAAAAAAAAAGAAGTTTTTTACATTGTAGCATGCCAAGAATACCCAATAATTTACGCGAACGGGTGATTGGCATGCTTGATGCTGGCATGTCGACAGAAGACGTTGCAAGGCATGTTAGGAGTTCTAGTCGAGCGATACGAAATCTTCGCGTAAGATTTCGAACGACAGGAAGCACCAATGACTTGCCACGTCGTGGACGTCCGCATGTTACAACGCGTGGTCAAGACCACTATATCATGAACACGCAAACTGCTACTGCTGCTAACACACCTGGGCTTCATAATAACCGAATCAGTGGGCAAACTGTTCGTAATCGTCTGCGGGAGAACGGTTTACATGCACGACGTCCTTACATCAGATGCGTTTTAACGCAACGTCATCGTCTAAATCGTCTTAATTGGGCATGTGTACACACTCATTGGATACGGCGACGCTGGAATACCGTTCTTTTTCGGATGAATCCAGATTTTCTTTACAACGTGGTGATGGCAGGGTGAGCGTCTACCGTAGGCGAAATGAACGCTATGCTGACTGTTGTGTTCTTGAACGAGATGGTTTTGGGGGTGGGGGTTCTGTCATGGTCTGGGCAGCCATTGCCCATGGTTATCGTTCACCACTAGTCGTCATTGATGGCAATTTAAATGCTCAACGTTACCGCGATGACATTCTCGCTCATCACGTCATTCCTCTGTTCCATAACAACGCCAACATCTCGATTTTTCAGCATGATAATGCCACCTCTCATACAGCTAGAGACACTGTAAATTTTCTTAGGACAAATAACATTGATTTCATTGATGACTGGCCCGTTAAAAGTCCTGATCTCAACCCCATCGAGCATGTCTGGGATAGTCTAGACAGACGATTGAGGCGTCGTCCCAACCCACCTGTTAACGTCAACGAATTTCGTCAAGCGCTCATTCAGGAATGGAACAATATTCCACAGGCAGAAATCAACACTTTAGTCAATTCTATGCGCCTGCGATGCACTGCAGTGGTCAATTCAAGAGGTGGTCATACCCGTTATTAAGTGGGTGGTTTTTTTTTTAACCCCTACCACACTTGGTCAAAATTTCTCCCAGTTTGTTACCCAATGGCCATGATTTTTGCACCAAACGATCATGGAACACTATATAACAATTATTCCCTGGTTTGTTTTCATCAAGTTAGCGGAAGTTTCTTATTTTGTTCAGTATATATATTTATTACCCATATGGGCTCAAATATACAGGGTAATATTTTTTCGATCTCTGCACAGTGTGCAGATTGCTTCTACAGCCACTGATTGGCTGGCTTAAAAATCACGACGTTTGGTTGGTTGCTTGGCATGGCCGGAACTTCACTTTCATTCATATAATGTTTCCATTCATGAGTCCGATTACACATACGTTATACGATCTACAAAGATTTACAAAAACAAATAGACTCATTTGTTTCGTAAACATGAAATGGTATATTTTCATAAGCAGCGGCTTTAGTAATATATAAAAACTATTATTTTCAAATGCAAATACAGTCGTATTATTTTGTACTGTAAACATTTGGCTGTAAAAAGAACGCCGTTATGCTATGATGTCACTTACATTACGTCATGTAATGCACGTAAGATTATATGACGTAATGGCTGATGGCTTTGTTGTAGACTGCAGACGAATTTTTACATTAAAAATCAGTTAAAATTGACAATGGGTAATAAAGAGAATAACCAACTCGCTACGAGGAGTTACGAATTATCTGTCCCTCGTGAATGAGTGTTGTAAAACCCTCGCCTAAGGCTCGGGTTTACAACATTCATTCACTCGGGAGAGATAATTCATAATTACTCGTATAACCTCTCAAAACTGGACCCTCTGTAAACCGGAATTCCTTTAAAACCAGACATTTTCCAGTCCTTTTTTAAAAATCAGTACAGAACTTAACCTGTGTGGGTAATTTATGGCATGCTCACATAAGAGAACTGTTCAAGCACGCCTGTCGTGGGCACAACCTCTTAAAACCGGACATTTTACTTGGTCCCAAGGGTGTCCGGTATGTTATATATATATATATATATATATATATATATATATATATATATATATATGTATATATATATATATATATATGTATATATGTATATATATATACAGTGGACTCTAAACTGGATTCTGTGTAATCCGGATCTCTGCGTAAACCGGTCCATTTCTAACGCCGTCCAGCTACCGTTTATCTCTTAGGTATAAATCTCTGCCTAATCCGTAATCTGTCTACTCTGGACTCCGGATCAAAAATCAAGAACAAAAGAACCATTCATGTATTAATTACCTCTGTCTACACCGGATTGGGATTTGACTGAACGATGGGCTGCTTAATTAATTGAACAATGATAGTCAATTGCCGCGTAAACAGGACGCCGTCGCAAGATCAAATACAAAATGTAATCGCACCCGTGTGAAGTTTACTCTTATTGCGATAGGGCGTTAGATCAATCGGATTAGTATTAGTGTGTGTCTGTGTGTGTGTGTGTATTTTGTGTTGTCTTATTTCATTTATAATGGCAGAGCAACCCCAAAAACGACAACGTATTCAACTTTCGTTAGAAACTAGTCAAATTAATACAAGAATTTGATTCAAATCCATAGTCAAAACAGAAAGATTTAGAACACAAATTTAAATTCGTACGTACGAATAAATAATGTTTTAGGAAATAAAATGAAATTTAACCTAGTACAAATATTAGAACGACCAGAAACACGTTTAAAGTTCTGCCACTAATATTTTATGCAAAAAAATGTAATTACAATTGTTAAAAAGTCTCTATTAAAAATTGCGGCAAACTCAGGAATGTCTCTTTAAGTATATTTATTATGTCTGTGAAATAATCGATTGCAAGTCTGGCTTGTATGACTGTGTTTCCCAACCATCCATGGGTTCAAATGTCATTGTTGATCGCGAGTTGTCGATCATTAAAGAACCATAACTCTGGATGAACTCTGTCTAAACCGGTCCTCTATGTAAACCGGACTATTTTGACGGTACAAAGTGAGTCCGGTTTAGACATAGTCCACTGTATATATATATATATATATATATATATATATATATATATATATATATACAACTATACACACACACACACACACACACAAATAGCAAGAAATTGAGCCTATATGAGTGTTACGTCATCAATAACATTTCCACATATTTAGACAATTTTTTTTTTTTTTTTTCAATATTGCAATAACAACTCAAATATGAATATCAGTCAACAAAATACACTCGATGTTTTCGATTGTCAATCTACTATAGATGTTCTAGCATTCACAGAATCAAGATAGATAACTCCTGTAAATGAAAGAGTTAAAGCGAGTGTGTACATTTCTAAAACAAACAAAAACTGTAGATAAAAATATTCCTTACAAAATCACCATTTAGGAAGTATGTTTTTACGAGGGCTCAAAAAGAGTACAATCTTTATGCTAGAGAAAATTGAAATTAACAGAATGGAATTAAATGTTTTTCTCAAATGCCATTATTAATGCAGGGTTTCTAGAATTTTTATAAAATCCAATAGCCATGGGATCAGTGATTTTTAAAATTTACAAGCCACAATTAGAAATTCACTAACCGGACTTTACTTTTAAGTTAATACAATTTTACAAAATATAGTAATAATCAGATAGGAGAGGAACGAGTTAGTTGAGCCAATGTTTACTCTAACAACTCCTGTGCTTGAATTAAAGCGGCAGTATCTGGAATATTTTTATTATTTAAGCATATAGAACAGAAAAATTATGTTTGGTGCTTTATGACGCTGCACTCCACATTGGTTTCACTACGCTGGCTTATCCAGGTCAAAAACAAAGCCAGTATTTTGAAAGTGGGACACTTTTGACGGGCTCGTACCGATCTCGGTTTTCATTGGCTTATCACAAGTATAGAATTCCCCAACAAGAGATCACGTGAGATTTCGCAATTTTTGAACAAATTTAACTGTCTTGATTGAGGGGTCATCTCATATCTCCAAAACATATTTATATCCATAGAGGTATGGTACAACGCCTTTCCAGGGGTCGGTGGGTAGGGGATTTGCCTTGAAATTTTGACAGTGGCCAGCTGTTGGCATACACGTTACATGTAAGGGGGTGTTACTAATTATGTAATGCTCTAGGGATAGAGGAAGAGGGTACTGTGTTCAATTTTCGTAACATTTTTCAAGACTATATGTTATTTTTATTCATTACTTAGACCTAAAAAGGTGGTTTTTGGAAATGCGCGGTCAATCTAGGATCGATCCCCATCGGCGGATATATAAAAGACCATGGTATGTGATATCCTGTCTGTGTATACATAAACGATCCCTTGCTAAAAAAAAATGTAGCGGGTTTCCAAGGCGTGTGTGCAGGGATTTCAGCGGGGTTGGGGTTATAGACTGTGATGAGCAAAGTTTATATGGGGCTATGCTCCCCCCCAAAATACATTTCAATTTTTTTTAAGCTTGGGCAAGTAAGGGTTTCAACCTCCAATACTCTCCCCCTGCACATGCACCCGATTCCTCTCTAAGATTATATGTCAAAATTACCAAATGTTAAGATATCCAACAGCAGATGGAAGGAAGGATAGGATATGTTTTATTTAACGACGCACTCAACACATTTTATTTACAGTTGTATGGGGTCGGATGATTATTAAATCAATATGCTTTATCTTTGATGTCGTTAAACAAACCCCTCCCCACCACCTTTACCCTTTCCAAACGAAATAAAATTTATTTTAATTTGTCAATTTTAACACGTAAAATTAAGAAGCGAAAACGTTCATTGTCTACTTTAGTATATTTTATTTTTAAAATATATACATGATTAATGTGTTACTAGTATACAAACTAAACTAGGTCGGTAGGTGGGGGATTTGCCTTGAAATTTTCACAGTGGCCAGCTGTCTACTTTAGTATATTTTATTTTTAAAATATATACATGATCAATGTGCTATACAAACTAAACCTTGAAAGTTCTACTAACACTTTTAAAAAATCAATTCTGAAATAGGAAGGTATGCCTGTCGATAATACGTTGTCAAGATCAAACCGGTTTTAACTAAAGACTCTAGTACCGTATCCTTAACCAAACGTTCTTCATACAGCGCAAGATTTCTCTTTTAATTTTTTGAGATGAACCCTACAATTTAAAATTGGCAAACGCACATGTTAACTGAAACTGACAACAGGCTGTCGTTTGTGCTTTGCCGAGCTATGGCGGCACAGGCGACGAATCAAGTGTATACGTTTGACGATATCCGTTCATAGCGAACACACAAGACTTTTTTAAAAGTGCATTTGAGCTTGTATTTCACATTTGTACAAGATGTTATAATATGGTAACCAGAGAATGTAACTTTACGATATGCTAGGTGATGGTTTATAGTCTAATGTTTGCAGTATACAGTTGTGCACACATTCTAGTCAAGTTATCACAAGTTAGTCGTGTCTCTGCATAATAGTGGGTTATCAAACATTTTATAAAAAATGGCTCAAATAACCCACCTTCTGGGGTAAGATGTACCAGATCAAGGGGCAAGTTGACCAATATACTGTACTTTACTTGAAGATTGTTTTATTCGAATGCAAACAAATTCAAACGTAATAAAGATCGTAATTTGAAACTCCAAACATATTAAGCATATAGGAATGTCTGATAAACATAATGTAAGACTGAAAACCTTTATTTTGAATGTCTCTCTATAACAGCCTACTACGAGAGATTTCTCGAGAACATATCTCACAAATAATAATATACTTTCATGACTATATAACATACCACCAATCACATTAAATCATAGAATAAAGTCAATAAGAACGCATTAACATTTGAGAACTAACTTCAAATCCCGTCACAAACATGAATTACTTGAAAGTTCTATCTTGACACATTTTATTCAGTATCTCTACAAGTCCCACTTGGTAAGATCACACATGAAGATTGTTTTATTCGAATGCAAACAAATTCAAACATAATAAACATCGTAATTTTAAAATCCAAACATTAAGCATATAGGAATGCCTGATAAATATATTGTAAGACTGAAAACGTTCATTTTGAATTTGGAAAAAACATACTGGAAAAAAAGACAATAGGGGTAAGTTGATCATGTTTAGAAAACACAATGGGGTAAGTTGTTCCATGGATCAACATACCCCAATCAGACTGGCACAACTTGCCCCATACTGGCTGTTTTAATATCTTAATCCATGCTGTTAAAATGGTTACACAAACCTAACCCAAACTGTTCATGGAAATACACAGTAAAACAATGTTTTAATCGCAAGTTTGGGAACATGCAAAATATTTATGATTCTTCTGAGATAAATCAATATATCTTGAGTGATGAATCTTACTTTCTCCTGTGTTAAAATGTCTTTTTCAAGCCAAAATGTACACAAGTGTGCCTGATGCCTGACCATTACATCTTGGAGGCACAGGGTCATGACTTCTCCAAATATGGTGCCAAATGTCACATGTCTCTATTCAGAAACCAATGGGAAGGGGTGGCTCAACTAACCCGTCCCTCCCCTGTCACTTAAAGAGTGAGACAGAGTTTAAAAACACTTAACAGTGGGAGGATGGGGTGGAGCAGGATATTCATATTTACAAAATAAACTTAATTGAAATATTTGACAATTTGTTTTCACTAGCTGTCGGGCACAGCAATAGTAGTTATTACTAGCCCAACATTGAATATCACTAGCCATGCAAATGGGGCTACCATAATCTAGAAGCCCTGATTAATGGAAGTCTATAACAGTATAAGTTACCTATTTATTTATTTATTAATTATTGGAATCCCAAAATGTGAATCCTAACTTTCAATATGGTAAAATGTGTGCATATAATATCTCTCATTCTGTTCCATGATAAAACAGACCACCTTACAGAACTTTGTAAAAATTTGAATTAGGATATTGAAAAAAAAAAAAAAAACCTACCCAGTGAACTGCTAAGTTTCTAACAACGATAGCAAAAAAAAAAAAAAAATGCATCACGACAGTCAAAAACCCCCAGAAATTGTCAAGCAGCAAAATTTCATCAAAACATGTTTTATCATGGGTGGTTACGCCAAAACAAGAATTCAGCAGAATTAAATTTCTAACCCATCATAAAAAAATTAGTCTCTAATAGTTCATGGTATATTTATTTTTCTAAATTTTGATTACTGACAGTTACTAACCAACTAAAAATTGATTAGCAACTATATTTAACATTTTTGAATTGTGTAGTAATCTTTAAAAGTTGCACAGCGAATTGTGACATGACACTCAACAAAATGTTCCTTGTAGAACACCATAGATATTCATCTCTATGCATACATATTAAAAAACAAGCTTCATCAATCTAGAGCTTATAGTGCAAAATGGAGCAAAAAGCAAAACTTTAACAATGTTACATCATATGTTGAACCATATGGATAATAAAGATCAATATTATACTAGTTTAAGCCTGAATTTTTTTTTAAAACCCCAAAAAACTACATTCTTCCCCAAAAGAGGTCAAACAAGATTTTGACACGGGTCATTTTTCGTCTAGGTACCATTATCCAGTGTGGGTCGGTCAGGTTAGGACTAAACACAACTTAATATGTTATTTCAGCCCTGGTTCAAAAACAAGTACCATTTAAGTTAGTCTAGGTACCTTTTCAGGTTATGCAAAAAAAAAATTTATCCAGTGTTCTCGATGGGTAAACATTATTATTTCTCTCCGCCCTCTTTATTTTTACAGCATTTCTCTCCGCCCTCTTTATTTTTACAGCACCCTACTATATTTTACAGCACCTATCTCCGTCATTTCGAAATGCACACATTTTTCCACACATAAAAAAACACAACGATCAGTCTGCACACTGAACATCAAAGGAAGCAAGCTGCGTTGTGTACGTAAAAGCAATTGACGAAACATTTACGACAGTTACTGTAACGTAATTTAACAGTATTTTTAACAGCCTCTATTTTTTCCATACTTGTATCCATTTGTATGTTTAATACACACAATAAAAGTTATATTTTATTGGAGCAATGAAAATATTTGTATTTCTTATGGATTCGGTAATCTCCGATAGAAAACCCCCCCACTTATTTGGCGCCAAATTTGTCACGCGATCAGAACGGTCACTCTATCTTTTGTTTCCACTAACTGTCATTTGATATTTTGTCCTCAATTGCAGACAGAATTGATTGTAACTGATGATTTTTACTTTCTGTCATTCTTTTTATTCAGCTGTTCTTTATAACATTTGTAAACTTGTTATTTTGGGGGGATATCACCGCTTATAAAAACAACGGAAGTGGTAGTGTTTAGCATTAAAATCACTTATCTTGGGTGCCAAATAATATATACACCGCCTTTACAAAAACGAAACTTTTTATCAGTTGGCCAGCGCCCTCAATAGTTTAAGAAGTAGCAGGTTACAACAGTGATGATAGCAGGGGGCAAAGTGGGGGGGTCTGGGGGCCCTCCCTGAGAAAGATTTGAAAAATCGAACCTCTGAGATGCATTCTCATGGCCTCTGTTAGCGCAAATCAGTCACCATCCATTAAATGCAGCAACTGAACAATTTTACTCGAAAAGTAGGCGGCGGCAAAAGCTGTTTCAGGCGGCGATTTGCCGCCGGAGACCAGGTACTTTTGAGGGCTCTGGTTGGCGATAATATTTTATCGAAGAGATCGATTCATTCGATGAAGATGAAAATAACAAATAATGTATTCGACATTAGGAGATCACACAAACGTATTTTATGTTTTTCGTATATCTTGAAATCTTTATTAAAATAATATTAAAACATTGATTAGCACAGCAAAACCGGAACTGCCCATGAATATCAGAACGATAACGTCTTCGGTTCAATTAAAAGGCGAGTCTGCTTGTATTTCGTATAAACTTTTTTATAGGCAAAATAAGGAGTATGTCTTTCCACAAAGTCAACACACAACAACATGGTAACCACCAAGCTCTCTACCCTCACATATAACTAGGATAGGTATAGAGGACACTCGATCTACCACTGAGCTGCATTACGCCCCCTGCTACGATCGTGACTGACTATCAAATCTTTGTTGTTGTTTTGTTGTTTTAAAGAAGAGAGAGAAAAAGACACAAAAAAGAGAAGAATAAAAGAGGAATATATATATTTATTTTGTTGGTGGTGAAAGAAAGAAAGAAATGTTTTATTTAACGACGCACTCAACACATTTTATTTACGGTTATATGGCGTCAGACATATGGTTAAGGACCACAGATTTTGAGAGGAAACCCGCTGTCGCCATTACATGGGCTACTCTTTCTGATTAGCAGCAAGGGATCTTTTATTTGCGCTTCCCACAGGCAGGATAGCACAAATCATGGCCTTTGTTGAACCAGTTATGGATCACTGGTTGGTGCAAATGGTTTACACCTACCCACTGAGCCTTGCGGAGCACTCACTCAGGGTTTGGAGTCGGTATCTGGATTAAAAATCCCATGCCTCGACTGGGATCCGAACCCAGTACCTACCAGCCTGTAGACCGATGGCCTGCCACGACGCCATCGAGGCCGGTTTTAAAGGGTGTGGTGCCGCGCAGCCGCCCAACCTTTAATTTTTACCCAGCGAGAACACTGAACCAAGATTCATTGATCTAGGGCTTATAGTTTGTGAGAAATGGATCTTGCCCTTTTACAAAAACACGCAAGATATGGCAGCAATGCTAAGGGCTGTCAACTCTGTTTTCAAAAATGAGGTATTCCCAACCTCAGAATGTTACATTAATTTACTTTATGTTAAAAAGCAGAATGATACAAATATCAGTCTGTTTTGGTAGGGGAATTCCCTAAAATGACATAATCAAACATCTAAAACAGAAATAGGTTAAAATTACAATTGAATGTTAAAAATAATGAAAATGGCTGATTATGTGAAAATTATTACTTAAAGGTAGACTAAACTCCAACAAGAGTCTTATGTGTTGGAAAGATGCATACCCGGACCACCAACACATACTGACACTTTAACAAATGAAAAACGCATAATTTTAGAATTAATAAAAAAACATGATTATTCCTGCTAACTGGGGGCAGCCATTTTGTTTCGTTTTTGTAATGTCCGGTGGTATAGCTTGGGGCGAAGTGACATCAGCTCAGGTCCAACTTCTCTATTATGCACAGTGTAAACAAATGCTCTAATTTATGACAAGGCACTTCGCTTTCATTAACCTGACTTGTAAAACAACATAAATGACGTGATAGTATAATAAGCAATTTAACTAAATATATTTCAATTTGCATCAATATAACGAAATGGAGTTATAGTATTTTTTTCCTTTTAAAAAATTCAAAGAAAAAATGCATATTATTAGGCCTATTGGTAGGATACATTCGAGCAAAAACTACCACTCACAATACCCAAGTGATAAATTTTCTTTTCTCTGGGACTACGTAATTGGTCAGTTTTGTGATTTTAGATGGGAAAGTCTACTTAATCAAGGGTTTTACAGAATTACTTACAGTAATAAAGCTGGTAAAGTCCATCACAATTTGAGGTTATCACACAATACCCTGTGATCTTAATAAAAGAGGAACTTCTTTTTAGTGTGTCTAGACAGTGTTTACGGACCGTCTAAATAAACACCTGCCAATCAAGAACCACAGGTACAGGTCACGGAAAGAAAAGACCAATTAAGACTATTATTTCAGTACATGGGTTAATTTATATACAAAATATAATAGTTATTTCAACACTTTGACAATGGTGGTTTATTTTGTATTGAAAAATAAACCACATATACACGTTGCTGTGTTACTCGGATATATATTATTACAGAACATTGCGATGTATCCACAAAAATCAGGTATGTTTTGTTTATTCAGTTCGAAGACTAATTCCTGACGTGACACGTTAGGTATTACGTAACCACCAGCTCGCCAGAGGGCGTATTCACTGGGATGGTACAAAATGCTGCGCCCGTTATATATAATAGCCGTCACATTTAACCGTTTTATTAATTAACTATACAATTATACTTGTTGATATTAAGAAATAATGTGCATTATGTATCGTTGAATATTTAGACATTTATATTTTCAATATTTTGCATTTGTTTGACAAATAACACTCATATTTATAATTTATTATCCATTTGAAGTGTACTGATAGTACCTAACAATCACTCTTTTCACATGTCTGCATTTGACCACCAAATTATTCATTAACTACTAACTTGCTGTCTCATGAAAAGGATGCAAGTTTATTGGCTTTATCTAATAAAACAGTTGTGATGTTTGTACCTGCAGATGCAAACTTTGTGGGGGAAAATTATAGGTATTCAAATAAATTAGTAGTGTTTTTCCTAGCTTGTTTTAGTAAGGTGTGGCACCATGCTACAATAGTCTAGTGTCATCTTGCCTTAATTAGTGTCATGCTGCACTGAGATTAAAAAAGCCTTTTTCAATAATTAATTCTAAAATTTATTATTAATTAATAAAATATGCCTGTTATATATTATGCCATTCATTTATTAAAGCAAGCACATTAATTACATAAATTTATTTCTATTAATTTTTGTTCTCTTTAATGAATAAAAAAGTGCCCTGAAAATACTGAAGCTGCTCCAAAGTTGTTTAATTTACGACACCTTGCCAATTTTATATTATATATATATATATATATTAGTGCTTGCAAAGAACACTATTTAATGAATACATACATCAATTTTCATAAAGAGACCTCTTAAAATTACCTTTTTATGACATAAGGCTGACTTGAGTCATAAAATAAAAGTCTGTACTTGGACTCTGATTTCTGACAAATTTGAAATAAGATGTGTCCTTTTTGGTATAATATCCGCCCGGTCCCCTCCATTATTTTTAGTTAGGGTTAGGGGTTAGGGTTGGGGTTGGGGTTGGGGTTGGGGTTAAGGTTAGGGTTGGGGTTAAGGTTAGGGTTAGGGAAGGGGGGAACCGGGCGGATATTTTTCCTCATTTTTATTACATATCCTTATAACATTTTTTTTTTTTCATCATGGATTAAATGTCTTTCCAATGAGAAAAAAATATGTTGGCATTGACAGAATCTTTTTCCTCCTCTTTTCTTTGGGGGTGGGGGTATGTCCTTCAATTTGTAGCTGGCACGAACAGCGTATCATTTGAAAGGGGTATGGGTAGAGGGCATTATAACTAAAACTTTATATCTGGATGTAGTAGATTATATCTATCTATACAGTTACGTCTGAAAAATCCATAAATAACTCATGTCCGAGTCATGATCATTTTAACATTTACAGAATCCATACTTTTGACACCTGAACGACCTCAAGGGCAAATTATTACACAAGATGAATTGACATCTGCTTGTATGCATTTTATAAACAAAACTGACACAATAAACTGTCACTTTTATGAAGAACTGCTAATCAGAAACAGGACAAGAACAAAGAATTTGATTTGTAGGACGAGTAGACATGGACGCCATCTTACAAAATGGCGACAAATGCCGCTGTCAAAACTTGTAAACATGTAACATCCAGAATTTAATTAATGCATCAAAACGATAGAAACTTAATTACAAAATGAGATTTAATTGTAAGCAAATGGTAGAAGCACGGCAAATGAGCTAAAAACACTAACCTGAAGTTCTGCTCTTTCAACTTCCCACTGGGATCGTTCCATCTCAAATCTAGCCCATTCCGTTTGAAGAAAATGAAGGATGCCAGGCATAGAGTACTGGGGACGCTGCCCAGACTCTACATCTTGTTGTTGTTTAGTGACCATGCCAATGTTTATACCAGTCCCTGGGCCGACTTGCCCTCCGATTTGTGATCCTGGGCCGTCTTCAATCATCTTTTCTTGGCCGCCATTACAATCAGCTTTCTCAAACTGATGCTACAACCTCAACTTCAGTTTTGATTATGCTATCAGATTCTTTTTCACTTTACCTTGTCACGAGACTTGCGTAAAGGCAATATGTACCTCGAGTAGAAATTAATTATATAAATAAGATATAGTCATACAGAAATAACGTAAAGTGTGACTAACGAAAATAAATTTTTTTAAAGATGAAAAACAAATTGTCTCCAAAACACTATCAAAATTTTTAAAAATAAAATATAATAATATTTTAAGAGTAATTTTGTTAAAAAGTATGGAACTCTTGATCTATATCATATATGATGTCCGTGTATATTAAAAAAAACATACGTTTCAATATGGTAACATATATTACTCAAGCATAACATGTATACTTTACGATGACGTCAGAAACTAACATGATGTCACAGGGTCGCGTTTGCATTTAAGCTGCGTTCTCACGATACGATTTCAGAGTTCACAAGTTACTATTCGAATCGTTACTATAAATCGAAATGTGAGAACTTGCAAGATAAAAAATCTGGTATACTGTTTTGAACCTGATATTATCGTCCCGCAATAAAGGTGAGCAGACAAATTAAAATGATTTGACTTAACACATAAATCTTATCTACGTTTAATTCTTTATTTCATTTACTTCTTCAAGAAACTGTAATGGGTAAAAGAAAATAATTTGTAAATTTATATTGTTAATATCTATGTATATGACGTCACAACTTAAATTTATCAGAATAAATGAATGGATGGATGGATGGATGGATGGATCCATCTATGCATCAATCAACACCCAGGCACAATTAATAAATAAATAAATAAATTTTAAAAAGAAGCTATTGGGTGTAAAATGTAAGTATATGAAATATTTATAATCAGTATACAAAATTAATAATTATTAATAAAAAGTGTAAAAAGATGACAAATACAAAATATCATTAATAAAGTTAGTTATAAGAATAACATTTTATGTAAAAAGTTAAAGTTTGTTTTATTTTACGACACCACTAGAGTACATTGATTTATTAATCATCGGCTATATGATACAAACATTTGTTAACTTTTTTCCTTTCAGATGGGTGGGACATAGCCCAGTGGTAGAGCGCTCGCTCGATGTGCAGTCCATTTGAGATCGATCCCCGTCTATGAGTCCACTGGGCTGTTTCTCGTTTCAGCCCGTACCCCACGATTGGTATATCAAAGACCGTGGTATGTGTTATCATGTCTATGGAATGGTGCATATAAACGATCCCTTGCTACTAATGAAAAAAATTAGCGGGTTGCTCTCTAAGACTGTATGTCAAAATTACCAAATGTTTGACATCTAGTAACCGAGGATTCATAAAACAATGTGCTACAGTGGTGTCGTTAAACAAAACAAACTTTAATAAACTTTTTTTGTTTTCGTTAGTAGCAATGAATCTTTTATATGCATCATTCCACAGACAGGATACCGATCGTGGTGCATTGACTGGAACGAGAACTAACAAAATGCAGCCCCCCCCCCCCCCCCCCCCCCCCCCCCCCCCCACCCCGCCCCGACAGGGATCGACCCCAGACCGTCCGCGCATCAGTAAGAACATGATCCATAAAACTGCGATATTTGATGACAAGTCATATCTGTACATTAGTGAGTAGCATGCTGCCTTTTATGGATGGAGACGTAGATTCTAACGAATGACGTCATTGCGTTCACAAATTATAGCCTCGATTATCAAAATATTTACGCGGGAGAACTAGCCTATATGTTTGGGTTCAGGTTTGGGGAGGTATCTCTAGCTAGCACCCTCCCGCCCCGGAGTTGGTCACTGGCGAAGTCAAGAGGCCAAATCCAAGGTGGGCGTGCCTGAACCCTTGTGGATATGGGCACGTAAAAAGAGTTCCCATCCCATCCATCCCATCTAGCTAGCTGGTTTGTCGTTCGGTGCATGTTAGTTAAAATAAATCTGCAAGTTTATTGCATTGAACTAGGTACACGTGTGTTGTAGTTGTGTTCATAAGTGACGATTGATTTATTTGTTTACATTATCTAGGCTTTGTTTGTCGATGGGTACATTAGCCTTAGGCATGTGCGTGCGTGAGAACGTAGGCTACGCAAACTGAATTGAAATGAAGTAGGGTTGGTGTTGGTAACAGTTTGTTTTGGGATTGTTGTTGGTTTGTTGGTGTTTTTTTATTTGTTTGTTTGTTTGGTGGGGTTTTTTTTTTTTTTGGGGGGGGGGGGGGGGTAGAAAATATTAACCGAGTCTTTGTTAATTGGTATAAATTTGTTGAAGTTCTGTTGGGACAAATACCAATTAACTAGTCGAGGTTAATATTTCTACTTATTTAAAAATACGAGTGACGAATTCTAGTTACAGTAGTCTATTAATACATCTACTAGATAAATAAACAAAGTCAAGACCAACGGTGCCACAGATGTAAACATAATGTTTTTCTGTATTAGCTTTATAAGACATAGCGTCCGATGTCCAATAACACTTATAAAATATCATTTTAAATTAAAATAATAGCTCTAGGCTTGCATTAATCGTCTACTATTTTTATTCCTGATATAGCATATGCCATTATAGTTTTACAGGCCCGTGGGAACAACATTTGCAGTGGGGAGGGGGCACAATTTTTAGTGGGGTGAGGCATGGCATATTTTAAAATTTATTTATATAATGTATGACCAAAAAAAAAGACTACCTCCTAAATCACCCGGTTTTATGCGTAAATTATTCTTCTGGCCATGTGGCCTGAATAATTGAAATAAAGTTTTGTAATAATATTCTGGGGTGTTAACATTCCTTTTTTCATCTGGCTCTAAAACAGTCATCTGTTAATTTTACCAAAAAATAGTGGCTTTGTCTCGATAACAGTGTCTCTTTTCTTTACTTTTTCTTCGCAAATGAATTGAAATATTATCATTTGTAATCGTTAAATTATTTGAACAAATTATTGCCATTAAAAGAATGAAAAACATAACTAATTTACTAATATTAAAAAAAATATTTTAATTAGATCATTTACTAAGGAAGGTCTAAGCCGGAGGCTGATCAAACAAATTTATTAATGAATCAGTCTTTATAGGTATTTTGTACTGGTTAACAAAACAAAGTAGACCTAATAATAAATAAATAAATCATGATTCGATTTTTATACATTGTTAATAAACAAGGTCAACTTCGAGTATGCAGGTATATCGTTGTTGTTGTTTTGTGTTATTTTTATAATTTGTTTTTCTTTTAAAATTGTTTTGCCCGATAGTCTAGTCTGTGTAGAATAGTATGGGTCTTCACTTTGTATAATGTATTTGTATACTACATAAAACAAGTTAAGGGACAGTAAATATATTTTACATGCAAGTACATTTCACCATAGCAGTGGTAGAAATAAGCAGAAGTTTTTACTAGTCCAACGGACAAATACATTTAGAAATTTACTTGTCTGCCAATATTTTCACTTGTTCGCCAATATTTTCACTTGTCCAAATAAATGGTTTATTTTATTCAAGTACGAGGACAATGTTTTTGATTGCTTAAAATGAAACTAGATTGAACATTTTTACTTGTCCACAGGATAACAATCAAGGCACATTTTGCTTGTCCGAGTAGATTTTCACTTGTTAGGACAAACGGACAAGTGCTTATTTCGAACGCTGCTTAGTACCATTACACTGAATGCAACACAATTTTCACTCAAAGAAAATAACCAAAACATTTTGCACTTTGGCCAATATTAAGCCTTTGTGCAACATTTCTTTGTGAATTTCCATCTTAGAGTCAGGCAAGAGGTCAACCATAGAATAGATCTTATAGTGTCATGGCATAATGAATTTCTAACGGTAGCCAAGCGAACATGTTAAGTACATGTTGAGTGAAAATTACACACATGCAGCAAGAACAGCACATGAATTTCAAGTTCATCAAGATTAACCATCTACCCAAAGATATTACTGCATGTATTTAATATAAAGTGGGGTATTTATTCATTATTTACTTCTTTTTTATCAGGACCAATAGTGCCACAAATATACACATCAAGGATTGTTTCTGCATTCACATATTAAGCACATACATTGTGTTCATTGTCAACAGTGAATATTCTGTTTGAGTTCAGTAGAATTGTATTATGGTGAAATGCACAAGTTATATTGACCCTTATGTTTGATTGGTCTTTTTCTTGTTCTGTTTGCAGTCCCATACTACCAAGTCAATCGATGCTAAGGGACAAACATTAATTGTTTATGTGAATCGGTAAAATAAAATAAATATAAACATTTTGTGCTGTATTTTTGTGTGAGGTGTCCTATTTTTCATGTATAGCCTAGATGTGTATAACAGTAAATCAGTATGTACAGTGTACAAGCACTGTTGAAAAAATACAATAAAGACAAGGAGTTATTATGTTATGTTTAAAAATTATACAATTGATCATTGACCACTTTGTGAAAAATTTATTGAGAGGTTTCATACTAAAATGTATACACCAATACAGTGAAACTCCTCTAAATTACTCGGGAGTCTAAATCGAACAACCACAGGACCAAGTAAAAAATCAGGTTTTAAGAGGTATCCAATTTACAGAGGTTCCTTCTGTACTGATATTTAAAAAGGGAATCTGGTTGTGAGGGAGGTCCGGTTTACAGCAGTTTTACCTTATTTCTTTTATATTTGATTATAGATATTTTGAATATGTTCCTGACAAGAAGAGAAGTAGTTTGCACACATCTGTTGTTAGAAACTGTCTAAACAGAAATGATAAACAGGTAATGTATCTTTTAATTTTTACACCCCCACCACCAAAAAAAGAAGAAGAAAAAAACAAACAAAAAACCCTCGCCATTGAATGTATAATTATACAAGGTCAAATTAAAAAAAAAGGTCAGATAAATGTATTCGTAATCTTAATGTCATTTGACCTCTAAACAAGAAATGTTTGTCATAAACATGAGACTACATTATGTTGTTATAATTTTATTTAAATTATTACTTTTTGACGACTGAAAACTACCACTGGGAAACTGACTGCCCCTACCCCATACATGTACCTTTATAGATAAATAACTTACAAAGTACATGTACATTTATATACTGATTTGGTATTATTAATTAATATGTAATAATAATCAATACTGATTTTTACAATTTTGATTTCAGTGTACATTCTTTGAATATGAGGATTTCACCGTTGTTTACAGAAAATATGTAAATCTGTATTTCATTGCTGGAATAACAAAAGAAGAGGTAAAAACAATTTTGTTTTGTTTTTAAAGGCGTATTCTTCGCTATTTTTACATATATTTGCTATAATTAATTGAACCTTCAGTTGCAAAAATTATTACTTTTGTTCATGGGGTGATACACGCTCATCAAACACCAATGGCATAGCCTGGATTTTATATTGTTGGGGGAGACATACCAACAATGTCTAAGGTCGAAGACAGTCACTTTTCGCACCCTTGTTTTGGTGTCATACACAATAAATATAACATATTTTACTATAATTTCACTTAAAATTTATATTTCGTAAATACATGTGGTACAATTTTTTAATCACAAGATTTTCAAAGACTGTCAGGTGCATTAGTAATGTTCAAACAAAAAATGTTAATAGCAATTTTGCATTGAAATGTTTCCAGTGGTCTTAAAACAGAAATGTCATGCATCTAGTTGATTGTTATTGTAAAGAGATGAAAAGTGACGGCATTGGAATACAGACATAATTTAAATTGAAAATTAGCTATATTATTACAAACTGATCTACTTACCTTGAGCTCTGTCAAAAGAGTTATGAGAGCAGACAGCGCAGTTTACATGTCCGTATTTTTGTTTTTATAGTTTTCGACAAAATATTAAGTTTAAGGTTTAAAAGATAAAAGAAATAAAAGTACCTTTCATGAAATATATTATATTAAAAAATTACTGTTGGATATGTTTTATTTATTGTGTACAAAGCCAAAACAAGGGTGCGAAGAGTGACTGTCATCAACCTTAGGAGTTATGTCAAATATCCCATGCATATGGACCTGGCAATCTAATTAAAATTAGCTCCACTATTACATGTGGATCTAAAGACAGCCAGTTGGAGCTCATGTCCACCAATCAAAACCTTACTTGCAGAATCCTGCCAATGATTTAAAACTAACAACACTGCGTAGTCCCCAATGTCCAGGTAACATTTTGTCTGTAAATAATAATTTAAATATTGACCAATCACACTTCGCCTTTTATAACGTTATTTGGGAGCATACAAATTCTAAAAATATCGGGCGAGTCTATTTTAGTGGCTGCAGTACAGCGAACCATACCAATACATACGGGGTGGGTTATCAGTCTTCAATTTTACATTAAAAATTATTTATTTATTTATAAAATTTAAAAAAACTAAATCAGTCTTCAGTTTTACATTACAAATTATTTATTTTATATAATAAAACATGTTTTAAGGCATTCGTAATTCACACGAAACATGTCGTATACCCTCAGGATAATTCGGAATGTTTTCAAATTATTTTTAAATCACTGGCAGGATTCTGCAAGTAAGGTTTTGATTGGTGGACATGAACTCCAACTGGCTGTCTTTAGATCCACATGTAATAGTGGAGCTAATTTTAATTAGATTGATGGACCTGGTTGGGAAATGTAATCCCATTTGAAATTAAGTTTCAGTATTTGTATTTAATTTTAATTTATGTTTTTTTATTATTAAAATTCATATTAAGAGACTTACCTGTTACCAAAGAAAAGCAATGCTTTCAAAACAATGATTGTTCTAGGGGGTTTTCATCGACTTTGATTTTGTACAAGCATGTCTGTTGGATAAATAAAATATTGTATTTTAGAATGAACTGGCGGTGATCGAGCTTATTCACAACTTTGTGGAGACACTGAATCAGTACTTTGGAAAAGTTGTAAGTATTTGTTGGTTAAAGGTCGTAGTCCCATAATATATTGGTCCCAAATATATTTTCATAAAATGCAATTATGTCTTCTTGTTTTTACATGACAGTTTAAATCTGTAAAATATTGCCATGTATGGTAGAACCTGGCTATAACGAGTACCCAAGAGACTTGCTATTTGTCATTTTTAAAAACCCTATAAAGTTGAGTTTATAACATTTTAAACTTTGTGTAAATAATATTACCATTTAATGTATCTTTGATTACTAGTATGTTGCAAAAGATGAATGACAATATTAAATGTTTGTTTTCTAATATTTTAATTTGTATTTCTGTTTACAGTCTGAGCTGGATGTATCCTTTCATTAGATGTTTAAGAGTTATGGCCATGAGCCTCTAGCAATATGCAAGTTTAATGGAATTTAACATCTAATTTATTTTACATTGTACATATATAATACATGCATTGCATTGTATCACATTATATATCATCATATGGTATACAAACAGACAAGATGGACATATATAAAAGTATGTATAGAAACATATAAACGGACAGAACACACACACACACACCCTATCTTTATCTTTTTATCCTCTCTCTCTCTCTCTCTCTCTCTCTCTCTCTCTCTCTCTCTCTCTCTCTCTCACACACACACACACACACGCACACACACACACACACACTCTCGCACACACACACAATTATAGTACCCAAATATTCACCAATGTGGGAAAAAGATATTGCTAAAAGAATTCATTAGGTTTGTGCACTGTCATACATATCACAACAGGTTTGTCTGCCTTAATTGTTTGTAGATAATGTACAACCAGGACAGAGTGTACATGCTGATTGACGACATGCTGTTAAATGGACAAGCAGCTGAAACCAGCAGAACCAGAGCTCTTGTTCCTCTCCAGCTGCTCGATACAGCCAAGAAGTGACGTTCTGTCATCTCCATTGGTCTTTGTCAGTTTTGCCGTGTCATCTAGTGGCTATATTAACATGGAGATGATGTCTCTCCATTGGTGAGGCACCATCATTCCTGCTTCAATACAGCTAAACGGCAATGTCCTCGTGCATTTTTGTTCTCCATTGGTGAGGCACCATCATTCCTGCTTGATACAGCTAAACGGCAATGTCCTCGTGCATTTTTGTTCTCCATTGGTGAGGCACCATCATTCCTGCTTGATACAGCTAAACGGCAATGTCCTCGTGCATTTTTGTTCTCCATTGGTGAGGCACCATCATTCCTGCTTCAATACAGCTAAACGGCAATGTCCTCGTGCATTTTTGTTCTCCATTGGTGAGGCACCATCATTCCTGCTTCAATACAGCTAAACGGCAATGTCCTCGTGCATTTTTGTTCTCCATTGGTGAGGCACCATCATTCCTGCTTCAATACAGCTAAACGGCAATGTCCTTGTGCATTTTTGTTTTCCATTGGTGAGGCACCATCATTCCTGCTTCAATACAGCTAAACGGCAATGTCCTTGTGCATTTTTGTTCTCCATTGGTGAGGCACCATCATTCCTGCTTCAATACAGCTAAACGGCAATGTCCTCGTGCATTTTTGTTTTCCATTGGTGAGGCACCATCATTCCTGCTTGAATACAGCTAAAGGGCGATGTCCTCGTGCATTTTTGTTCTCCATTGGTGAGGCACCATCATTCCTGCTTCAATACAGCTAAACGGCAATGTCCTCGTGCATTTTTGTTCTCCATTGGTGAGGCACCATCATTCCTGCTTCAATACAGCTAAACGGGCAATGCCCTCGTGCATTGTTGTTCAGCATGAAAAAATGTAGCAGGTTTCCTCTGATGACTACGAGTCAGAATTACCAAATGTTTGATATCCAATAGCCGATGATTAATTAATCAGTATGCTCAAGTGGTGTCATTAAACAAAACAAACTTCTGAAGATGATTGAAGTGGATGATCATGTACCAAAGAAATGATGTTCCAGTCATTGGACAGACTTGCCATTTCTGACAATGCATTACAAGCAACTGAAAATTGTGTGAACAATAGTTTTATTTGGTTGTCACTCATGTACCATCATTCCAGAATGTGCATTGTTGATCTGCATAGGAAGATCATTCAGGTGGGAGATCACGTGGATTTGGATGTGGTAAAAAAGTGATTTTTCTGTTGGTGGACAGACTTGCCATTTCAGACAAAGCATAAAAAATCATAGGCAACTGAAAATTGCATGAACAGTAGTTTCATTTCAATTGTCGCTCATGCAAGTCTAGTTTTGCATGATCCATATTTTTATGCACACATTAAATTTAGGACATCAGTTATATGGGTTATATAACAGATTACAGAAAATGAAAAGGGTTGCCTAAATATTTATTTGAGGAAACATATAAATGGCTTAAGTATGTTTTAATTCACAGAGGCCAATACCAGATATCATATGTGTAATCTTGTCTTGGAAAGTGCATATATAAAATAAAAAAACCTCCTTGCTTGTTATCCATATTAAAAGTGGCCTTTATAATAGCAGCTAGTTTTTTCTCACATTTTCTTGACCAAGTGTCACAATTACTGTATGGTATTAAAGAAAAACCTTTTGTTTCTTTATGATAAACAAGATATGAAAGCAGAGATCGTTTGATGTCTAAAACACATTACTAGTTTGTCAGTATTTGTTAATAGCCAGCATCTGGACAAGTTGGGTGTTGGGTGTGGGGTGAAGACCGTCGAGGGGGTTGTGGCCCAATGGTAGATTGCTCACCTGAGATATCATGATTGACAGGATCAATTTCCCTCAGTGAACCAGCCCCTTTTTCCCATTCAAGTCCGTGTCCCCTGACTGGACCATCAAATGCAGTGGTGTGTGCGTTTTGTGGGGGTGGGGGTGGGGGAGGACTGCATATCCGTAGGAGTCGCCTTTATGGAGACAACTGATTTGCTCTCTCGAGCCAAATGTCGAAATAGCCACATTTAGACACCATAATAAGTATAGCCGACTTTAAATTGTATCTTTCAACAAACATTGCTTTTCTGAACCATCGGCTTTACATGCTGATAATAAAATGATTCATTGGTTCATCATTTCAACTTATTTCCGTGCTTATATCCAATTATTAAGGACGCTGTCCTGGGCACACACTTCAACTGTCTGGGCTGTTTGTCCAGAACAGTGGATTAGCGGTTAGTGGTTAGTGAAAGAGAAGTCTGTGTAGTGGTCTTACACCTACACATTGAGTCGTTAAAACTCACTCTGCGAACCCAGTAACTATCAGCCTTATGTCCGATGGCTTAACCACGACACCACCGGGGCCAGTAAAACATGATGGTAAACGGCAAATAAAATGTGACTTGTTCTATGATGTGATATGACTACAACTATCTGTTTAACATTACTTGTTAAAGAGGCTGATGTTCTCATCACAAATCTGTTGTTATCGGTTAGACTTGTTTCAAAGTAAATATATTGATAAGTTTGTGATGCATAAAATTCGAAATTTGCAGTAAGTCCACAACATCTTAATACGAAATATGACAGAGACGTGACTTTTTTCTTGTTCGAAACCCTATGTCCTGAAGGATTCTGTCAAACCGTCGCAGTAACTCACTCTGAGCAAGACTGATCAGCGACCTGTAAGGCCACCGCACCAACTTCTCTCTCACTTAAACTAATCACTAATCTTTAACTCCTGTTAGGAACAGACGACGCAAGTAGTTATGGCTTGTGTCCAGGACAAAATGTTTGAATCTTTCACAGAAGCACGACAATCAAAGTAAAATGAAAATGAAGCATTTAAGTTGGAAGTGGTTGAATCCGAATTCATCTGGCTAAACTGGTTGGAATTGGTTTGTCTATGACTGACATTGCTACATCATAGATACGTTTTTGTTATTTGTCTCATTGGTAACCATCTAGTGTTTTTAAAGTGCTTTTATATTCTACTGACGACGATTGTAATGAAGTTGTGACATACAAGAATGGACCGTAATATAGGCTTATGGCTTGTTGAACAATTCCATCAGCAAACGCATTTGACGCAAATAAAATAGTTTTAAAAGTAAATGATGTTTTATATGTGTGGTGACTTACAGTAACGACTATCACTAGCTTCTCGGAAAATGTTTATATTTTGATACTCTGTAAAAGTTATAACATTGTTATATAGGGTTGTCAGGGCGTTCGAAAAGGTGTACATAAAGAAACCGGAAATACGTTGCTGCGTTCTGGAACGGGTAACAGTGCGTCAAACGTATAAAATGTCATTTACAAATTGTATGCAAACGTGTACTCAGATGGGGTTTTAAAGTAAGTATATATTTATGCGATATTTCAGGCCTAGAATATTTCAAGAATGTGAACAGATCGAGAATTTAACTTGTTTTTGTAATATAATTGTATGTGCAAAACGTGAGATAGTACAAACTATACAAATAATATATCTGAGATATTTTCTATGTTGTGTAACAGTGAACATGTTGAAGATGAATATAATTTTGTACTATGTTCTGCATTGAGTGATGTAAGAAAAAATATCTAAAACTATTATTGACCTTAGAAGCCTATGTTTACATTTATTCAGTTGTTTAAGTGTTCAAATGTAAAATTGCTTTGTAATCTGAGCAAGCATTTAGTTGAAGCCTTTAAGTACAGAAATGTACTTGGAATGAATGAATGAATGAATGTTTAACGACACCCCAGCACGAAAAATACATCGGCTATTGGGTGTCAAACTATGGTAATGCAAATAAATAAAGTGATGATCAACATCAATATAAAAATTCGAGACAAACAAAAACAGTGTAAAGAACTGCAAAAACACAAATATCACAGAATTTTACGGATACTGAATTTTACTCAAAACTTCAATTTTGTGCTGTATTGGCCATTCTCAAAGAGAATGTTACACCCCTGCACCACGGTGAGGTTACAGCACACGCAGGGGGAAATGTACTTGGATAATTAATTTATATTCCCCACTAGCCATTCATATTTTTTGTCATGATTGTACTGTATTATACATTGTTTATACCAATAAGTTATTATGCTTATGGTAGGCTAATAAGGAATTGAATTGAGAAGTATCAAGACTCTGTACTTCGATAGATCATGAAAAGAAAATAATGTTTATTTAACGACATTTCGGCACATTAAAATACGGCTATTTGGTGTCGTGTATGTGGTTATTTTAAGAGAGGGAGGGGAAGGAATGCGCTTTTGCCACAATGGCTATTACTACCGAAAGCCGCACATTCCAGTAGACGGGACAGTAAACCATGCGGCCACCCCTTAACGTACATGGATTTGTGGCCAAACATGCCGCTGACAAGCATAGATGTATGAATGTGTAAGCCGGGTTTCACTAGTAGATCAATAAACATATTAACGAATTGTCACGGGATAAAAGTCCTTTTTGGCCTGGCAAATTGTCTTTAACGCCGTTGCTGGGATGTATGTATGTTAAAGTTAAGTTGTTGTTTTTTTAACGACACAGGTAGAGCACATTGATTTATTAATCATCGGTTAATGTAGGACAAATATTTGCTAATTGTGAATTGCAATCTTCAGAAGAAACCCACAATGTACATATTTCCGTTATCACCAAGGAAATTCTTTACGAGCGTATACGTACTTTTCCAGAGACAGGACAGCCAATACCACGACCTTTGTTATACAATTCGTGGGTCCACCGAGGTTGATCTTGCTACCAAAGCACCTCAGGCGAGCGCTCTACCGACTGAGCTAGATCTCATCTTGTATTAGTGTACGTACGTACGTGTGCGGGGGTGTCTACATAATATTTATAATATACATGTAGTATCTAACGGCTGCTCATGTAGTATTCTCTATATATTACATAGACACAAACACACACACACACACACACACATAGGTAGGTATGTTTGTATGTATGTTTTATATATGCGTACATATTAAATCAATAACGTGTGTTATTTGTGTATGGAAACGGGGAAAACCTCCGTTCTGGATCGATCCATCAAACCAAGTGGGATCTTATCTCTCAATTTTCGCTCCTGGGGTCTGTCATTAGCATTAGAGTGGAGGTTTATGGTTAATTGGTTTCTAGGGAAGGACTAAACTCAAATAAAAATAGATTTAGCAATGCTACTGACGTCAGGCGAGATACCTGGCGTTTCTCCAAACACATCAACTGCAGTAAAAGATGTTTATTCTTGTACGTTTTTATGCGCATAGCACACAGGTTTTCATTTTACAAGATGCTTTCATTGGAAGTGTTATATCAAATTAATATGTATCTGATAGAACTAATATATTTTGTCAAACTTATTTCACTAAAATAAAGGAATGATTTTTAGAAAAGAAACCCGCTACCTATCGAGAAATCGTTTTCCCTACAGACAGAATATTACATACATGCACGGTCGTACCTAGTCTACCTTGTAGGCGGATTTGGGGTGGGGTGATCAGTAAAATGGTATTGTTAAACAGTAAGATAAGGTATTTTTTGGCTATATAAAACGACCACTTATCGATTGAAAGTGGCAGCACTGTTTTATAATTGCGAGGGGATAACTAATATAGGTGTATGTGTGTATGTTTACAGACATGTAGGGTAAGACGTAGCCCAGTGGTAAAGTGTTCGCTTGATGCGTGGTCGGTTTGAGATCGATCCCCGTCAGTGGGCCCATTGAGCTATTTTTCGTTCCAGCCAGTTTATCACGACTGATATATCAAAGGTCATGGTATGTGTTATCTTGTCCGTGGGGTGGTGCACATAAAGGATCCCTTGCTACTAATGGGGAAAATGTAGCGGGTTTCCTTTCTAAGACTATATGTAAAAATTATCAAATGTTTGACATCCAAGAAATAATTATGAATAAATCAGTGTGCTCTAGTGGTGTCGTTAAACAAACTTTACTGGGTGGGGAAGGGTGCTGATTTGACGTGAGACTTTGCATGGGTTTTCTTTTTGGTTGTTGGGAGTTTAGTAATACTTTTACCTAGTCGTTTTGAGAAATAATGCAGGAGGTTTCGATTTTTTAAAAGGTGTTTTGATATTTACATAAGAATGTGCGTGAGTGCGTGAGAAATAGTTGAATTCTATAGTGTATACGTCTCTTGCGAAATACGTGATACTTTACAGGTTTAGAACCATAGGCGTACGGGCTCCCATTTGTGTAGGGGAGAAGGCTGCTTTTTTGCAATAATTAAAAAAAAAGCCCGATTCGGGATAACGAGACATATTCATATTAACATTACTGTCAATATCCTGGGTAGAATTATGGAAATCCATGGTGAAAAGGTTTCAGGCCAGAACATTTCCCCCGAATATCTCTAGATCTATCGTTTTTGTCGAACTTTGAAGATTTACTACTACACTAGGGGGATGTTGTCCATGCCCACCACCACCCACCCACCCCATCTCACCCTCACCCCCCCTTCCCCACCCCCTCACCCACCACTACCACCCCCAACCCCCGCCCCGTCTCTTACGGTTATGTTTAAAACGTTCTTGAACCACTCCGCGTTACAGACCCTACTCGACACCGAGTAAACATTTCAGCTGTCTGGTACCAGTAATCATATTTGTTTAAAATAACAAAAATCATAATTAAAATCAGCTTTTAAAAGTATAGACGTAGGCTACATCTGTCCAACATAAAGTGTGCTAACTTTTAAAGTATCTAGATTTCTAAAGTAAGAATTCAATTCAGTTTATTGTACAAAACATCCACAACAGGTAGGCAAAACACAAAATAATAAAATAATGGTCTGGTATGTACATGTAAGTAGTTAACACTATGGAGACAGTCTAGATAATCGAGTGTTCATATTTTCGTTAAACGTATTTCCCCGTTAAAGTATATCTTTAGGTGTGTCTATAATTATTTTAAGTTGATTATTTTCGTTTAAAAGGTTGATGTTAATGTAATATCTTGTTTGCTGTTTGCTTTTGTTTATTTATAAACATAGGCCCCCCATGACGTATATTTAAATGTTATTTAATATATAAACCTTGTCTGTTCTTTAACACTCGAGCTAGCGTTATAAATGTTCGTGTGGAATACTTATTTTCTTTATATAAATCCACTAATTTAAAAAGCACTAAAAAGTTAAGTTCCAGTCGTGAGTTTACCAAATAAGGCGCAGACTAGTTATTCTTACACTGTTCGACATCTGCGGCACGTTTCTCATCACTCAGATGTACAGGTTTTCGCAATCCGATCTGAAATATAGTGCGACCTTAAATGCAACACAAACCAGTATTGTAAGTGGAATATCAGCAGAAGGCTGGCCGCTAAGTCGATAAATGGAAAAATAGAGAATAACATTTTGTATGTTGACATAGATAATGTAACCAGAAGCCAAGACGAACTATTAATAGAACATAGCGCTTTGCCGCATGTTGGAAAAGTGTACCGGCCGACTGATTGAATCTCACCTCATTGGATAGTAACTTTCATTTTCACAATGGTAAGTTCTTTATCAAAGCTTAATGAAGGAGAAAAAAACATCATATTGATTTTGTAATATATTTACTTCATATGTTAGGTTAATTTGTGAGATTGTAGAAACTAAGAGTTGTTTAAAAAGTGGTTTCTCTTTAGCTTTGCTATTGTTTTCGTCTCCAGGTACTTTATTGTTGTATATGACCTCTTGATACATTCCAGACGCCAGAGAGAATTTTTATAGGGAATCGGGTCGACTAACAAACAAAAAAGGAAATTTGTTACATGTCTATTACATGTGCATATAAAGTGGACCAACTACATGTATATAGATTGATAATAAGATAAGAAAATTACTTTATATTTGGGATCGTCGCGAAAGAAATATTAATCAGAAATCTTTAGTATCATGCAATTGTGTGGATATAGTAATTAAACATCGTTATTAATTACATTAATTGTAAGAAAGGAACGAGAATCAATTCAAGGCTTGCATTACAGTAATTGTACAATGAAGTAGTCTAGATAGTTTATCTAGAAAATGTGGATTGAATAAGCCTACATTTGGATTAAATACTGGGTTCCTATAAACGTAACGATGACAAAAACACCCTTGGTGTACAGACATGCCTGAAATTAATGTTTGACACCCAAAAGTAGATGTATATTTTTGTGCTAGGGTGTCGGAACATTCATTCATTAATTTTCTTTTAAGCATAGCAAGAGCTCTTATTATGAGAACAATCCCTGATTTTTAATCAGAGGCTGTGCCCACAGTAAGCGTGTTTGAACCCTCGATATATAAACACGTCAATACCTACCTACCAAACAAACAAACTGTAAAATGTGGTATAGCTGAATAGGGGATCAATGCATCATGGCCATGGTTTTAAAGTTTTAATTTAAGATTGGTTTATAGAAAGAAAAAATGTGTTAGATGTAGCGAGAATGTTACTTTGCTAATGCTGTTGTCATTTTATAGCGCTTGTATCCTAAACAAAATCCTCAGAGAATAATTCTTAATCTATGGCATAATCCCGAAAGTAGCCTAACTAAACTAGAGATATTTGCAATCGATCCCATTACATGAACACGAATACGTCATACACGCACTATATATAATGCTAACGAATGTTCAAACTAATGCGTTTGAAAGACATAAAGAGACCAGGAGAATTTATGTTCGTAAGTGGGCGACTGTCAAAGTCCGTGGTATATACTGTCCTGTTTATGGGGGAAATTACTTATAAAGGATACTTTGCTGCTAATGTAACAGATACAATTAATCAACCTTCATATACACGTGAATGCATATTAGTAGTCTCAAAATCTCGGGCAAACGTTACAAAGCTTATTTTAGACTTACTCTAGTAACTCATTACAGTTACTATGCTTTAAGAGAAAAATAATACTTTTTAAATTCAGCCCCTCGGTTGTTTAAACGAAGTAGATCGAACGACCGATTTGAAATCATATTTAAATACACGTGTGTAATCATATACACGTGCTGTGTGTAGGAATTGAGGATGATGGTCTGTGTGATGCTAGATTGACCCCAGATGTGTTCCTAGCTGTCTGCTTCTAACGGATGGGAACGGAGTGCAGTCACACCTGGTGGCAAAGAATGCACTTTTAAATGCATACGTACGAATTTGATTTCGTGCCAGCATATTATAAAATTATCTTGATACTCTAGTACGCACTAAACTATCTTTGAGGTAAATTAGAATAAATATCTAATGCGCTAATCAAAGCAATCTGTTTTAAAGCACGCTGATCATGGGTGCAGGTTTGGCTTGCGTCAGTGTATTTTTATTATGTATAATCAAACCTGTTTATAAATCAAACCTGTTTATAAAGGCCATTCAGTCAAGTTTTAGAATACAATCTTTGTATGAAAATACAACATTGTCAGTTATATGTAAAGTTGAATGAAGACTGAAATGCCAGACACTAGTGGCTGTTGTAGACAAGTTGTTGTTATAGACAGGTAGTTGTTATACAAAGTGCCCGTGATATTAGGTTGGATTGTATATATGTGTAATATACGTGTTTTTGAGAATAACTAAAACCGTTCACGATGATGCAAACTTGTCATATTTGTTCAATTTTATCTAGTAAAATTCTTATCATATCTGCTGGTTTCAGTGCAATAAAATAATGTATTTAATTTTCAGTCATATTTACAACGTAATCAAACAACTGGAGGTTTTGTAGTACTTAAAAACTGTATTTTCTGTTAAAAAAAAAAAATTGATGTAGTTTTAAAGAAAAATAAACATTTGGGAGTGGGGGTGGGATAGGTGGGATATGTAAGCTGGTGAAATATACGCTCCTTTAATTATGACCAACATCTGAGAATATTGAATTATCGACAATCTTTTGAATTCTGTCTTTGTTAAATACGTCATTTTTTTCATTTATATTCAGTTGTACTTTGTTGCTGTTGCTAATGCTGAAGGCAGAAGTGATGTTGCTGCTGAACATGTTACTATTTTTCATTTAAAAATGTAAAAAAAAAAAATTATAACAATAAAATATATTTTCAAAAAACAAGAACCAACCAACAAACAAATAAACCCAAAATATTCGCCTTTTTTTCTCTCTCTCTCTCATACAATGGCGTCTAAAAGGAATCGTGAAAATTCCAGGAAGGGCGGTTCACTTTTGGCGGAAACAGAACATTTGTGAAAAATATATATATTATTCGTGTAACTGACATACGTATTCACTGCAGTGTATGGTGTGCTTTTCAGGAGTGTTTACACTCTTAAAACATCGAAATTTCCCATTAGAAATAGAATGTTTGTTTAACGACACCTCGACACTTTGGTTAGTCACTATTAGTCACTATGGTGTGTCTAACATATATAAATTGGCACACTTGGTGTAAGAGAAACTCGAATAGCAGCATGGAGGTTGTTATATATGTACTTTGACACTGGCTGTAGCGGGTTGTACTCGGTAGCAGAACAGAAGACGTTGTTCTGTCCTTATACGTGCCCTGTTATTTACCTGGAGGAAACCCATATATTACTGTGGCCTGGATTTTATTTTACTTCGCTCCCAGTTATTTTGGACTAAGAACGGTCAGGGTAGCACCTACTTCGGCCTTTGATATGCTAGTCGTAGAGCACTAGTTGGAACGGAAAATAACCCAATGATTATGAGGTTTTACCTATTGTAGTTGTAAAGACGGGCGGGTTTTACAGTAGCGACAAATTAACCTATATATATACTGCATGCAGACTACTTGGTGATTCAAGCTTCTGAAAACATCAGCCTACTGGAACATGCTTTGTTTGATGTACTTTCCACCGCCAAGCAACTACGTCATCCTTAACCCTATAGTGCCGGCGGTGCGTCTGACTAACGCCGTCTGTACGGGGATGTAGGCTAAATGTCATTGTTATTATTGCTGGCAGCGAACATCTCCAGTCCCTTAGCGCTATGGGCGCATAGTATGTCAGGAATTTTGCCGTGCATGTAAGCTGAGCCCATTCATGTAGTTGGGTTAAAACTATTCTCACTAATATGCCGGGAAGCCATGGCCCGTATTCTCAAGAACACAGAAGCATGCTTATAGCACAGTCAGATTTAGCTCTGCATTTCTAAAAAATGGGAGCCAGCTATAGCTCAGTTATAAAAGGTTCTTGTCTGATGTGCAAGTGTTGCTAGTATCTATTCCACTCGACGAAAAGGAAATGAATGTGTGGTAACTTGGCGCATTAATTCTTATCTATTGACTACTGGGTGTATTAGCATATAAAATGCATTGCCCCTATAGTATCTTATTAGCTGTGTAAAAAGACTTACCGCTGAATTGTAAATGTTTGTAACTTCATTAAATTATAATTTTTCGCAAATCCAGTGTGTTCCTGGTTGTCTTGCGGTTTGTAATAGCTCCAAATGCATTTTGGCGCATTAAACATTTACTGTTTGTTTAACACCTACCTTTCCCATTGGGCCATTTGTCGTTCTGGCTAATGCACCACGACCGGTAAATCAAAGGTCATAATATGTGTTATGCTGTCTGTTGGATGGTGCATATAAAAGATCCCTTGCTACTAATGGCATAGCGGACTTCCTCTCTAAGACTATATGTCAAAATTACCAAATGCTTAACATCCAATAGCCGATGATTAATAAATCAATGTGCTCCAGTGGTGTTGTTAAACAAAACAGACTTTAACTTTTAACTTCCACCTTTTTTCAAAGTCCTCTATTTGCCCCTGCTAGCCTGTGCGACGGCACTACGGGGAGGGTGGCGGGGGAGGGGGGGGGGGGGAGGAAATGTTTATTTAACGACGCACTCAACAAGTGTTATTTACGGTTATATGGCGTCAGACATATGGTTAAGGACCACACAGGTATTGAGGAAGGAAACCCGCTGTCGCCACTTCATGGGCTACTCTTTTTCGATTAGCAGCAGGGGATCTTTTATATGCACCATCCCACAGACACGGCCTTTGATATACCAGTCGTAGTGCACTGGCTGGAACGAGAAATAGCCCAATGGGCCCTCCGACGGAGATCGATTCCAGGCCGACCGAGCGAGCGCTTTACCACCAGGCTACGTCTTGCCCCAGGGTGGGGGAGTCTCTAACGATTTAGATCCTCTCTGTTACTACCATATGTTTCACACTTAGCGCATTAGTAATCAGCGTGCATGTAACTTCTTTTTTTCTTTTTTCCTGAAGTGTGATGTTAAATATAGCCCCAATAACTGATGCAGATAATTATTATATCTAATGGCTACGTCTGCCCTTTAATAAAATGTCCAAGTTACTGTTGTGCTTCGGTGGTGTCAAAACAAAGATGCTGCGTCCTGCATAGGGTCTTATTCATTCATTTGAACTTATTTTTGTGCTTAAATGTATTAAGGTTCAAGCACGCTGTCCTGGGCACACACCTCAGCTATCTGGGTTGGCTGTCCAGGACAGTGAGTTAGTTGTTAGTGGTTAGTGAGAGAGAAGAGGGTTTAGTGGTCTTACACCTACCCATTGAGTCGTTAAAACTCGCTCTGAGTGGGAGCCGGTACCGGGCTGCAAACCCTGTACCTATCAGCCTTATGTCCGACTGCTTAACCACGACGGCACCGAGCCAGGTATAGCGTCTTAGATCCGTGTCTGATGGTGAAGCCCCTGTCTACTAAAAACATAAAATCTCACCGATTGGGACGGGTAAAAACCCATCGGGTTTACTATAGCAGATTGATTCTACGACCATTTGCACTTCAACCCAGCACTCTGTTACTCATATATCCAGTGCCGGATTTATAAGGGTGCACAGGGGGTTATTACCCAGGGCTTCCCTGCCAGAGGGGTCCCCAGACTAAGGACTTCCTTCATAAAAAAAATGTAACAATTATAAAATTAGTTCATTGTTTTATTTGTCATGTTGAGGGGCCCCCGAACCTGAAGTGCCCCGGGCCCCCCAAGGTCTAAATCCGGCCCTACCTACATCTACCCTAGGCTTGTTGGAAAACGGCGCAAAACGAACATGCTCAAACAGATCGACAAAGAACGTAAATAGATTGGTGTGTGGAATGTTACCAAATGCTATTCTACTATCCTAAATCTTTGTGAACTAGGTCCCAAACATAAAAAACTAGGTGTATTCTTAGGTTACCTGCGACTGGCTACGGAAGATGGGTTAGAGATACGTGGTGAATGTTGTGTTGTGTTAAGGCGGTGAAGTAGGCTATTGGTACAGGGAATATCGGTATACGTTCAGTAGACCTACCGATATAAGGGGGAGTTTACGGAGCAGTGCCGTTCTTAGCAGGCCCCGAGGGTGAGGGATTGCTCTTGAGAAAAATATCTAGGAACCCCCCTTTTACTTAGACTTAGACTGGAGAAGACCCTCTCTGTAACGGCGCAGTGATTCTTTTATATATACATGTGTGTGTGTGTGTGTGTGTGTGTGTGTGTGTGTGTGTATATATATGTATGTATATATATATATATATATATATATATACATACGCCTCTCGACCCCACCCCCGTCGTACCCCCTCGTTATTTTAGGCTAGTTACAACTCTGCAGAAGGGTCGAAATAATGGTGTAAAATATTATTCAGCAACAACGAAAGTTATCCTGTGAACTTCTTGGTTTGCTGAATTCTGCTTGTGAACTAGATCTAACTTTTCGTAAGCTTTAGTAGGGTAGGGGGAAAGATGTAGCTCAGAGGCATGTTATAAAATGCGAGCCTTTGTTTATTTGTTTACTGATTGTGTGGGCTTTTTTTTTGGTTTTTTGTTGTTGTTTCTTTTCTTTTTTTTTTGGGGGGGGGGGGGTTGTGGCGGTTTTGTTGTTTTTGAGGTTTGTTTGTTTTGGTTTTTGGTTGTGTGTACCGGCCTCTATGGTGCCGTGGTTAAGCCATCGGACATAAGGCTGGTAGGTACTGGGTTCGCAGTCCGTTACCGGCTCCCACCCAGAGCGAGTTTTAACGACTCATTGGATAGATGTAAGACCACTACACACTCTTCTTTCTCACTAACAACTAACCCACTGTCCTGGACAGACAGCCCAGATAGTTGAGGTGTGTACCCAGGACAGCATGCTTGAACCTTAATTGGTTATAAGCACGAAAATAAGTTGAAAATGAATGAATGGTTATGTGTGCGTTTGTGGTTGTTGTTGTTTTTTGTTTTTTTTTTTTTTTTTTGTGGGGGGGGGTTGGGGGAGGGGGCTAATGTTAAATGAATATTATATAAAAAAAATGGTTCTCGACTGCGTGCCCTCCTGCACACACTACGTTGTAGATTCTATGGTAATAGGATTGATCGCTACGGTGATATCAATGCCCTACGACTGAATACTTACAATTCATGGTATGTGCTGTCCTATCTGCGGGTCCATATGTAATTTCTTGGGATTTCATATTTGAGGAAGGACATCATATTTAATTTGCCATGACTGAGAGAAAGCACGAATCCCTTCGTTTACTTGGCTCCGTTGGGTATGCCAGTGCATGTAATATACACCCCAAATAACTTTATTGCCAAATTCGTTTTTTTAATGATAAATTGTAAAAGCAGACGCGCATAACATATTTATAAAATAGTTGTGTTATGAATTATACACATATCGCCTTTAATTACTTGTTTACAGGCCTCAGGAGTAGGTGTGAAAGACGAATGCCTGGAGGCGTACGAAGAAATTAAGATGGGACACAGGTGGCTCTACATTATCTACAGACTGACAGACGATCTCAGGAAAGTAATGGTGGAAGAAAAGGCGGGATTAGGTAAATTGGTCATCATAGCTCTGCAATTCATAGGGAAAATTATGAGTAGTATATGAAAAGCTGCAAGTGGTAGGAACAGTTAAAGATGGGTTGCATAAGACCTGGGGCAGAGAGGGAGGGGGTGGGTGGGATAGGCATGTATGCACCATCACATTAACATTCAATTATACCACTCTAGAACATACACTCCTCCAAAGTAGTTCGCATTAATTTCAAATGACTTTCGTGTTTATATCCAATTAAGGTTCAAGCACGCTGTCATGGACACACACCTCGGCTATCTGGGCTGTCTGTCTAGGACAGTGGGTTAGTTGTTAGTTGTTAGTGGTTACTGAGAGAGAAGTCGGTGTAATGGTCTTACACCTACTCATTTAGTGGATGGAAGTCAGTACCGGGCTGCGAATCCAGTACCAACCAGCCTTATACCCAATGGCTTAACCACGACATCACCGAGGCTGATATAATATGATGGTAAACCGCAAAGAAAATGTGACGTAGTAGTTCGCAGCTACTCCGACAGGTCTTGGAGGCGAGACGTAGCCCAGTGGTAAAGCGTACATCTGATGAGCGGTCAGTCTAGGATTAGGGCCTCCACGAGTCCAAAATATTGGACTCGAGTACTCGAGTGTCAAACTCGACCCGGACACGAGTACCCGACACTTACACTAGATGATAATGAGACTAAGAAATAAAGTAAAATGGCATTATGCATCTTAAGTCTAGCGCTGAATATGGATGCCAAATCATGCCATTTGATTGTATTGCATTTAGAAACTGGTTGATTTGTTCAGTTTTGTGACGGATGGATGGCCAGTTCAAATAGAGAAACCAGCGCATGATCATATAATTATTGTGTAACTTATATCGCTGATTATCTACTGCTGAAATTATTGTCCTACATTGTCTATTGTATTATAGTTCATTCAGTGGCGTAGGAAGGTGCCAAAAAGTGGGGGGCACACTTTTATATTTACACACCTTTACACTAACTAGTATAAAGCAAATATAAAGCAAAATATCTGAAAAATCGGGGGCACATGCCCCCCTTGCCCGCCCCGCCAGTGTCATTATATTTTACCTTGTACGGGTACTCGAGTCCTGTGAACGAACTCGAGTCTTGCTATACTCGGCCCGTGCCCGAGTACTCGAGTACTCGTGGAGACCCTATCTAGGATCGATCGCCGTCGGTGGGCCCATTGGGCTATTTCTCGTTACAGCCAATGCACCACGACTGGTATATCAAAGGCCGTGTACTATCCTATCTGTGGGAAAGTGCATATAAAAGATCCCTTGCTACTAATGGCAACATGTAGTGGGTTTCCTCTCTATGACTGTTAAAATTACTATATGTTTGACATCCAGTAGCGTATGATTAATAAATCAATGTGCTATAGTGGTGTCGTTAAACAAGACAAACTTTAACCGACAGGCCTTTTGCTGAAAAAAAATATCGAATAGAAAAGAGTAGAGGCGTAGTGCTAGAACGGAGGGACAGAATAAACAGAGAGAAGGAGGTATTTATTGTAATTATTAAAGAAAGAATGTTTATATTTATTACATACCCATTGAATTTTACCATAGTAATAACGACCATTCTGACCGTACAATAATATTTGTTTTATTTATTGAACATATGTGTAATACAAAATATCGCATTCGTAGTACACATTATCGTGTATAGTGAACAGTCTTTATACCACTCGACAGCTACGCAATCTGGTGATATAATTTGCGCACTGTAAACTCGTGCAATAAACAACATGGAAAAACAACTGGCATGTGGTTGTGTATATTTATGGGGCCCTTCAACAATTACGTAATGCAAAATCTGGCATTTGTTTTACCCAACTCTCTCATATAACATTCTTAACGCCAAAACCATTCCCATTTCCCCCGTTACTGATGTAATTTGTCTAACATTATTGTATTTCTGTTTGTAATTTTGTTTTGCTTTTTCTTCGTAATATATACTCTAAATAAAAAAAATGATTTAAAAAAACATGGACATGGTTGCTCTTCTTTGTGCATTAAAACGAGATACTGTTTTGAAAACGCTTTGTAACTCGTAACAAACACCCCCTTCCTCCACCATTTCGTTTTGTTAAGCATTCACTATCCCCTTTCTCTTATAGCATACAGGTACATGTTAAACGTCCCTATGTAATTGTTATAGAAATTATTCGCTTGTTTCCAAATACAAGACTTAGTTGTTTTACTGCTGGCAACTGAAATATCAGAACACACTTCGTTTAATTATAACCCGGTGATAATGGAACTCTTATAATAATTGGTACCGTTTTAGAATTTATGATCATAGCTATTGGCACTCTCAAAACTCACGATTTTATTATCTGGCAAACTTTTACATCTCGTAATCTTGTAATTGTTTCTCTCTCTCTCTCATTTCTCAGATAAGTCATATCAAGACTTTGTAGACAAATTAAAAGAAGCAGAATCTAAAAGACAGTGTAGATACGCCATCTTTGACGTGAAATTCTTTCACGGCGATGTTCCGCAGCAAAGACTAGCATTCTTTTTGTGGTAAGTACCAGTATGTTTGTCGACATTTTAGCATATAATATTAGCCTTAAGGCTGGTAGGTACAAGGTAGGGTCTCCACGGGTACTCGAGTACTCCGGCACGGGCCCAGTCCAACAAGACACGAGTCCGTTCACAGGACTCGAGTACCCGCGCAAGCAACAGCACCCTCATTTAATTGTATTTTTACGTCACTTTGCCATAGCTTGCCACCGGTTACATTATAGACATGAAGGGAAAACAGAAGTCGAATGTGTGGAATACAATACAATGGCATTATTTGGCATCCATGTTCAACGCTGGAATTAAGATGCATAATGTGCTATTTTACTATAATTGTCGGGTACTCGGGTCCGGGTCGAGTTTGACCCTTGAGTACTCGAGTCCAATATGTTGGACTCGTGGAAGCCCTAGTACTGGGTTCACAATCCGGTACCGGCTCCCACCCAGAGTTAGTATGAACATCTAGGTGGTGTGGTGTAAATGACCTGAGTAGCCCAAAAGGTTTAGAATCGTCAAGAACAGAAACTGAAAGTGGGCAGATAGCAATGAGAGTCAAGTCTTAATATACTATGAAAATAAAAAAACAGATTAGCAATTTGGTAATAAATACTATGCGTACCGTAAATAAAAGAAAATGCATGACTTTCAAAGCAAAATCAGACAGTGCATCATTTGTCAGTATACGCAATAGCATAGTTTCACAACACAATGCATTGCGTAACAAACACGTCATTGAATGTAGCTTGGGGGTTAAAGTACTTGTAATGCAGTTGTATAAACTGTTTTGTCTTAGTATATTATTGTATTTGATCAAGTGCGGGGTTTATGGACACAAAATTTCCGCCATGTCTCTGGTTATTTCTTTATTTTTACGCAATTGGAACCGTGATTACAAACGGATGTAATAATGTCATACCAACTGGAAAATGATACACGGTCTCTTTAATGTGTTTACGTTATTTAGTCATTGAATTTATGTGATATGTATGATGGCATAAGATTGCCACTGACATAGCGACGTAAGTTAAGGTTAAGGTTAGGGTTCGTTTTTACAATATGTTGTGATACATTTTCACATTATTGTCGCTTAATTATATCATTATATTGGCAAAATGTTTAGAAATACATAATTTTGTTGTAAAAACGTTTCTAAATATGTCGATATATCGATAGCAGTTTTATGCCACCTTAGTTATGATATTGCAGTACTACATTTAATCTTCATTTTCCTTAAGTGCCCAGTGGTAAAACACTCGCCAGATGCGCGGTCGGTCTAGGATCGATCCCTGTCGGTGGGGCCTATTAGGCTATTTGTCGTCCCAGCCAGTGTACCACGACTGGCATATCAAAGGCCGTGGTATGTGCTATCCTGTCTGTGGGATGGTGCATATAAAAGATTCCTTGCTACTAATGGAACAATGTAGTGGTTTTCCTCTAAGACTATATGTCAAAATTGCCAAATGTTTAACATCCAATAGCCGTTGATTAATAAATCAATGTGATTTAGTGGAGTCGTTAAACAAAACAAAGTTTACTTTTCATTTATTCTTCACGTTTGTTTCTTCTCACAGGAGTCCAGATACAGCCACGGTAAGACAGAAGATGCTCTATTCCAGTAGCAAGCAGGCGTTTCTCCGGAAACTGCAGGGGATGCGCGTGATTATTCAATGCAATGACGATACGGACCTTGCCATGTCCAACGTACTAGACCGCTGTATTAGCAAGTACAACTGACCCACGACGTCCACCACATCTCACACAGACGTCAACCATAACGTGTAGATGTTTACTGTATCGCAATGAGTCACCGTGGTCGTCGCCAGCAGCCATGCAGTGGCTGGAATACCATCTTTGTCGGAACGCGCCAACATGGAATTGTGTTTTATAAATGGCGGCCGACCATCAATGTAATTAACCATCCGTCGTGCGTAGATGGGGTCGAGTTCGTGAGATCGACATGGTGTCAGTAAAAAAGGAATTGTTACTAATATAGAATGACTACATGATAATTAACAAGCATTGGTTATGAAAATGAACCGTCGATGCGGTTTAGGAAATTAAACAAATAAAACCTGATTTATCTTGTGTTCAGTCACTGTGGCATTACTACAGATTGGCTATATTCAAACCTGTGTTCAGCAGCCAGCCGTGGAACAATATAAAGTGGTCTCTTTAGACAGGTGGCTGCTTCATACAGACCATATAATAGATGATACTGGAGAATGTTATAGCCTGGATTTGTTCTGCAACAGATGATTTGGAAACATATTACGATGACCTTTCAAGATAGTTGGCTGCTTAAATCAGGTGGCCACTGGAGAATATTTTTGTTTCTGTATATACCGCACAAAGAAAGGTTTATATTCGGTGTCGTCTGCTTGAGATTCTGGAAGCACTTATAATTAGGTTGCTATAAATGGTTAAAGATGTCTTGGTGTTTTACCGGTAACGGCCGCAGAGAAATAATGCATGCTGAGATTTTATATTTACATGACAGACATGTTGTGTAGAAACGCATATAGTAAACACGCATAAACATTGTGATAAAACAGTCGAACTTGACTATAAAGGCCACTCTAGAGACCTCGTGAAAGTGACCTTTACCAGCAGAAACCTGTGTACAGAGATCCAATACATGCATTGTGTTGGATTGAGAAGTAATATTTAGTCATTTGCACATACGAAATCGAATACATCTAACGTGGCCTTTATAGACTGATAGTCGGTATACAAGGTGTCCTTTATAGCAAGTTTAACTGTACCATGTATTTAGTATGTAATGGTCCAAACAAAACGAAAATTCCAGTTTAGACATGTGGATTGTTGTACATTGTTGTTTATAGAAACTATGACAAGACCGTTTACATTTTTATTGTTATATTTACTATGTGAACTATCTTTTGGGCTTTACAGACTTACAATGTTATAATGTTAACACACGTTTATGTATATATAGTTACACGTCAGATAAATGAAATTATCTTTGTTTAATTGGTTTGCACATCACGTTTAATTATTTTCTTACTTGTGAAATGTTTTCCAAAAATTTACATTTATACACAAAATTAATAATAAGAACTAAAACGACTTGTCGAAATTTAAATAAGCCATGTATGTTATAACAGTTAAACATTTAGTTGTGTTTGTGTATACGGTTGTCAGAATCAGTGCAATAATGTCAATGTTGTAACGTCAATGTTGTAACGTCAATGTTGCTTTCGTTATTTCACTTCAGAATGGTATTGCATATATAGAAGCAAATCTCATTCCACCATCCTAGAAATGCAGTAGTGAATAAAACGTTTACACGATCAGAATTCTTACTTTTAAATTCACTGCACTCTCAATATTCACAAAAACAATATAAATTTCGAAATATATCTGGATAACAAATTTAGTCTCTTTTTTTTTCCAATTAGTTATTCCAACGTATAGTAAATAAATACATTGAATTTATGCGTGTCCAGTGGGGAACATATAATATTATCGTCAGACTGGTGTTTTGGGAGAGTAATGCCATACACAATACATGTTAGTGTACTTTTTAATATTGTAGCTGTCCTTTGTTAAACGATACACACCTCCCTCAATACGGTAGGGTGCCGCTTTTAAAGTTGTACCCTTCACACATGCTAGAAGCCCTAGAATTTGTGAGGACAGTTGGTAATCACGATTGTGCATGCACCTGTGTGCCGTAAAACGCATTTCCGGTTTCTAGGCTACATGTACACTTTCTTGTACTCGTTGCTAATCGCCACGTCTCTATCACTAGTAAAAAGTGAATTTATATGTATTATATATATATACACACACGTTCGCATTTGTACATCCACTAACTGGTATTATTTTCATATGTTGCTTCAGTTTTATAGATGTAAGACCTATACGTTACTGCCATTGTCCAAACTATTTTGTACTTCATTTATGAAATACAAATACCATATGTCAGTGTTCGGATTTGTTGTATTTATGTGTTTGTTTTCTTTCTTTCTGTCTGTCTGTTTAGCTGTATATATGTATGTGTGCCTGTCTATTTGTCTACTTGTATGTTTATTTTTAGTTGCTTACAGTCAGAACAGCCTGCTATCGTTTTAATTTCAACCATACGTCCATGGAATTTGAGGATTCAGAAATAAAGAAACATGTGTTAACCATGAAACGAAAATCATGTTTCATTAAAACTCCATGTCATTAGATTCAGTTCCAGTTTCAGCAGGAACCCACTTTAATATCAGTAATATATTCATTATTATACAGATGAGAAGATAAGCAGCTGGAATCCTTTGTGATTAAAACTTATGATGATTCCGTCACCACTGGTTTTCCTGCAACATTTCAGTCATGACTTTCAGTCATCACAAAACATAATGTTATCAACAAGAAAGCATTGCTTTATTTTAGATATCACTTAACTTATAATTTATATTTGTTATACTATATATATATAGTATATATATATATATATATATATTAGTCTATACAGTAAGCCATGTGCAGTTTTGGTTATTACATTGTCAGGTGCCACAAATCATAGAGCTCAATTTAGTTTTGAGTTATATATATATTTAAGCATTTATAATAGTTCTTATGTGTATGTAGACTGTGTCAGTCTATCGAATCTAGGTCACACACAAATGTCGATAATATCAAAACACTGGGAGCTGGTCGTTGGGATTTGTAGGCTATATATGTGTATGTGCAGGGCCATAAATAGAGGGAGTTGAGGGGGTGGGGTGGCAAATGCTCCCTTGAAAAATATAAAAACAATGCCCTTCTAACTTTTTAAGTGTGCCCCTTTTGTCCACTGGCAGACTGTTCACACACTATTATTACTACTATTTTTATCTTCTTTTTTTCTACCCCACCCCATTATTTTAAGCTTGGTAGGCCTATATTACATCATTGCAGTTAATATTATCAACCGATGCCAAAAAATACCCAAGAGTTTATTACAGATGCGATTGTCTTTGAATTTTCCATTTAATTAATAAATAATGTTGAAGATATGGAAGGAAAATGTTAGCCTTAAAAAACAAATATGTTCAGACGATCTATATAGGTCTAAATATATTACTGAAACTGTAACTTAACCGGTGAACACATTAACATGGACGGATTCAAACTGTCCAACAAGGTGACACCAATGTAGACCTATAATAATAGGATTGCACAAAATGCAACATAAATTTACTCTCCATAAGCAGGCCTACCAGTTAATTTTTGTTTTTAATTCATGTTTCTACACACAACGTGACAGCCATATGACAAATTACATTTTTGTTCATTAAAAAAATAAATGGTTAAACAAATGTACGATATATGTTTATCGTTAGATTATGACAGATATGAAAAGAGTCCATTGAAAAATATATAATTGTGAATCAACATGTACACAGTTCTCTGTGTACGAGTTCCTGATACAATACTTTTGGCCCAGCAGTATAGCAATATGCGAACAGAATTACCCCCCTTTGTAGGCGAGCTATTTGTGCGTGGAAGTGACATCACTAATCGGGATTGGTGGAAAACAACAGAACTTCGTCTCTAATCTTTTGTTTTGTGTCTCTTTTTTTCGACTGTCATCATGCCTGAATCTCGAGATGGTCAAGGAAAAACCTTCAAGCAAAAGAAAAGTTTTGGTGAGTTTAGGAAATGAAACCTAGCCAGTTAAAATTGAAGGCTTTGTTAGTGTTTCAACTGTTTGTTAATAGGTTTGATACAATCAGCTGATCATGACAGAAATCTGTCACCAAAGTCCAATAGTGACAGTCTGTTTGACTTAACAGCTGTCGATGACTGTGAAAATAACAAACAAAAGAAATAACAGGAATGGCACACCAAAATATAGTAAATCTAAATTGAGTTGTAAGTTGTAAAAACATAAGAATTAAAAATAATTTTTTTAACATATTTTAGTGTCCCATTTAAAATTTTATGTAAAGGTAAAACAAGTTTGTTTAATGACAAGACTGAAGCACGTTTATTTATTTATTAATCATCAGCTATTGGATGTCAAACGTTTTGTAATTTTGATTCATAATCTTATGAGAAACCTGCTACATTTTCACATGTGATCTTTTATATGCACTTTCTCACAGACAGGATGGGATCATTTATATATACAGTGCTGTCCGGTGTATCGGCGCACCTAAGCATTCAAAGACCATTTTCAATGTGAACACTGTGAAATACTTAATAAAATATGTCTCTCACCAATGAAGCAGTGCATAATTTGAGATACACTACAACTTGTTTTATGTCTGTAGTAAATAAACATTTAAAAATTTTCCATATATGTAGACACCCCCCTTGTATCCAAAACGAGTTCTATGTCCGGTGATTAGGCGCAGTAGATGTGGATCGGTGACCTCACTATTTATAAACCGCCTATGACTTCACTTTGATGCCCATAAATGCCACACTATTATCCCACGATTATTTTAGTAGGCTACTTTTTTGTTTTGTCTTGTTAAAAAATATTACTGTGAAAACGAACGATCACACATTACCCATCTCGTGATCAGTTCCGAATCGTTTTTTTGAGTAACACAGTACTGCAGATGCATACATGTTCATTACTATGCATGGCTAAAATGCCTACATGGGAAAAAAATTTCTCGGGTAGATTGTGCACACACGTGGATCTTATTTCGCTATTATTATTTTTTTATTTTTTTTTTGTAACAATGTGACAAAATTTTGTGAACTGGAATGACTCAATTAAGGTGTAAAACTTTTGTTTTGTTTGTATTTATCTGTGTTTTCCTTTTCAGTTTAAATAAAAATAAACGAAAAAAAATAATTACTGTAATTTTAAAAATGCGGGAACAGTGTTTTTAGACTGGTTTTAACATTCTTAATTAATATCAATAAGGCTGACCTACTTTGCGTTTATATACACGAAAGCAGGTGAATGATTTATTTTGAAATTATATATAATTATTGATAATTCTATAAAAAAAACCCATTAATTGTACCCTTAACAATAAATATGTTGATACTTGTTTGAACATTGAAAATGGAATTAAACTTTAATTTGTTAAAAATACCGACAACATGACAACTTCCTAAGCATACTTGAGCAAAATACCAAGTGCGCCAAATCACCGGATGCACCGATACACCGGACACGGTTGTACTTTCTCACAGACAGGACGGGATCATTTATATATACTTTCTCACAGACAGATATCACATACCATGGCTTTTGATATACCAATTGTGGGGACCTGGTTGGGACATGTAAAAACCCAATCAGAGAATGGATCCTCCGAGGTGGTTTGATCCTGCGACCATCAAACCTCAGTCCCTACCTTTCACTAGCTAGATCCTGCCACCCTTATTATTAATTCATAATTTGACCCCAAAGAGTCTTTGAGGTACATACCTTTTCTATTTCACATAAAATTAACTTTGAGCTCTGGCAAAATTTCCACCTCTCTTCCCCTGCCCCCAAATAAATGTTTGTACAAAACATATTGAATGATCAATAAAGTGTTATGAATATTAGTGATAGGTTACGGTTAGCACTCTTTCGTGTGTAATATTTAATGCAAAAGTGAGTTAATTATGCAAATTTCAAGTGTGTGTGCAGGAAATTGTGCAGGTGGAGGGTGTCAAAGTTTTTAGGGCAGCTGGATACATTGAAAACAGAAAATTTGCTTGGTGCAGGGAGGGTTTACGATCCCCCCTTTGCACATGTGCCTGAATTGAATACCCCAAAGATGGGATGTGTGTGAAAATTGTTTTACATTAAGGACACAAAAGCACATACATCTATTAGGCCAAACAAAATAAATTTCTGATCTCTGGTCAGCATGCAGAAATTTTGACCCTTGTGTGTCAATGTTTTAGTTTTTTTTGCCTGTGGTATGACATCAGTTTTTGTTGGGCTTTTCTTGCTATGATGTAAAACTGCATTTGGAGCCAAAATGTTATTGCGCATGAACTAGGACATGCATTCTGATTTGACTCATTCATTTATTTTAAAGAAGGACCCTCTTCCTCAGTATGAACAGTATTTGGCAGCAGAAATGTTTGGGATTCATAAATTCCACCCAGAATTAATTTTTTAAATTTGAAAACACTGATTTTTATACAAAATTTTAAAATATACTTTACTTTGATTTATATATTGTATTATACTTTCTCCCTCAGCTCCTTACATAATTATATAAATAATATTTTCATATACTTACCTTTTGTGACACCCAATAGCCGATGTGTATTTTGTGCTGGGGTGTCGTTGAACATTCATTAATTCATTCTGATTTCAGTTTAAATATGCCTTTATTTCAGTATCAAATTTACCCACCTATTCTGTGCAATCCATGCTTAAAAAATGAAAAAAAAAGCGACATCACTGCATCAATTCTGGAACCTTGGTCAGATTAGAGACTGGCTTTGTTTTGTTGGCCTTGGGCATCTTTACATTTTCCCATGGACATAACAGCTGAGCACACACTGACCTTTAATATATCACCATGGACTATTTATTGGAATTGGAAATCACCCACTACAACCCACAGCACCAATAGCACTTAGCCACAACTCCACCAAGTTTAACAACTGAAAAGTGCAGAATATTTATGGAACACTAATACATCTTAGGGGTTTTCATGTATGAAATAAAGGTTCATAATTCATATGTACATAAATTTATACCATCATACCATTATAATTTGAAAAGGGAAAACAATAATTTAATGACACCTCAACACATTATACTATATGGCATTGTGGTGTCTAACATGGTTATTTCGACACTTGGTCTAAGGAGAGAAAACCCACTGTTTTCACATAGACTACTCATACTGAATATTAGAAAGGGAACTTTGGTATTAGACACCGACATACACAACACTTACATGTGTGTACCAGTCATGGGGCACTGATTGAGATGGAATAAAATAAACCCCAGACAGTTCCACCAGGAGTGATTGATCCTGTTACCCATCGCACCTCATGCAAACACTGCCACAGAGCTACATACATCCTGCCACTATAATAAGAAAAAGATGCAGTTATCAAAATTCATTTTGTCGAATGGAAAGCAAAAATGTCTGTTTTTACATTTTAAAATGGAAGCAAATGCTAGAAATTGAAAAGCAATTCTAAACCTTGGTCAAATTTTATGTCAGTTTACATTAATCAATTTTGTCTCTCTTTTTATGATATTTTAATATTGGTCATCCTAATGTTGACATGGTTGTCACTAATGAAATAAGCTGAATAGCTGCTTCTGAATAGCTGTACCTGCTTCTGAATAGCTGTACCTGCTTCTGAATAGCTGTACCTGCTTTTAAAAGCTGCTTGTTAAATTGATTGTAGGGGGCGGGACTTAGCCCAGTGGTAAAGCGTTTGCTTGATGCACGGTCGGTCTAGGATCGATCCCCATCGGTAGACCCATTGGGCTATTTCTCGTTCCAGCCAGTGCTCCACAACTGTGTAACAAAAGCCATGGTATGTACTATCCTGTCTGTGGGATGGTGCATATAAAACATCCCTTGCTGCTAATCGAAAAGAGTAGCCCATGAAGTGGTGACAGCGGGTTTCCTCTCTCAATATCTGTGTGGTCTTTAAGCACATGCCTGATGCCATATAACCGTAAATAAAATGTGTTGAGTGCATCATTAAATAAAACATTTCCTTCCTTCAAATTGATTGGGAGAAAGCATGCTGTCTATTTTGAGTAACAATTGCCTCTTGCTCCAAATCAGTTTCAAACCGGGGCGGGACGTAGCCCAGTGGTAATATGTTCGCTTGATGCATGGTCAGTATGGGATCGATCACCATCAGTGGGCCTACTGGGCTATTTTTCGCTCCAGCCAGTGCACCACGACTGGTATATCAAAGGCTGTGGTATGTGTTATCCTGTCTGTGGGATGGTGCATATAAAAGATCCCTTACTGCTAATCAAAAAGAATAGCCCATGAAGTGGCGACAGTGGGTTTCCTCCTTCAATATCTGTGTGGTCCTTATCGATATTGCCGACGCCATATAACCGTAAATAAAACATTTCCTTTCCTTTTCCTTTCAGTTTCAAACCTTGAGAGATGATTAAAGGTGTTTCTGTGTCCACATATTTTACAAGTAGTTCACTTTGATTGTGCTCAATTGATGGGGGTGGGGGGCAGTGGCCCCACAACTAAAGTTACTGGTAATGCTTTACCCCTGGTGAAAATCAAAGTAATATATAGCTCCCCACCCCACCTCCACCATCATCACCAGTCTGATGCCGTTGCAGATTCCATAAAAAAAGGTGACGATGCTAAGTATGCAATTTAGGTCAGCTAACAATGCTAGTACGTAGATTTGCACTCACTATAGATAAAGGAGTACTAATCAGTTGTGCTTGTAAACATATGTTCAAAGTAGGCTATGGCACAAGAACATGTGGATGGATGACACATCTAATGTCGAGTACTTGTTTCTATGAGTAAATAACTTAAATAAATTTCCTTTAAAAATCATAGGTCTCACTGTCCTGATACTAGTGCCTACATGTATACTTCTGACTGAACAATCTGTAGGAAAAGTTAGAATTTGTTTTGTTTAACAACACCACTAGAGCACATTGATATATTAACCATCGGCTATTGGGTGTCAAACATTTGGTAATTTTGACATATAGTCTTAAAGAGGAAACCCGCTACATTTTCTATTAGTAGCAAGCGATCTTTTATATGCACTATCTCACAGACAGGATAGCACATACCATGGCCTTTGATATACAAGTCATGGTGCACTGGCTGGAACAAGAAATAGCCCAATGTGTCCACCGACGGAGATCGATCCTAAACCGACCATGCATCAAGTGAGTGCTTTACCACTGGTCATTAATAATGTCTTCGTGATAATATAAATAAATGTGACCTGGAAATGTTGTTGTTGTCTGTATCCTCATTATGTTACACGTATTCAAACTGTCGTACATACACATACATTTTACATAAATACAAAACATTCTGCCTGTGTAGCTTATAAACTAGCAGTGAACCTTTACATGCAGTCTCTGAGACAGTTATGTCACAATTACCTTGTTTAACATCAAATAGCTGATAATTAATAAATCGATGTGGTGTGTCGTTAAACAAAACATTAATTCATTTCAACTTATTTTCGTGCTTATATTCAATTAAGGTTTAAGCATGCTGTCCTGGGCACCAACCTCAGCTATCTAGGCTGTCTGTCCAGGACAGTGGGTTAGTTAGAATAGGGTGCAGTGGCCTTACACCTACCCATTGAGCCCTTAAGAACTCGCTCTGGGTTGGAACCATTACTGGGCTGCGAACCCTGCACCTACCAGCCTGTAGTCCGATGGCTTAACCACTGTGCCACCAAGGCTGGTTTAACAAAACAAACCTTTTCAGTGCTCTACAAAGCGAGTAAAATACTCGCCATGGCGACTACAAACATTCCCTGGCGTCTAAAAAATAAAATCACATTCGCCAGTTGGCGACTGTCCAAGAATTTTACTTTAATCTGTAAACAAAACTGGACATCGGAAAACACTGTGGACCAGTAGCAATTTATCTTCCATAAAAATAAAAGTTTGAGACATGTTAATCAGACAATGAATAACGATTTTCCAGTATTCAAGAGTAAACACGGTGACGTTAAGTGGGAGGTACATTTGTAATACTTCGTTATGATATTATCTCCCTTAACTTGAATATCAAGCGCTTGGAAATAATTCGGCCCCAGTTCAGTTTTGGACCAAGTCGGTTCTGTCCCATTTAGAGCCAGGTTTTATTTATGTATTAAAATGACATTGTTGAGCCACTGTATGTCTTTACTTGTCTGTTTGAAACTCAAACTTTAATTATTTTAAATGTCGACTTGTATATGTGTTATGCTGCACTCCAATCGTCTCGTGCTTATCGTGATAACGGGTCCCTCCACGATGACGATGTCTCCAGTCGTGAATGTTGTTTTAATCACGTCGGAAGTCATGTTCACCAATGGAGGATGAAAACATGTTTCTATTTTCATGACTCGACTTTAGACGACTTTAAAGACACAACTATTTACAAAACAGTATTTATAGATTTACAAGGCAGTATGTGACAAAAATAAATATTATTTAAACTAAAAGTAAGGTAGCCGATTGGTAACTACTAGTAACACGTTGAAGCCTGGTAGATATTATCACAATGCTTTTATTTAACTTTTAATGAGTACTGCAATTTAAATGCATATTTTAGCAGTATAAAATAGTAATTCACTTAAATTCGTTTAATACAATTGTTGGGTAGGAATTTGATAATGATAGTTAATAGTTGTTCACTGTTTTAGTGGAACCGGACACAAACAGTAACTTGTAATTAGTAATTAACAACTAGGAATTAGCCCTTCACGAGTTCACTCGAATGCGGTCCTAATAACAATTACAGCATTAGTAATGTGCCGTAAAATGGCAGATGAATCGATTTAATGATAAGTATATATTAACTGGCTACTAAATATAAGTGGCTGGCAACTAAAATATTTTACTTTACTGGCCAGGGAAGAGTAAATTTGAACTTGCTTTGTAGAGCATTGGTTTTTTACTTGCATATAAGACAGAGACAGTACACATGTATACAGCTACATGTTTGGATGTAGTTCCATGGTAGAGCACTTTCTTGAGGTGCAGTGGGTCATAGGATCAATTGATAGTATCTCAGCAACAAAGTTGAATGCCCTAACGAACAGAAATTAACTTGTTGACATAAATATCACATGCTTTCAATAATCTGGGTCATAGTTATCCAGCTATCATGTCTATCAGTTTTAAGGTCAAAGATAGTTTTGGAACAGGATATTAATTACTTTATTTCTACATAATCAATTAGTGTTTATGTCTAGATAATCCCCAAGTATCTGTATTAATATGTAAACATTCACTGGTGATTTGAAGTAATTTTTTGTTTATTCTTTGTTAATAGCTAAATAAAAAATTAAGTGTTTTTATATGAGTTACCCATGGAAGATCAAAATACATGTAATTTTCTTTTTCTCCAATTTAATTTTTAAAATGTTTTTAATTAAACAAAATATTTATTAACTAATTCACCATTAAAATGATATTTTTGGTTACAGCAAACACATTTCTATTAAAGATAGCCTTTATTCTCATCATTATATAAACAATTAGATTTTAGAAATAGGAGTAATAGGAAACTTTTCAAGAGATATAAAACCTATTGTAAAGGTATTACAATGAAACCTCTCAAAACTAGTCCTTCTGTAAACTGGAATCCCCTCAAACCTGGACGTTTTTCATGGGCCCTTTTTAAATATCTCTCTTAAAGAACCTCTCCAAACCGGATACCTCTTAAACCCGACTTTTTACTTGGCTCAGAGTGTGTCCGGTTTAGAGGAGTTTCACTGTATTTGTTACCAAATATGATGTTGTGTTAAACCATGTTAGCATTAGGTCCTTTACCTGCCGGGTTACCTGGTAAATGTATCTTTATATATTCTCGACTACCATGACATGATCTACAGGGAGTGAAATGTAGTTAATGATAGAGATCTTATCTGAGGTCTGATGGGTTATGGGGTCAATCCACAACAGTGGATCTACTAAGTTATTTCTTATTTGTGTCTCTTGTCTGAAGAATTTTATTATTTAGTTGTATAACTGTTTGATGCCAAAAACCTAAAACAGTGATGGATCCAGAGGGGTGTGTATCCTCTCCCTAGACATTGCAGATTCCATAATTACCCTAGCTTCCAAAAAATGGACAGTCGAGCAAGTGCAATATTTATATTTGTAAGTTGTAAGCCCTCCATCAAAAATCTCTAGATATGACTGTTGTATTGAATGATCTTTTTAATTTGTGATCTTCTATACACATGAAAATTAATTAAGCACCACACAAATTGTATTGCAGCCAAAAAGGCAACTCGAGGTACATGTAGTAGTCAGCATGATTTAAAAAAAAAAAAAAAATCATTACATATTCTGTATCTTCTGAGTATTTACCAAGATGTAAATAAAATGTGTTGAGTGCGTCGTTTAATAAAACATTTCCTTCCTTTACTAAGGTGGCATGAATAAATACTTATGAGAAGCACATCAGTGTGATTTCAGCTCTTATCTAGGACATAGTTAATTACCATACATTTTTATGTATATTTATGTTTTTTGTCTCTTCTATAATACTTTAATAATTGAAGTACTGACCGTTTTACTTGCTTTCAGTCTCTTTCAATATGGGGGAGGTGTGAGACGTAGCTCAGTGGTAAAGTGCTCGCCTGATACGCAGTTGGTCTAGGATCGATCCCCTTCAGTGGGCCCATTGAGCTATTTCTTGTTCCAGCCATTGCATTATGACTGGTACATCAAAGGCTGTGGTATGTGCTGTCCTGTCTGGGATGGTGCATATAAAAGATCTCTTGCTACTAATGGAAAAATATAGCATGTTTCCTCTCTATGACTGTGTCAAAATAACATCCAATAGCATGTTTGACATCCAATAGCCGATGATTAATAAATCAATGTGCTTTAGTGGTGTCGTTAAACAAAACAAACTTATATATACATTTTCAATATGCTCTTTATACACAGAACATCAATTTTAGTGTTTTGTTTATAAGAAATGGTTACAATTATTTGTAAAGTGTAAGTCATATGGTCAAACCTAGGTGGTGCTTAATGAATGTCCAGGTGTATATTTCCATTAAAACTATTGATTACAGAGTACTGAGTAGAATAGAGTGCTTAATGAATGTCCAGGTGTATATTTGCATTAAAACTATTGATTACAGAGTACTGAGTAGAATAGAGTGCTTAATTTATGTCCAGGTGTATATTTCCATTAAAACTATTGATTACAGAGTACTGAGTAGAATAGAGTGCTTAATGAATGTCCAGGTGTATATTTCCATTAAAACTATTGATTACAGAGTACCGAGTAGAATAGAGTGCTTAATGAATGTCCAGGTGTATATTTGCATTAAAACTATTGAGTACAGAGTACTGAGTAGAATAGAGTGCTTAATGAATGTCCAGGTGTATATTTCCATTAAAACTATTGATTACAGAGTACTGAGTAGAATAGAGTGCTTAATTAAAAACATTTACTTTCCATTAGAATTACCAAAAGGAGAAACCATAAACAATGCACTTACAGCAATGTGTAATGTATACAATGAGATGACATGCCTTTTATTTTTTATTTGTAGCTGTGCGTAAAGATGAAGTTGAAGGAATTAGGTCAAAGTTCCCAACCAAAATACCTGTAAGTAACAACATACAGTGTTTTGTAGATGTTTTTTTTTTTTGTCTCCAAGGTTACTGGCCAGTTCACGACGGCAAGCTCGTAAATTAGAGTGACTTTGTTGAGAGAGTCAACATGTTATTGTGCTATCATTAACTTGTAAGAGACAATACCAGTGTTCCACAACCAGTATATCAAAGGTTGTGGTTCGTGCTGTCCTGTTTGTCTGAAAGGGCTTGTAAAAGAACCCTTACTGCTGAACAGTAAGAGTAACCTATGTAACAGCAGCAGGTTTCCTCTGATTTTAACCTATTAATATCCTGGGAAGACTTTGTGTACATATGACAATGTACTTGAAATTAAAAAATTTACAGAAAATTAAGATATGTTCAGGTACAGCACTGAGGAGTGGAGATGTGTGGATGCAAATAAACCTTTCGAATTTTTGTTTAGTTTTTTGCAGTTTGTTTTATTTAATATTAACCATAAAATATACTAGTTCATTACTAAAATCTTAAAGGATATCTGGTAACACTCATGATATTGTGATATTGTATCAACAAGCATGTTGATACAGATCACAGAGGAAGTGGTTTGTGAACAGAATTAAATAATTCAGCTTGGCATAATTTTATACTAAAACAATTTTCAACAGTAAAGAAAGTAAAGTTGCCTATGATCTAATGATGTTCCAGTGATCAATTATAATTGAACATTGATCAGTTTACCTCTACCAGTTTGATGATCGATTATCAAAATCCATAATAAGTGGTGTAGGAAAATGTTAACTGTAATTGTTCCCACAGTTTAAATGTTAGAATTGATTTAAATATGTTCGTGTTAGTGTTTATTCTTTTGGGTACATAAAGAACATATATTAAATAGTTATTAAAGGTAAAATTTATCATTTCTGGGGTCCTTATTATTGAAATATTTCTTATGTTCATATAATTCTAACCAATTGTGCAATTGAAAGTTGATTGGTTAATGCCAACAAATTATTACCGCTGATTGATGATAAAATTCCAACCAATTTCTAACACTACAATATGACCATCACTGTACCCCATGTAAATATTTCTGAGATATCCCGTAAACAGTATACTAGTATTCATATTGTTTGGTTCTCATTGCCATTAAATTTACATTTACATCTCCTATATATGAGTTTAATCTTTTGATGATCCTCTAACTCCAGGTGATTGTTGAACGGTATCACAAGGAAAGCCAGTTACCAGTTTTGGACAAGACAAAGTTTCTGGTTCCACAAGAGCTTACAATGTCCCAGTTTGTCACAATTATCAGGTATTGTAGTAGTTTAGTGATTTCTTAATGTTGATTATTCTAATGGGCACTTAATGTAGTTATCTTAGGACTCTTCGAGAATTAATCACATGGTTTTTAATTAATAGTTTTTAGCGAATAAGTGAAAAAATATGGCAGATCCAGCAGGCATGCAATTATAATGACATTGCCTTCTGCCCCTCTATGTGATCAATTTTGAAACAGCCCATTGTGGTAGAGTATTGAGGTGCAGTAGATTATAGGATAAATCGTTCTTAATAAGGCATTTGACTTCTTTACCATTTTAAAAATGCTCCACAACTGGGTGGATTGAGATCTAGCTCAGTAGTAGAGCACTTGCCAGAGGTACAGTGGGTCATAGGACCAAGCATCCACAGTTGACCCATATAACAGTAAAACTGTGATATGTGCTGTCCTGTTTGTGGGAAAGTGTATATAAAAGATTCCTTTCTGCTATTTGGGAGGAGTGGCATATGTGATGACTGTGGGTTTCCAAGTGGCAAAACACTCAGTTGAAAATAGTAGTTTTATCCATGCACACTTATTGCACTACACGTTTTATACTTGTGAGTTTTCTGTTTCCCTCATACTCTTTGACTCTTTCATTGATGTCTACACTATGTTTATCAATAAGTTTGGAATTTTACTTTGATGATGATGATCTTATATTTGTTAGTTTGACACTCAATTCATTCATTCATTTCAACTTATTTTCATGCATATATCCAATTAAGGTTCAAGCACGCTGTTCTGAGCACACACCTCAGCTATCTGGGCTGTCTGTCCAGGACAGTGGGTTAGTGGTTAGTGAGAGAGAAGAAGGCGTTGTGGTCTTACACTACCCATTGAGTTATTAAAACTCGCTCTGGGTGGGAGCTGGTACCGGGCTACGAACCCAGGACCTACCAGCCTTATGTCCATTGGCTTAACCATCATACCAACAAGGCCGGTTGAAACCCAATAGCCGATGTGTTCTTTTGTGCTGGAGTGTTGTTAAACATTCATCCATTCGCTTTCTGGCAGCTCCAACATCTTTTGTTGTCCACCTCCACATACATGTCTTTGTCTCTCCAAATATGACAGTTGCTTTATCACTTGTGGTCATCCATGTTACACACCTGTTGGCTTAGTCTGACCACTTTGGAGAATGATCTGTGGGTACTTCTGGCATTGTAAAGAGACGTCTATAACCACATACTAAACTCCTTTGCTGCTGGTGATCATTAGTGCTGTGTGTCAGACCAGCTTTATTAGCAGCAGAGGATCACGATGCCAGGTTGATGCAGGAAAGTATACAGTTAAAGTTTGTTTTGTTTAACGACACCACTATGGCACATTGATTTGTTAATCATCAGCTAGTGGATGTCAATCATTTGGTAATTTTGACATATAGTCTAAGAGAGGAAACCTGCTACATTTTTCCATTAGTAGCAAGGGATATTTTATATGCACCATCCCACAGACAGGATATCACATACCAAAGCCTTTGATATACCAGTTGTGGTGCACTGGCTGGAACGAGAATGAACCCAATGGGTCCACCAATGGTGATCGATCCCAGACCGATCGCGCATCAGGCGAGGAAAGTGTACAGAGCAGGGGATAAAATTTCAAAATCTTAGGTAACTGAAAACATTGTGCCCTACAGAGACCAAACCTTTGGAGAATGTTGAGATATGTAGGCAATGGTGTGGACAGCTCAGTATACATTTAATTAATGAGTTTGTTGTTAGAAATGGTCTCGTTATCTTGTTTTTTGTTTCTCACAGAAATCGAATGTCTCTGAATGCGAACCAAGCCTTCTATTTGATTGTGAACAACAAGAGTATCTCCAGTATGTCGTCTACAATGGCTGAAATCTACCACGGGGAGAAAGATGAGGATGGCTTTCTGTACATGACGTATGCTTCACAAGAAATGTTTGGAGCTGTACTCTGATATTGTCTGTTCACACTTGTTGTCTGTTTACTGTCTACATGAACATCCGTCACGGGAAAGTTAGGAGCCATACACTCACATTAAGTCTTCATCTCATATCTGCAGACATTTAAATCACACATACAATATTTTCACCAATGTTGATTCTTAGTGGCCATTAGTTTACTATTTACAAGAACTCAATCACAAGAAATGTTCATTGATATTATTGGGTTTTTTTAATCTGTTATCTCAAATCTTTGGAATGAATATATTATGCTACTCCCAAAGTCATCCAAAGCTTCACATTAGATTTTTTTTATGGATTTTGAAGGATTATGAATACAGGTTTTAAAAGCATATAGCTCTTTCCTGGTAAAAACTGGGATTCTGTCAGGAAATTTTAGGAATTCCAATTTCTACTGGTAGAATTCCAAATATAACCACAAAAGGTAAAAAGGTTAATAAAAGCAATAACATTTTCTAACATAATTAAAGGACATTGTTAATATGTTTTAGTTATTTAATTTATATATATATTTATATACACACACAATTACCTTTTGTTGAAACTGTTGTGTTTTTTCATAAATCAGTCCCATGTTAATAATACTTTTTATATGGAACTACATTTACAATTTGTATACTTTGAAATGTTATTACTCAGATAAAGGAAATGATTAACATAAACATTTAAGTGCAGTTACTTTAGACCTGGAATTCTTCTGATAAATTAAAGATTTTATAAGATTCTATGTTCTACATCGGCACTGTTAAGTCACTGACCCTACATATTATCTGTATAGAACATTTTTGGCTTTTAACTTATTATTATTTACTTAAATTATCAATTTGGCAGAAAATTATGTTTTGGATTATATTCTGTGGGGTATCGAAAAACGAAGTTACTATTACAACCCCACAGCAGTGTATATATATGTAACTAGTCAATTCCTTTGTCAGATTTACTTGACATTATGTTAAGTTTTGTAATTATGATTCAACTGTTTACAGTAGTTAAATTCAGGTATAATAAAAAGCTGTACATTTAACCTTTATTATATAATTTTGATAAGATTGTGGTTTTGTACATAACAAGAACTTATCTATTTATTTTTTTAATCCATTTAAATTTTGAACAAAAAGTGCCTTGAATTACCTTTTCATTAGCATTACACATTTCACTCACTCACATTTTATATATTTTAAGTGTACTGTTCAATTGTTGATATATGTACTTGAGTAAGTCATTATTTAGTAAGTTTATATATATACTTAGTCACAAATTGTGTCATTTAGTAAGTTGATACATGTACTTCAGTAAGTAATTAGAACATTTAGTAAGTGATTTTGTTTTTAATGTTGCAAGTAATAAATAGAACCTGTTAACATGATTCCCGCTATTTATATTATTTATTTTTATTTCATTGATGATTTTTTTTCTGACCTGTGATAAGTAATACACACTTCATTATACATATACTTGATAATATCTGTTTTATAATAATATTATGCATTCTTTATCAGTACAATATGAAACAGGAAATTCCTGGTCTGTTTCAACATCACTATTAATTCTATATTTCCGATGTTGATTTGTAAGTCTTCACACTGTTAATTTCTACATTTACAGTGTTAATATACACACTGTTACTTTTTATATTTTGCCTATATTCAAACAGAATTGTATTCATAGAACTTGTTTTACATTTAACAATAATGGTGTTCAATATATAACCTGTATACATATATATAGCATGTATCATGGTCATGTATGTTTATTTGTATTTTTCTATATAATCCCTTTCTTAAACATGTTTCTGTATTCCTTTTTATTTGCCATTTTGTTTTTGTGCCTCTATTGATCTATTGTTTTATGCAAACTACAGAACTTGAGTTTGCCAAGTATATTTTTAGGAACATACATCCATTGAACAAGGATACAGCTATGTTCAGATATATCTCTAATTTCTTTTCGCATAGCCATATTCTTTTTTCATAAATTTGATAACCTCAAGGCCACATGCCATTTTACTGGTAATTGTTCATTGATAAAGCAGATATCTTGTTACGTCTAACTAATGAAATGAAATAAATAGATTTTTAAAGTTAATGTACTCAATATATTAAGTTACTCAAAACATTAATTTTTGCTGAATACATTTTGATAAAAGGAACAGAATTATGATATTAGTTACTATGACATTATTAGTACTGTATAAAAAAAATATTTTTAAATACTATTGTTCAAGACTCAGTTGTATATAATATAACCTACAATGAACCGAATTTGCTTGCATCATTTAAATTGTTAATTTGTTTAATTTAGTTTTCAGAGGAATATAGTGTGCATACTTTTAGTTTGTGCATATTACAGATATAGGAGTTATTTGAATGAGATTCATATATTGCACTGTTGACCAATGGAAAATTCCTCTGTGCAGAATGATAATTCAATGCTTCCGTACACGGCAGTCCTGTTTTATGCATTGTATAAAACAATCGCAACAAACACTGAGTAAAATTAATGATAGCATTATGTTCATTCCTATTATATTAAATATAGTAACATAATGGCCAAATGGAAAATGATTGCCAATTATGTGTATGGTGGTCATGGCATTGTTTAATGTCAGATTACAGTGTATTTCGTCATTTCAGATTTGTACATAGTTCAGCTAAGCATGGGGGAGGTGTGTTAAATCAATAATAGTTAATTTGCTAATGTAAAAAAAAAAAAATATTGGGTGCACCATTTTAATGTTATTAAATGTTGTAAATAATACATATATTTGTGAATATTTGATTATTTTGGTTAATTCTCTAAATTAATTGTTTTTAAAAATGTATTAAATTATTGAATATGAATATTTATCCACTTTTTCTGACATTTGTTTTGTTTATAATGCTACAACGACAATCTTAAATGAAAAATAAAAATAAAAACTATACTCAGGGATGAGAATGGCATATGAGAAAAACAGCTAAAATTTGTTTTAATGAAGATGGAGATTAGAGACCATGTTCATAGGCTACATTGAATGGAAAACTAAGAGGAATTCATCCCTTTTTTCACAAGGAGTGGGGACACTCACCTGAATTTTTTTTTTACAAATTTGTTATTTCCTGGTCTTTCAAAAATTGAAGTGTAAGCATACTGTCATATTGTAAGAGTATTTGCGAGTGTGAATGGTAATGGTTGTTTGTTACTGTTGTCAACAGGCATTGGACCACTAATTACAAGGTTAGCTCTGGGTGAACATAAAGTTTCGCAAAATTATCTATTAAACTTCAAAAATAGCAGAAAATCAGTTATTTTCTAGTAAAATATAGTAAAATTATTTTGCCAATTTAAAATAAAATTTGCCAGTTTTTGAAATTCGCCAATTGATTTTAAAACTCGCAATTGGTGAATTTTGCGACTGCCAGAGCTAGCCCTGAATTACATTTAGCCAATCATAATTGAACTTTCTTAGCCATTTGAGATGGGACTCCATTGTTTTCAGAGGAGAACCAAGACAAAAAAATGGACCCCCCCCCCCCCCCCCTAAATTTTCTCATTGGATTTAGACGAGTCGCAAGATATTTTAACTATAAAATTTTGATTTTTAAAGCTTTTTTAATTTCTTACAAATCATATTTAGATGCATCTTATTCAAATGAACTTTGCAACATTTCGTGCAGAGATGTTTAGGATAGAAATATTTATTATTAGGCTACTTAATATGTTAAAAATCAATGTGTTCCAGTGGTGTCATTAAACAAAACAAACTTAATATGTTAAAAATTTTGAAATATTAACTTGATATTTCAGTTGGTCAATGCGACATTGACCACGGTCACAGCAAAGGATTACAGTGTTAATCAGAACAAGATGTACCTTGTGTCAGTGTGGCATCTAACCCAGTCAGAAGAATTATTACCTGAGGTGCTCGAGTCGATGGTTCAAATCCCTTCGGTGGACCTATTCTGTGATTGGGTTTTTTCATGTCCCAATCTGTGTTCCACGAGTAGTATAACAAAGGCCACAGTATGTGCTGTCCTGTCTGATACAGTGCATATAAAAGATGCTTTTCTACTAATGAAAAAATTACCAAATGTTTGACATCCATTAGCAGGATGTGCTCTAGTGGTGTCGAGATATAGGTATTACTTTTTCAGTGACAAATAAAATTTAGTTTATAGTTACATCCATGAATGTTCATGTGAATGTTTGTTTAAAAAAAAAAAAAAAGAGTTAAAATTGTAAATTGTAATTTTTATTTAAAATACTTGGTGTTTTAGTACAATGGTTAAGTCCATTTTAAACTTCCTTGCATGCAGTACATGTAAAATATTACATGATAATTCTAGTGACTTTAATCCACTTAGAGAAACAGGATGCTACGAGATGTTAATTTCACTAAAACTGCCTTTGAATGTGACCAAGATTGTGTAAAAAATATTTAAAGGAAATTAAAGAATGTCATGATATAGGAAGAAATGTTTTAATATACTACAGATTATAGCTTGATGATGTATGGATTAAACACAAAAAACATCTTGACATTAAATATTAAATGTGTAAAGCTTTATTTAGCAATTGGTTTATTATGCTGTTTTGTTAAAAGATTTTAAATATTTATTAAATCGTTGAAGCATAAACCTTTAATATGCTTTAAATGTTGTAACATTCATTAGAATAATGATCAGCTAAGACATTCACCTTGCAAGTTCTATTGGTGATGCTAGAAAAGCTAATCATTCTGCACTAACTGCAGCAAGCATATTGTAAATGATTTAGTTTATTTAATACTAATATATTAACAACCACTACAGCTTCTGACATTAATATGTTGTAACAGCTGATGGTGGTATGGCAAGGTGTAAGATTACCATTGTACAATTTGCATTAAGCAATATCAGTACAGGTGCTGTTTACATAATACTATGTAAATACAAGTGCGCATTACAGTTGTGTTGTCGGCTTGCATTACAGATGGTGTGATTGTTGTTCATCAACAGCAGGGATTCAGTACAAGGCTGTTCAGCTTTTTTTCTTTTACTGAATAACATGAAATAATGCTTTGTATGAAATGCCAGCATAATAACATGTATTATATAAGTGTAGATATGTTGTGATGTAACATGTATGATAAATAACACAGCAGGATTGTATACATTGTTGTTGATCAGGTCTATTATTCCTTTTGAAACAAAGATATGTCCTTGTTGATTATTAAACAATTTCATGGGATTTGTGCGTGTTGTAATGTCATTCCCTTCAGACCTGTTGGCCAAGAATTGCTGTGCAATAAATGGTTGCGATTAAATGAATGGATGGATGGATGTTTAACGACATCCCAGCATGGTTGTGGTTGATTCAGATTGTTGTCAAGCTGAACAGAAATATTTGTTTTCACCAATACTGATAATTCTCCCTAACTGGTATAACACAGGCTGTGGTATGTGCTGTCATGCTGTGTACATACAAGACTCTTTACTGCTATTCAGCAAAACAATAGCCTATGGAGGGCTTGAACTTAATGACTGCACCGATGGCATTTGCCTTATTTGCTGATGGATAAAAATTATTGCCGTCTGTTGAAGGGACTATTTTTGTGTTTATATTTGTTACAAAGTTACCAGTTTAAAATTGCCATAGATAGGCTCAAAATTGTCTTCGGTGAGCATTTTACCTATGGCAAAAACATTTCAGAATTGCCCTAGGAAACAAATTCTTAAGTTTGAGCCCTACTATGTGATAGTAAGTGTTTCCTTTCTCACTTTTAGGACAAAATGTGGCATTTACTATGTTTGATAAAAAAAAAAGTTTGTTTTGTTTAATGACACCTCTAAGCACATTGATTTATTAATCATCGGCTATTGGATGTTAAACATTTGGTAATTTTGACATAGTCTTACAGAGGTAACCTGCTACTTTTTCCATTAGTAGCAAGGGATCTGTTGTATGCACCATCCCACAGACAGGATAGCACATACCACAGCCTTTGATATACCAGTCGTGGTGCACTGGCTGGAGCGAGAAATAGCCCAATGGTGCAGACAGACGACGATCAATCCCAGACATCAAGCGAACGCTTTACCACTGGGCTACGTCCCACCCCCACTTTTAGGGTTTACCATGTTTGATAGTGGTGGTATAAAATTAAATTTTCATTACATTCATTAGTTTAAAACCATCCCATTTATAGCAATGCAAGTTTGTTCATTTCCCGATGAAAGTAATACCTGACGACGTAATTTTATATTGGTACATGTACTCTTGTCATATTGAGTGTTATTGTTTAAGAACCAAAAACACAATTCAAAATAAAAAGTAAACTTTTAGTGTTATTATTAGTAACTATCTTTCAAATTTAATTATAAGGATTGTCTGTTATTTCTTTTACATTAATCAGGATGTTTTTTTTATCCGCAAACTGGCTTCACCGATTCAGTTTGCGGATTATTTTTTTGTTCATAGTCTGATGAACCTTAAAAGAAATAACGGACAATCCATAAATGTGCTAGGGTGTTTGCAAACATTCCTCTCTCTTTATTTCCATAGATTGAAGAAATTGCGAGGTCAGTCCCCAGTAACAATCCATTGTTTCGTTTTTCCTAGTGCAATTTGAAACATGCTCTATGACTGATACCAGTAGGACTACTATATCAAAGGTTTTTAGAATATATTGTCCATGGAAGAAAGTGTGTATATTTAAAAAGAAAAGAAAAGAGTTTTATACTGTTTTAAAATGGTAGTAAAGTTGTGTTTTTAACAGGAATATATTACAAATACCATGACATATATTATTTTATACAGCGATTGCAAAATCTCATGATTTATTGAATGCGGCTAAAATCCCACATAATGAAACTACATGTACATAAGACTGTCCACTCATCTGGTGCAGAATGCAGACCACAAGCGTACAAGATAGGTGGGGGCAGGCTGGTCAACTGCCCCCCTAGTGTTGGAGCAAATCCTCAAATTTGGGCAAAAATGATAGAGATTCTGGCAATATGAGCTAAACAGAGGCCTTTTTACAATGTATTTCCAGCATTCTACACGCAAAATTAGTTCATGTAAAAATGCATAGTGATATGTTTGCAACCCTATAATACAGTTGTTTGGCAGCAATGCTAATAGGACATTTTTTTATCCAGATTCGGGCAATTTGTTTACTTCGGGCAAAATCCAGCCTGGTTTAAACACCCTGTATCAAATATCGCCATTATCTTTGTTGACATCTAATAGCTACTGATTAACAAAGTGAGGTGTCCATAATGTTTATACCTTCAGCTATATGTCTTAAAAAAAATACAACCAAATAATTCCATTTACTAGGAGAGAAAAAAAGTATTTTAAATGTGAAAATAACAAAATATTGTAGTTTTAACTTTGACATAAGGCCTTAAAATAGCTTTGTCAAGCTGTCATCTCCTAGTCAATTATTTTCATCAAATTACTTAAAATTCATACATAATTTACCAAATAATAACAAAATAACTTAGTACATCATATCTTTTTTATTGAAATTCTATGTATCAAATATATATTAAAAAGAAAATATGGAATGTCAAACTGAAGTTTTGCACTGTAAAAATTACTAATTTACTAAACTGAACAAAAACTATCGTATACACTTCCGAAATAATTTACAATTACTAAAAATATTAGAAAGCAATATGTTTTTTTTGACATTATATTTTTCTATGCAGGTTAATGGGTCTGATAATAGTTGTGAGTTATTATCAATTTCAAGTTCCAAATGAAACATGTTTATCCATGCATCACCAGTGGCTTAAAAACAATTGGGTGTGGCTTGAGTACAAGGATAAATGCCAATCAAGTGCACCCTAGTTGTACTGTACAAGTTACTTCCCTTTACACAGAGAATAACGGGTTAAAGAGCTTGAATATCAGCTTTTTCGTGATGAGAATGAGTTGGTGTATGTACATACATATAATTCTTGAAATGTGTTTGTGATTAATTCAATAATTCTAGTATGTAGAGTGTCCGCTAATTGTTCTTTGCCATAAAGACATGCAATTCAGGCTCCGTGCTTTCAAAGACTGAATTCAAGTATCCAATAACCTCTTGAGACTTTGATGCTATGGTAAATTGCATGTATGTAATGTCATTAAAGATTAGAGTCTAAATTCTAAAGTTTAATATGCAAAATGCCATGCAGAAAATACAACCATCTGAGTTGATGAGATTAGCCTGTATGGTGATGGCTGGTGTTCTGTCTAAGGCCAAACAAACTAAATTTCTGGTCTCTGGTCCGCGCACACATCAGTTTTGACCCAACATTTTGTTTTTTCAATTTCCCGCAGTATGACCTAGATTTTTGCTGGGCTTGTGGAGCCAAAATATCATTGCGCATGAACTAGGATGTGCATTCTGATTTAAATTTAAATATACCCTTATATTGGTATCAAATATACCCCCATTTTTCTGTGCAATCCATGCTTTTAAAAAAAATCCAAAAAATCTGCATCACCGCATCAATTCTGAAACATTGGTCTGACCAGAGACTGACTTTTTTTTGGGACCTAACACTAGTGTCTCAATTATATCGCACCCAATAAGTGCCTATTAAACAATGTGCTGGGGTGTACTAAAGTAATGTTTCCTGCCACATATCATTACTTGCATTTTTTAACAAAAGTAAAGTTTGTTTTATTTAACGACGCCGCTAGAGCACATTGATTTTTTTATCTTATCATTGGCTATTGGACGTCAAACATATGGTCATTCTGACACTGTTTTTAGAGGAAACCCGCTGTCGCCACATAGGCTACTCTTTTTACGACAGGCAGCAAGGGATCTTTTATTTGCGCTTCCCACAGACAGGATAGCACAAACCATGGCCTTTGTTGAACCAGTTATGGATCACTGGTTTACAAGTGGTTTACACCTACCCATTGAGCCTTGCGGAGCACTCACTCAAGTTTTGGAGTCGGTATCTCGATTAAAAATCCCATGCCTCGACTGGGATCCGAACCCAGTACCTACCAGCCTGTAGACCGATGGCCTGCCACTACGCCACCGAGGCCGGTCACATTTTTTAACAAGTACATACATTACTGGTCTTAATACAAGTTTACATTTTAATATCTACTACATACAATTAAAAATAAGAAATATTTTGGACATACTAATTTCTTGGAGGTTAAAAGTAATTTTTTAAATCTAATACTTGGAAATGAAAAGTAAATAAATAAATAAATAAACATTAGTTTGGACGGATATGATAATACATAAGTGTAAAAAATACCATACCAGAAGTTGCAAAGATTAAACAAACATAAGTGTAAAAAATACCATACCAGAAGTTGCAAAGATTAAACAAACATTAAGGCCAATTTGTTGTCCACAACCACAAACCTGAAATTTTAACCGTAACAGATTGAAAATGTTGTTTATTATGTCCAATTTGGGAGAGTAGGGTAGTTAATCAGTACTGGAATTCTGGAGAATTTTTGGGAAAGGGGTTTTTAATTTTTAATTTTCTAAGTTTGTATTCTTTGTTTTTCTGGGTTTTTTTTCGTAATGTCATATTCCAAAATACTAGCAATTTCATTCCAATTAAAAGTGACAGACTAATATCATAACATTTATAGTCTTAATTCAATTAAATATTAACAAGCATTTTGAGAGTACTGCTAAAGCAATACATGTCCCCTACCGGGCCCAACAATTTTTTGTATCCCCTAAATTCAAGGGCCATAACTCTGAAAAGTAGGTAAATCGCCATGAAACTTCAACTTGATCTGTAAAGCTATATACAAATGATAAAACCGTATACAAAATTTCATCTTGATATCTCCAGGCATTGCAAAAATCCAGAAAATAAATTTTCACATCTTCTAAGTTCAAAGGCCGTAAGTCCATTAAAAATGGGTAAATCATCATGAAAGTCCTACTTGATCTGTAATACTACATGATGAAGCTATATACAAAAATTCAGCTCAATATCTCAAAGCCTTCTGAAAAAAGTATCTGGAAAACATGTGGGACCGACAGACAGAGAAGAACGGAGATGAAACCTATAGTCCCCTCTGGTTGAACTGGTAAGGGACTAACAATAGGAAGAACATAACTGTGATCATTTAGTAGGTCTGTACTGCTATGTTTTAAAACATCTTCCAAAACATTAGTCAATTAGTAATGAAGTCAAAAGGATATAAAATACTTTATGAAGATATCACACTAAATAAAGTAATGTGCTGCTTGCTGGCTTCTTTTGACAAGCCTGCCTTTGATTTGAATTATGGCTACAAATATTTTGATATTTAATTAAATAATGGCTACAAATATTTTGTTCTTTACTTGAATTATTGCTATATTAGTCATCTAAAACGTTCCCAAAATGGCATGAGGTGATTATTAGTTGCAGAGGAACATACACATGGACCAAGTTGGTGTTTATTTCAAGACATGCAAAATTGCTAAAAATATAAAAACTCTTTGCCTCATAAAGATCCCCTAGAACCATGAACCATGAAAGAATATAGGCAAGTAAATACAGTTTAAGTTTATGTCAAGAGAAGGTAATTTTTTTCATTCATAATTCAGTACTAGACATAATATTATGCCTTTGGTTTAAACAATATTTCTTTCTGTTAATATTAACAGATGGGATTGATCAACAGGCATAGCCTCTGTAAAGACCTTTCCCTTTTATGCCATGCCTTTGAAATAGGAACCTACTTTAACATGCATTCTGAGAGTACTGCTAAAGCAATACATGTCCCCTACCGGGCCCAATTTTTTAATTGTGTCTTCTAAATTCAAGGGCCATTAATCTGGGTAAATCGTCATGAAAGTCAAACTTCATCTGTAACAGATCTGTATAAAGCTATACATAAAATTTCAGCTCATTATCTGGTAGCACTGCAAAACACGTCAGGAAAACACATAAAAGTTCAAGGGCCATAAATCTGTCAAAAGTGGGTAATTGTCATGAAAGTCAAACTTTATCTGTAACAGTACATGATAAAACTATATACAAAGTTTCAGTGGAAAACTGTAAGTGGGACAGACAGGAGGACACACAGCGAGGACAATGGAGATGAAACCAATAGTCCCCTACGGTTGGACCCGTAGGGGACTAATAATGCAGCCTTCTACAACTTCTGTTGGTTATTTTTATGAAGTTCGTACATTTTGTTTTACAAAGAACGTTAAACTGGATCAGTTATGTCTATTTCTGACAGATCTTCACTCTCCTCATCCTGGCCTGTGGACGGAATGGTCACAGACATTTTCAGCGGACCGGACCCGACGAGCCTACGCAGTTCCATATCGCTGCCACTGAATCCCTCCTCACTCTCAAATGAGTACGTCAGCCCCAGTGATTGGCCAGACGCTCTCAGCCTCTGAGGACTCAAAGATCGGCCCATCTCACTGGGCGTCTGCACACCGCCTGACCGGGTTCTTGAACCTGATTGGTTAACTTCTTGAGTGCTTCTGCCAGACTGGCCGTCTGACTGGCTGAACGTCTGAGAGAGGTATCCAGACTGCATAAGAGCTTCTGTGTTTATTTGGTCGGGTGTGAGAGTGCGCGTTCCATGCTCATTGTTGCCATTTTCTGAAATTATAAAATAATATAAAACATCAGCTTAATCTATAGCACACAAAGTGGCAGTTTAAAAATGTGCTAAGCATTTGTTCTCTCTTCCTGGCAGAAATCCATTAACATTTACAAATATAATCTGCAATGTATTATCATTGAATAGAAGAGATGAGCACAGGACAACACGAACCACAGGCTTTAATATACTGGTTGTAGAACATGAATATTACTTAATTCTAAAATACAGTTATTCTTGTTAAACCAGGATACAGATTTTTAAAGCTATCTTAGCACTACAATATCATAAAACTATCGTAGACTATGACATCATTATGACACACGTCACAGTCTATGACAGTTTTACAATATGGTAGTGCTAAAATTGCTTTGAAAATATGGGCCTAACATTTAAATTATAACAGTTTGTTAATCACTGAGGTGGCCTAAGAAAGCAGTTAAACCTATATTATCATAGTTGCCAAGTTCTGCTATTTTCATATTTATTTGTAAAAAAATATTTTTAAATAAATCTATCCCATACATCCACTTTGCCTAAATAACTAAAGAATATCAAGTTTGTAATGTGCTGCAGATGACATAACCAGTCACTTTCCAAAGAAATCTTGGGTAAAAATGTAAAGTAAAGAGAAAAACCTACAACACATATCCATCAAAATGTCACACAATTCTTCATGGTAGGAAAATTATGGGTACTAAACGATAACTAACATTTAACCACTCATAAAGATTTTCTAGTACCAGGTAAAATATTTTTTCCTAGCAACTGAATCTGGTTTATTTTTATGTGCAGATAGTTTAATGTAAAATATTTACATTTAAAATATAAACCAATAACTATTTTTGTTAGGAAGTCATCGTTATGAAACTTTAATGGAGCCCCTGTTTGTATTTGTATTTCTTATAACATGGTCTAAATCATAAATAATCAACAAGAAATATGCAATTTACTGTGAAATCCTTTTATTTTCTTGAACTTAAATTTTTGTGCTTTTTGGATACTTAAATTTATCGATAAAAAAAATATATTCTCATAAATCTGTATTATCTGCATACAGTATTATATTTTCATTACGTTCTTAAATTCATTGACGGCAGGAGTCCATATGAAAATTACACTACGATGAAGAGAAATGATTTCACAGTAGTTATGGCAACAAAGATGAAAACATAAAATAAATCCCCAGCAAACCTTGATCCACGGAATTTCTGAACTCCTCCGAGCTGCTTCGAACTTTAATGATGCGACTCCCTGAACGGGTTTCAGCGGGTTCCATCGACTCCTGTGATCGCGAGCCTTGAGGAGGCTTGCGGGAAGAGACCACACCTGAAGAGGAAAGATTACAAGTGAGATCGGCTATGTCCTTTAATGATAATATTTGAAGTGAACAATAGTGAGGCACACTTGAGGCATGAATTATTGCCGATTTTAAAACAGTGCTGTCAACATGCTATGTTACAATTAATGTGTTATTATTGCTGATTTTAAAACAGTGCTGTCAACCTGCTATGTCACAATTAATGTGTTATTATTGCTGATTTAAAACAGTGCTGTCAACCTGCTATGTTACAATTAATGTGTTATTATGCTGATTTTACAATACTGTACAACTCAACAAAATCATTATGCTACAATTAATTCTGTTCTGTTTTAAGTTAATTTATTTAAGTAAACTGTCCTAACTTTCTACTGCTAAAAAGTAATAGGACTTGGCCCAAATGGCCTTGTATTTATTACTTTTTAGGAATGGACAGTTATTCAAACATTTCCATTAACAAAATGTTTAGACCCTTACTGATAACTGTAGTCGGTACAAATTAGATCAACATGTTATTTATGATGATGTAACAACATTAATTGCAATGTCACTGTTCTTGTTAAGTGTGCTGTCCACTATTTCAAAATCAGACAATTTAGATAAAGAAAAATTACAGCTTTTTAAAACTGATATCTGTGTATTATGAATTTACAGAGGTTCATGTGTTTGTTTAAAAATTATAGACAATTAATTTTTATTTAATTAAAATATCTAACAATAACAATAGAAATGTCTTATTTGTTACTGATGTAAGTTTTCACTATTAGAGAAGAAAATAATCTTGGACAAAAAAATCCTGAAAACTTTGCAGGGCCTTAAAAAGTAGATGGTTATAGTAAACTTTTCATCAAAGAATGACATGAATACTTTTCAGGTGAACATATAAATGTAGAATTCTGAAAGTTTGCATAAAAACTATTTTGAATCGTGTACCCTGGTTTCTAGTGAGACCCCCTTGTGATCTTGATGGAACAGGGCGGCCCGACATCGGAGTTGGTTTCAAATCTGTTGTCTTGAGGATTCCTTTACTGTACTTCAGATCATCTAGCTTCATGGTGGAATCCTTCACCGGACTGACCTCATTTTCTGTACATAACAAGTGTTAAAAACAAGAGTTTGGAACAATGTCAAATCTCTTTAAGACTACCCTGTAAACCCAGCTTCATGGTGGAATCCTTCACCGGACTGACTTCATTTTCTGTACATAACAAGTGTTAAAAACAAGAGTTTGGAACAATGTCAAATCTCTTTAAGACTACCCTGTAAACCCAGCTTCATGGTGGAATCCTTCACTGGACTGACCTCATTTTCTGTACATAACAAGTGTTAAAAACAAGAGTTTGGAACAATGTCAAATCTCTTTAAGACTACCCTGTAAACCCAGCTTCATGGTGGAATCCTTCACCGGACTGACCTCATTTTCTGTACATAACAAGTGTTAAAAACAAGAGTTTGGAACAATGTCAAATCTCTTTAAGACTACCCTGTAAACCCAGCTTCATGGTGGAATCCTTCACCGGACTGACCTCATTTTCTGTACATAACAAGTGTTAAAAACAAGAGTTTGGAACAATGTCAAATCTCTTTAAGACTACCCTGTAAACCCAGCTTCATGGTGGAATCCTTCACCGGACTGACCTCATTTTCTGTACATAACAAGTGTTAAAAACAAGAGTTTGGAACAATGTCAAATCTCTTTAAGACTACCCTGTAAACCCAGCTTCATGGTGGAATCCTTCACCGGACTGACCTCATTTTCTGTACATAACAAGTGTTAAAAACAAGAGTTTGGAACAATGTCAAATCTCTTTAAGACTACCCTGTAAACCCAGCTTCATGGTGGAATCCTTCACCGGACTGACCTCATTTTCTGTACATAACAAGTGTTAAAAACAAGAGTTTGGAACAATGTCAAATCTCTTTAAGACTACCCTGTAAACCCAGCTTCATGGTGGAATCCTTCACCGGACTGACCTCATTTTCTGTACATAACAAGTGTTAAAAACAAGAGTTTGGAACAATGTCAAATCTCTTTAAGACTACCCTGTAAACCCAGCTTCATGGTGGAATCCTTCACTGGACTGACTTCATTTTCTGTACATAACAAGTGTTAAAAACAAGAGTTTGGAACAATGTCAAATCTCTTTAAGACTACCCTGTAAACCCAGCTTCATGGTGGAATCCTTCACCGGACTGACCTCATTTTCTGTACATAACAAGTGTTAAAAACAAGAGTTTGGAACAATGTCAAATCTCTTTAAGACTACCCTGTAAACCCAGCTTCATGGTGGAATCCTTCACCGGACTGACCTCATTTTCTGTACATAACAAGTGTTAAAAACAAGAGTTTGGAACAATGTCAAATCTCTTTAAGACTACCCTGTAAACCCAGCTTCATGGTGGAATCCTTCACCGGACTGACCTCATTTTCTGTACATAACAAGTGTTAAAAACAAGAGTTTGGAACAATGTCAAATCTCTTTAAGACTACCCTGTAAACCCAGCTTCATGGTGGAATCCTTCACCGGACTGACCTCATTTTCTGTACATAACAAGTGTTAAAAACAAGAGTTTGGAACAATGTCAAATCTCTTTAAGACTACCCTGTAAACCCAGCTTCATGGTGGAATCCTTCACCGGACTGACCTCATTTTCTGTACATAACAAGTGTTAAAAACAAGAGTTTGGAACAATGTCAAATCTCTTTAAGACTACCCTGTAAACCCAGCTTCATGGTGGAATCCTTCACCGGACTGACCTCATTTTCTGTACATAACAAGTGTTAAAAACAAGAGTTTGGAACAATGTCAAATCTCTTTAAGACTACCCTGTAAACCCAGCTTCATGGTGGAATCCTTCACTGGACTGACCTCATTTTCTGTAAACAACCAGTCTTTCGTTAAAACCGGTTTGATCTTGACAACGTATTATCGACAATCGTACCTTCCTATTTCATAATTAATATTTTATAAAGTGTTAGTAGAACTTTCAAAGTTTAGTTTGTATACTAGTAACACATTAATCATGTATATATTTTTTAAATAAAATATACTAAAGTAGACAATGAACGTTTTCACTTCTTAATTTTACGTGTTAAAATCAACAAATTCAAATAAATATTCTTTCGTTTGGAAAAAGTTGGGGGGGGGGGTGTTTAACGAATCAAAGTTAGAGCATATTGATTTAATAATCATCTGATGCCATACAACCGTAAATAAAATGTGTTGAGTGCGTCGTTAAATAAAACATATCCTATCCTTCCTTCCATCTGCTGTTGGATGTCTAAAATTTGGTAATTTTGACATATAATCTTAGAGAGGAATCGGGTGCATGTGCAGGGGGAGGGTACTGGAGGTCGAAACCCTTACTTGCCCAAGCTTAAATAAAATTGAAATGTATTTTCTGGGGGAGCATGGCCCCATACAAACTTCGCTCAACACAGTCTATAACCCCAACCCCGCTGAAATCCCTGCACATGCGCCTTGGAAACCCGCTACATTTTTTTTAGCAAGGGATTGTTTATATGTACCATCCCCCAGACAGGATATCACATACCATGGTCTTTTTGTATACCCGCCAATTGGGATCGATCCTAGACTGATCGCGCATTTCCAAAAAAAAAACCTTTTTAGGTCTAAGTAATGAATAAAATAGTCTTGAAAAATGTTACGTAAATCGAACAGAGTACCCTCTTCCTCTACCCCTAGAGCGTTACGTAATTAGTAACACCCCCTTACATGTAATGCGTATGCCAACAGCTGGCCACTGTCAAAATTTCAAGGCAAATCCCCCACCCACCAACCCCTGGAAAGGCGTTGTACCATACCTCTATGGATATAAATATGTTTTGGAGATATGAGACGACCCCTCAATCAAGACAGTTAAATTTGTTAAAAAATTGCGAAATCTCATATGACCTCTTGTTGGGGAATTCCACACTTGTGATAAGCCAATGAAAACCGAGATCGGTAGGAGCCCGTCAAAAGTGTCCCACTTTTGAAATACTGGCTTTGTTTCTGACCTGGATAAGCCAGCATAGTGAAACCAATGTGGAGTGTGGCATCATATATGCACTAAACGTAATTGGATTTTCTGTTCTATATGCTTAAATAGTAAAAATATTCCGGATACTGGCACTTTAAATCTCTTTAAGATTACCCTATAAACCCAGGTTCATGGTGGAATCCTTCACTAGACTGATGTCTTCTGTAAACAACATGCATTAAAGACAAGACTGATCAACTGTTAAAAAGTAATGTTGGGAATTAAAAGTATCTAGAATCTGTGACAGACTAAGTCTAGGGCCTAGTTGTTCAGAGCATAGCTAAATTAACCTAAAATAGCTAAAATTTTACTTTTAATTATTTTTGCACAAATACAAATAAACTTTAGATTGGTTGTCCTAAATCAAACTTCAACAAACGTTTTTAATTATAATTATTGGTTTTGAAAATTTCTGTAAACCACTGGTAAAGCTAACGTTTGAACAACTGCCTCCAGGATTTTAAACGTTTTCTCATCATGTGGCCTAGCCCACTCTCCTTCAGGGATTTAATACAGTGTTACACATGAAAATACCCTGTAGTTAAAGTCTTGAGAGTTTGATAAAGTTTTGTGTCTTGACTTTAAACTTTTATAAGCATGGACACAAGTGTATGTTAGAGACCCAAGAGTCCTGGTATAAGCTGCTTTCTACCACTCCTAATTGTTTATTATCATTATTACCACATTTGACATATTAAATATAAAATAATGAAACATACACATTAAATATAAAATATTTGTAAATCATTAATATTTGTTTTAATGAAATAAGAATACGAAATGTACTACATGCATTTGCAAAAAATAAATTTTCAGAAAAACATATTTATATTTTTCAACTACAGGTATTAGAACTCAGTCTTCTCCATGATCACAATCAAGGTGAGCTCAAGATCACTTTCCTGAAATGGTGCTAGATGAGCAATAACATGTCAAATATTATGTATTACATTTTTTATTGCATGGCAAGCAATTTGTCACTGTCCTAAAACTTTTCAGGTGAGTGTATAGGGGAGCAGGAGTGATCATGCAATGAAATGCAATGTTCTATGAATGGAAAACAGCGGATCTGAGGAAAATTCCCACCCCTGAGTTCTAAATGAACATGTTTTTAATCCACCCTTTCTTGAACATGTCTCACTAACCTTCTTCAATGGAGCCCATAGACCTGGTCATGAATTCTTGTCTCGACGTCACATGGTTGTTTCTCTGAGCTACCGGCTGGTCGAGACTTATCTCTCCAAGACTCCTCCCTGTTGTCCCGAGTCCCCCGTTCACCTGGTGACCTGCCAGGTCAAACTGACCAACACTCTGTCCACTAAAGGCCGGCAAGTGCAATATCTGTTGTTGGTGTCGGGTTACCAGAGACAACATGGGATCCTTCTCCGGAGACATGTATGGGTTGTAAATGAATTCTCCGTCACTTCTTATGTCGGTCTCATCCTGAGAAAGAGACAGATTGAAGAAAAATGTATTTCTTTTAGAACATATACTGCTCATAACTGCATTTAATGCAGTTTTCTCTCTATATAGCTGTATATTTTATTTAATTTTTACTTGATTTTTATAATTATATCTAATTAGGGTTCAAGCATGCTTTCGAGGGCACACATCTCAGCTATCTGCGCTGTCTGTCCAGGGTGCTGGCTTAATGGGTAGTTGTTAGTTGAGGGTAGTTGGTGTAGTGGCCTGACACATCCAAACTGAGCTCGTAAAACTCACTTTGGGTGGGACCTGGTATTGGGCTGTGAACCCAATACTTACCAGGCTTAAGGGGACAATTTCATAAATTATTAGCCATATATGTTGGAAAGATGCATATCTGGTGCACCAATACATACCAAAAATTTAACAAATAAGAAACATGTAATTTTAGAATTGATAAAAGAAAAACACTATCATTCTTGCTAACTAGGGCAATCATCTGGCTGTCTCTGTTCACCTGCTGACTGAGATGTTAAAACTCACTCTGGGTAGGACCTGGCCTGGTGCTTATAAAACATTTACAGTCTAGACTCGAGATTCTAATAGAGTCTGAGACAGTAATGTCATGACAATTCCATACAAATTGTATGCGTGTGATATCATTAGAGATTGAGTTTGGACTCTAAAAGTTTTATAAGCATGGGCCCAGGTACTGGGATATGAACCCAATATTTACAAGCCTTAAGCATGGAACATTTTATTCTATATCATGTGGAACTTCCAGAGATTACTACACAAACCTAAAACATTACATATCAGCTGAGCAGTCAATTTTCAAATGATTACCTGTAGCAAATGTCACTGATTTTAAAAACAAAATGTTTCTTGTTAGACCAATGGCTTAACCACCAAACCACCATGATCAGGTCAGGTCATAGGTTTTAACGTGTTCATTCAGAACAAGCTCTTATAGCACACACCTGGGGTGCAGGTGTCGACTTTTGCTGGTTCCTCCATCCAGGACAGAAAAGAAAGAACCACCATGATGGGTACCTTCAGTTATCAATGTTACTCATTGCTTATATTTATGGTCCCACCAGTTCAAACTTGGCTCCAACAAACCATCTTTTCCTAAACATTTCTTTTTACATAGTGAATAAAATTACACCAAGTTTTATTTCTATCCCAAATCAGTGTCCCCCCCCCCCCCCCCACCCAAAAAGACTTCAGTGATAAAAGTAGATATTTACCAGTTCTAAGTCTTCAGTGTCTCTCAGTGTGCTGACGGTGCTGATGTTAATAGCCCTCACAGACTGAACCATCTGCTGACGTGTAACTTAAAAACAAAAATCAATAATAATAAGTTAATAATGATAATAATAATAATAATAATAATAACACATGCAATAATAAAATTTTTAAAGTGCATTATATCACAAATAGTGTATCTCTCATTGCAAGTCAAAAAACGCCAAAAATTATCTTTCACTGTAATATATATAAATATATTTAAAAAAACAGATTCCAGTTAAAGGAATTCATGCTGTGATGTCTTTTTTTTGTCTTTTTTTTTATGTCTTTATTTATCTGGCCTTGTGTTCTGTATTGATTTTTACAACATAAATTTGTACAATAAAATTCCATATTGTAAATAACATTGTATAATAACTTTATAATATTTCATTCATCATGAGTACATCTAATATATTTACTTTCATCATGAGTACATCTAATATATTTACCTTCATCACGAGTACATCTATTATATTTACCTTCATCACGAGTACATCTATTATATTAACCTTCAATATGAGAACATCTACTATATTTATCTTCATCATGAGTACATCTAATATATTTACCTTCATCATGAGTACATCTATTATATTTACCTTCATTACAAGTACATCTATTATATTTACCTTCATCACGAGTACATCTAATATATTTACTTTCATCATGAGTACATCTAATATATTTACCTTCATCAGGAAAACATCTATTATATTTATCTTCGTTACAAGTACATCTATTATATTTACCTTCATCACGAGTACATCTATTATATTAACCTTCAATATGAGAACATCTACTATATTTATCTTCATCATGAGTACATCTAATATATTTACCTTCATCATGAGTACATCTATTATATTTACCTTCATTACAAGTACATCTATTATATTTACCTTCATCACGAGTACATCTAATATATTTACTTTCATCATGAGTACATCTAATATATTTACCTTCATCACGAAAACATCTATTATATTTACCTTCATTACAAGTACATCTATTATATTTACCTTCATCACGAGTACATCTATTATATTAACCCTCAATATGAGAACATCTACTATATTTATCTTCATCATGAGTACATCTATTATATTTACCTTCATTACAAGTACATCTATTATATTTACCTTCATCACGAGTACATCTATTATATTAACCCTCAATATGAGAACATCTACTATATTTATCTTCATCATGAGTACATCTATTATATTTACCTTCATTACAAGTACATCTATTATATTTACCTTCATCACGAGTACATCTATTATATTTACCTTCATTACAAGTACATCTATTATATTTACCTTCATCACGAGTGCATCCATTATATTTACCTTCATCATAAGTACATCTAATATATTTATCTTCATCATGAGTACTTCTATTATATTTAACTTCATCACGAGTACATCTATAACAGGGCTCACCCTGGATCAAAAATACCTGTAGCCAAAATATTAGCCAAATGGAGTTTTTATTAGCCATATTGAATTTTTTTTAGCCAAATTTGTTTTACGCAGTACTGTATAGAGTATTTATATATGAATATGAAAATATATTTTTTTCAGCTAATTGTGTACAAACTGGAATAAATAGGAATAACAAAACCTCAATGAGGGTAGGGGCAGTTAATATATTATTTCGATTTTTCAGCGGGAGTGGGGTTGGGATGGGGTTATGCAATATCTTCAGTTTGAAGCCAGTACCCCGTACACCCACCCCCACTTCTAAGGCCTATGGCATTAAATTAACAAACATACAGAAATATGGGGGTGGGTTGGATGTTTATGGATGTTGTTGTTTTTTTCTTCCTTTTTTTCCAAATAAAAATTCGAGAGCTTTTTTTTATATATAGAGCTCATTATTTCTTTAAATAGCAATATTTATGTTAGTTTGAATTGCTTTTTTTTCTCTCTTTTTTTTTTAAGTGACCCATCAATTCCCCACCACAAATAATTTCATAATTTGTGCCATGTTGATGCGGTTGATTTCAGCGTTGTGTTAAAGGCTTGTTGTGATTTCTGCTTACAAAATACCTCGGCTAAGAATGCCGACTTCATAGTATACTCCATTTATTAAAAAAAAAAAAAACTTTAATAAAATACAAATTTACGGTCTTTTTAAAATCTGTCTAACTCATTAAATGTCACCTAACAGTCTTACAATTTATATCTAAAATTATCTAACAAATATGATTATTGTAAACTAATTTTATTCAGAGTACATTTAACTGCAATTTGTATAATTTAAATGCTGCATGTTCATTTCCGGCGATCGCGATCTGCATGTGTGCTCTCGACCATGGGTACGAAATTAACAAAGACAAAGGAATAAACAAAAACTGCAGTTAGGTATTCATTGATGCAAATAACTATTGTTTTTCTACAAATTTACATCAAGATTTACTTTTGCGTAATCGTACTGTTTAATGTCCGGAACGATGTCTCTTGACACTCGGGTGTCAGCTGACTGAGGCGTGACGTATATTCCACCGAGAGCTGTTCAGTTCAGCCAACGAACGTTCTTCCTAACGTTTGCGAACTATTTGATTGGTGTTCGTCGTGTCCATTTGGTTTAACATGAAGCGCACAAACCAGTCTAGCGAATGTTTTGTTTTCGCTCGGTCTGGCTAAACTCGGACCTTGAGATGGCCTACATGTCTTTCGGCCCTGAACTGGCATGTGTATTCAAATTGACATGCATTGTCGGTCTGTTTTTATTAGCCTACTTTGGTTCAAAGATTTTACAACGTAAAAATAAAAAGTTACAGATTTTCCAGACACTGCTGTCATACATGTTGAATGCATGCCGTTAAAATTAATAACCGTGATTATTAAAATAAGCAAACATTATAAGGCCTGCGCTGTATTCTGCATGACACCGTTTCTCGTTACCAGTCACGAGATCGCTATTACGCTAATTGAATATTTGGTAGTATTATTATGTTTGAGGTGTCGGATAGATTATGTAACCGTTTGTTCACATCAGAAGACAGAAAATGGCTTAGCCAAAATTTTAGCCACTTGCAAATTTTATTAGCCATTTTTTGTAAAAATTAGCCAATGGCGAACCCTGCTATAATATTTACCTTCATCATAGAGTACATCTATTATATTTACTTTCATCATAGAGTACATCTATCATATTTACCTTCATCATAGAGTACATCTATGATATTTACCTTCATCATAGAGTACATCTATCATATTTACTTTCATCAAAGAGTACATCTATCATATTTACCTTCATCATAGAGTACATCTATCATATTTACCTTCATCATAGAGTACATCTATCATATTTACCTTCATCATAGAGTACATCTATCATATTTACCTTCATCATGAGTACATCTATTATATTTACTTTCATCATGAGTACATCTAATATATTCACCTTCATCATGAAAACATCTATTATATTTAACGTCATTACGAGTACATCTTTTATATTTACCTTCTATATGAGTACATTTATTACATTTACCTTCATCATGAGTACATCTATTATATTTACCTACATCATGAGTACATCTATTATATATACCTACATCATGAGTACATCTATTATATTTACCTACATCATGAGTACATCTATTATTATTTACCTTCAATATGAGATCATCTACTATATTTATCTTCATCATGAGTACATCTATTATATTTACCTTCATCAGGAGTACATCTATTATTCTATTTACCTTCATCATGAATACATTTATTATTCTATTTGCCTTCGTGAGTACATCTATTATTCTATTTGCCTTCATGAGTATATCTATTATTCTATTTACCTTCGTCATGAGTATATCTATTATTCTATTTACCTTCGTCAAAAGTATATCTATTATTCTATTTGCCTTTATGAGTACATCTATTATTCTATTTGCCTTCATGAGTACATCTATTATTCTATTTGCCTTCATGAGTATATCTATTATTCTACTTAACTTCGTCGAAAGTACATCTATTATTCTATTTGCCTTCATAAGTATATCTATTATTCTATTTACCTTCATCATGAGTATATCTATTATTCTATTTACCTTCATCATGAGTATATCTATTATTCTATTTACCTTCATCATGAGTATATCTATTATTGTATTTACCTTCATCGAAAGTACATCTATTATTCTATTTGCCTTCATGATTAGGACATGTACATCTATTATTCTATTTATATTTGTTGAAAGTATATCTATTATTGTATTTACCTTCATCCAGTGGGAAAACAGCCACTTGGCCTTCGCTGCGATCCAGCAGCCACTGGCCTTCAGAGATGCTCTCGTTGATGGTGTCTGTGATGCTGGTTTCCTCTTCCGAGGCTGACGAGCGTGTGTCAGCTCTCTCGGGAGGTGTCGGGGTTTGAACTTTACGATGCTCTAGAGTTGATGGCTCTTCAATCTTTCTCACATCCACACTCGACACACTGGACGTAAATCACAGTATATTAGTAAATACAGAATAACTGAACTGTAAATTAAACAGGAGTTTTAAAGGCACACAAAAATTGCATGTAGAAATTACACAGACATCTTTAAAGTACAGAAGCAAAGCAGTCTTATGTACCATTATTTTTATTTTTTTAAATTTTAATATAAGTCACCATTAGCAAAAGGTTTTGTACTATGTTGAACATAAGTAAAATTGTTTTTGTGTCTACTTGTTTTAAAGATGACATATTTGTAATATAATTCAAACTGAGCAATCCATGTTAAAAAGAAACTTTTTATATTCCTTTGGGAGTCTGCTTAACATGCTTGACTGCACAAAATTTCAATATTTACATGACCACAAGCATCTGTTGCCAATGAGAGACAAGGACTGGGATGTGATCAGGCAGCAAATGAAGTACATTTGATAAGCATCCAGTTCATATCATTTTACCTCGGGTGAAATACTTTTCATTTGTCATGAGCAACAAATAAAATGTATTTCATGAGGGACATAAACCTAACATAAAAACATTTAGTTGGTTTAATATTGTATTTAGTACTCAAGAAGAATGGTGCTTGTAAACAAGGTACATTGATAAAATTATTTTAAGGAATTCATGTTCAATTTTACATCCAGTAATGTCAAAAGTTATTAAGAGGTGTTATGTTTCATCAAGGTATCCAAAAACTACTTATTAAAATATCCATACCAAAAAAGATGATATGTCCCATAAATATATAAAAAATATTTATAAAAATACCTCCAAAAATGACATGTCCCATGAATATACAGTGAACTTGTCTAAACCGGACACCCTCGGGACCATGTAAAAGATCCGGTTTTAAGAGGTATCCGGTTTAGAGATGTACTCTTCTGCACAGATATTTAAAAAGGGAATTCCGTTTTACAGAGGGTCCGGTTTTGAGAGGTTTCACTGTATAACAACATTTAATATTTATAAAAATATCCACATACATAGGCGCCGGTTTGTCAGCCTCTGATCGTCCGGTGTCATACTCAGGGTTCTCTTCAGGGGGTGGGGACTGAGGGTTACCCCAGGGCTGCGGACCTTGCGTTGTTTCCATTATTTCTTCTTCTTGTGGAGGTTGTGGTTTGACTGTTGGCCTTGTTGGAACAACATGTTCGGGCTGAATAACCTGCCTAGGACTTGAAGGTGGGGATGGTGAGGGAGGAGGAACATACTGCTCGGGGGGAGGTTCAGCAACTGACGGCTGTGGGGTCAAGTCGGGGGTGACCACGTCATGTCGTGGTTCAAGCTGCTCTGCAGTTTCCTCATCGGGTTTCCCTATGAGAACAAAAAAATATTATCACAATAACATTGAAGCAATTTTCCAATTTATTTATTTATTTTTGTAAATTATAGGCTATCCAATTATTTTTTTTTCAGTCAATATAGAATTTTATTGTCATCAGTACAATTACATTTTCTCAATTAAAAAAAGAGTATATGTGCATTAATAAAACAAAAACAAGTTTAACGACACCACTGGAGCACATCAATTAATTAACCATCAGCTATTGGATGTCAAATATTTGGTAATTCTGACTTGTAGTCATCAGAGGACACCCGCTACATGTTTTCTAATGCAGCAAGGGATCTCTTATATGCACTTTTCCACAGACAGGAAAACACATACCATGGCCTTTGTCCAGTTGTGGTGCACTGATTGGAACGAGAAAAAACCCAATCAGTTGAATGGATCCACAAAGGTGGTTCAATCCTGCGATGCAAGCACCTCGAGCGAGCACTCAACTGACTGAGCTAAATAAACTGGTACTTTTACACTATGGTTTCACCAATATACCAAGTAGGCTGGTATTGTGCTTGTTGTACATAACAACACTGCGTTCTTACTCTGTAGTTTTCTCAGCTCCTCACTCAGGTCCAGTGACGTGGACACTTCACTTTCAGATTCTACCTCCACTCGAGGCTGTACCACTTGTACCTCAGGTGTTCTAATAGGTTTCCATGCTTCACCCTCATCAGCAATGGACTCATCCGGGGTCAAAGGTGGTGATACTCTGCGAGGGGGAGAGGTCACTGGACTGGATTTGGGAGTGGGTTTAGGTGTCCTCACGCGCCTTGGACTCTGAGAAACCTGAAAATTAAAAACAAAAACTTGATAATTAAAAAGCAAAACAATAAATACATATATAATATATAATAGTGTTTCATTTTCATTACAAATACAGGTGCAACAGAATGTGTCATTGGCATTTTTAATTAATGTATCATTACCAGTCTCTGAATAAAGAGTAATCGTAGAGCTGAAAATAGCAACTAATTTATTCTTTAGTGTACCAAGGATCACAGAACCAGAAGAGGACCTCTGAATTGTTTTCAGTTTAGTCCATCATGAAACCTGCACTCAATTTGTTATATTCTGGACAAAGTCAATGAATGACAACACCACTAGTTTGGTTGAAATTTCATCACCGATCATTTGTTATAATTTGTTTGCAGCAACCAATCAATTTCAATTATGAATTTATGAATGAAGGATGTGAATTATTATGACAGTGTCATGTTCATCTACAAATTTTGCTTATTTCACATTCCATACTTGTTAAATATATTGTTCTGTTTTCTTGAAAATTAACACAAAGCCTGCCTTATTTCACATGTAAGTCATAATCTCCTATTTCTCCAGCTGCCCCACTATTTAAACAGCTAAAATGGATGACAATAGAAACAAAAATCCACTACCATAAATGTTTACAAATTTATAAATGCCTATGCAATGAAGCCCCAAACTATCTTTCAGATTTATTACCGGTAACATATGCTAAAGCTCGTAACAATTGAAAATGATTTAACTTGGGACATAAACCTGACATGAAATGGAAGCTTGTTTAATATCCTATAATATATCTTGGTTCATATCGAAGTGTGACATAACACACTGACTCATTCACTAAGACCTTTCCGGAACATCAGTCAAATGAGTTCAGTCACTAAAATAAAATCGATTATGGGTAATAAATAGGATATTAAATTTGCAACAATTTCGTATCATATTTATGTCCCTTGTGAAAGAATATTCCTTTTCCTTGCTTTTAACAACTGTAAATTATTTCGAAATGAAAGCGTGTTTAATCCTATAAATATTCACAACGACAATCGTTAGCACATCCAATTGATACATTTTTGATGATAATTAGATTTTCCCCCACAATTTTCATTATTATTCATACTTACTTAGTACTAACACAACAACAATGCTATATGACCCCGAGTCATAACCTACACTGCAGAAATATTATTTCCACTTGCCGAATGTATAACATACACCAGCGCATGGGCAGACCTTATATCCTTGTTTTTGATTCTGCAGTCCTACACTGCGGTCGTGTTCATGGTAGCAGTGTAGGTTATGACTCAGGGTCATATAGCATTGTTGTTGTGCTAGTACAGTAAGTTGAATAAGACTACTGATAACTGAAACATCCTCACTACAAGCGAGAACACTGTGTACCTCCTCATACTGCCCCAGATCTGTTTCTCTGTCTGACAGCTGCTCGTCCATCCTCCCGGCCTGTGTCCGTGATTCCAGGTTGTCGTCAAGCCTCTGTCCCAGCATGTTGATCACCTTCTCCGAGATGACCTCCTTCACCAGAGCATTCACCAGTGAGTTGTCCACGGGCTGACCAGCATTGACAAACAACTGTAGTCCTGTCTGTCCTATTGTATCCAGCACTGGAAAACAGAGTGGGGAAATTGAACCAAAAAAACCCATGTCGCAATATTAATCCAGTTTACAGTATTAAGAGTGTTCATTAAGAGGCATTAGGTATTGATTTTTTGCAACTACTACATTCACCACCGCCTTCTCACCGCACTCAGTAGACTTACTTATCTCAAACAGCCTCTTTATTTTGAAAGATAATGGAGAACACCCTTTGAGTGTGTATTAACCATGATCCCATGTTATATCACTGACCTAGCTGAGATTCTTCTGGTGAGCTGTCTAGCGACTGTTCCGACACGGCCTGGCTCACGTTCAGATGGGCCATGTTCTCCTCGGGACGTCGGAGAGGATACACCTCGGTGATGATTCGAGCCATCAGCTCCTGTTCAATCCTGAAAGCAGAGAAGAATATGGACTACGAATTTTTGTTTTTGAAATCTAGAAATTTTAATATTGCTGGTTGGGTACTGAGACTGGCCCCGTGGTTTGGGTACTGAGACTGGCCCCATGGTTTGGGTACTGAGACTGGCCCCATGGTTTGGGTACTGAGACTGGCCCCATGGTTTGGGCCCATGGTTTGGGTACTGAGACTGGCCCCATGGTCTGGGCCCATGGTTTGGGTACTGAGACTGGCCCCATGGTTTGGGTACTGAGACTGGCCCCATGGTTTGGGCCCATGGTTTGGGTACTGAGATTGGCCCCATGGTTTGGGTACTGAGACTGGCCCCGTGGTTTGGGTACTGAGACTGGCCCCATGGTTTGGGCCCATGGTTTGGGTACTGAGACTGGCCCCATGGTTTGGGCTCATGGTTTGGGTACTGAGACTGGCCCCATGGTTTGGGTACTGAGACTGGCCCCATGGTTTGGGCCCATGGTTTGGGTACTGAGACTGGCCCCATGGTCTGGGCCCATGATTTGGGTACTGAGACTGGCCCCATGGTCTGGGCCCATGGTTTGGGTACTGAGACTGGCCCCATGGTCTGGGCCCATGGTTTGGGTACTGAGACTGGCCCCATGATCTGGGCCCATGGTTTGGGTACTGGCCCATGGTTTGGGTACTGAGACTGGCCCCATGGTTTGGGTACTGAGACTGGCCCCATGGTTTGGGTACTGAGACTGGCCCCGTGGTTTGGGTACTGAGACTGGCCCCATGGTTTGGGTACTGAGACTGGCCCCATGGTTTGGGCCCATGGTTTGGGTACTGAGACTGGCCCCATGGTTTGGGTACTGAGACTGGCCCCATGGTTTGGGTACTGAGACTGGCCCCATGGTTTGGGTACTGAGACTGGCCCCATGGTTTGGGCCCATGGTTTGGGCCCATGGTTTGGGTACTGAGACTGGCCCCATGGTTTGGGTACTGAGACTGGCCCCATGGTTTGGGTACTGAGACTGGCCCATGGTTTGGGCCCATGGTTTGGGTACTGAGACTGGCCCCATGGTTTGGGTACTGAGACTGGCCCCATGGTTTGGGTACTGAGACTGGCCCCATGGTTTAGGGAACTGAGACTGGCCCCATGGTTTGGGCCCATGGTTTGGGTACTGAGACTGGCCCCATGGTTTGGGTACTGAGACTGGCCCCGTGGTTTGGGTACTGAGACTGGCCCCGTGGTTTGGGTACTGAGACTGGCCCCGTGGTTTGGGTACTGAGACTGGCCCCGTGGTTTGGGTACTGAGACTGGCCCCGTGGTTTGGGTACTGAGACTGGCCCCATGGTTTGGGCCCATGGTTTGGGTACTGAGACTGGCCCCATGGTTTGGGTACTGAGACTGGCCCCATGGTTTGGGTACTGAGACAATGGTCTAAAATGGCGGCTCCCATTCAGAATGTGTGCAAAGCACCAGTTGAAACCATATCATAAGTTTTGGACACAGAATATAGACATTTTTTAACAAAAAGTGGAAACAAAAAACAGAAACACTGTACAGACAAATCAAAATCCAGAATTACAAAAACTTTCATCACTGTGAAAGGTACATTCTTACAGTAAATTAATACCAAAATGCTGAGAATGTTCTTTTTTATTTACACATTAAATAGCATTATTTTAATATTCATATGTTAATTTGTTCTGGTCACATTAATTACAATACAAATGTTTCTTAAATCTTAAACACTTAAGAAATGCTTTAATGCAATCATGCAATAATTAGATGACTTACCGTATTCATACTGTCATGTTTTAGTGTATCTTTTAGGCAACTAATGGGTTCCGTAAACTTGCATGTCATCTACACCTGCATAGCTTACTGAACTTGAATTGAACACAGTTTTAAGGTATACATAAATAATTGGGCATAAATTATTTTTAAAAAGTGCATTCAAGTGCAATTAAAAGTTTTTTTATCAACATTTAAAAAAAGTATTTATTTTATAAACACTGTTATTGAAACGTCAAACGCAAAAGCGTACCACTCTATGGCTTTGTTTTCAACAAGATCTCTCCTCCTGAGGTCATCTGCCAACACATCGGATGTAGGACCAGGGGGGAGTAAGTCATACTTCTTGTCTCTACCCATAGATGGCACTGCTGCAGGAGGGAAGTCCGGTCCATTGTATTCTGGTATTTGAGGCACGTGACCAGGCAGAGCGATGCCCGTTCCTGATCCTGATACATCTTCTTCATAGTCACTCTCATACCCATCCTTCCAAAAAATTAAAATAAATATATATATAATACAATATGGTATAGGTTCAATATGCATCTTGTTACATGACATCTGCCACAACAAAAGACAAAAAATAAAAATAAATATACCTAACACAGTATGGTAGATTCAATTATACCTTAATAAGGTTTCCACAGATTAAAAAAAAAAATTCTTCACAAAAAAAAAGACTGGGAAAAGAACTGTTATAAAATCAAAATAATAAAGCACCAGGCTGTCACCTCATCTCTGTCATAGTGATAGGAGACATCAAAATGAACTTTGGGCGATTCAGGACGCTGTATGTGGACATCTCGTTGAGATGAGGTTTCCGACATGCTGTCAATGTCCATAGATGGAAGAACCTGAAACAGGGTTAGACATACAATGATAATGAAAAGGAGGACAACATTTAATGGCCATTAAAATAGGAACAAACATTTATTGACAATGAAAATGGACATTTAATAGCATCGAAAACAGAGAGAACAATTTAATGGCAAAGAAAACAGGGATAAATATTTAATAGCAATGAAAACAGAGACAAACATTTAATGGTATTCAAAGCAGGGAAAACATTTAATGGCAATGAAAACAGTTACCAATATTTATTACATACCTATTCAATCTTACTATAGTGATAAAAACATTTCCAAACCATGTGATAAAGTTACGTTTACGCGGTCTCGTGGTATATATTCTTGCGCAAAATAAACTTGTGCAATAAATATGAAGCGAAAACAATGTATGTGAAGTTCTTTATATTTATCAGCAATGGAAATAATAATTAATAATATTGAAACAAGGACAAAGATTTGATTATAATGAAAACTGGAACAAATATTTAGAGACAATGAAAAGAGAGATACATATTTAATGGCAATGAAAACTGGGACAACTGGCTGCTGTACATATATGTCAATAAACTACAATAACCTGCTTGACCAATTCTGGCTGGTGTGAAGTGCTTGCTTCTGTTGGCATGGAAACCACAGCCACATTGTCGGCAGCGGTAACCTGAGGATGGCGTGAAGATTTTGGAGGAGACATCACTGTAACACTGGAGGGAGTGATAACCGTGGATGTGACGAGTCCCGGGTCCATCCGTGGTTTACGTAGCTGGATAGCCATCGGGATAAGCTGGCCAGCGATTGGTGCTGAAACAAAAAACATGGGCCATAATTCAAGGGCCATAACTCTGTCAAAAATGGGTAATCGCCAATCATCATGAAAGTCAAACATGGTCTGTAACAGTACATGATAAAGGTATATAAAAAATTTCAGCTCAATATCTTGAGGCATTGCGGAGAAAAGGTCTGCAAACTGTATGTGGGAAAGACGGACAGACAGAAAGAATGACACAGATGAAACCTCTAGTCCCCACTGGTTGAACCAGCATTTTGATCACTTTTCGTGAAATGGATGTGTAACAATAAACAATAATTGTTTTTAATGAACTCAGATTAACATTCTAAACAGACCAGCTGGATCTGGTTAGATTTAACTTAAGAGAATGGAGCATGATAAAAAAAAGAGACTGAACCCCCTTCCACCAACCTCAGAAATGACAAGAAGTAGGTGTATTGTTACATATTTTACAAGAAACACAATAGCAATGTTATTTTTGATACAAAACATTATCAGATTCTAAACATCTATAATTACAAACATTAATTTTCATGTTTCTCAGGAATTTTGTTTAATTTCAGTTTCCATGAAAAATTCATCTATCAAATAGCTTACAAAAAGGTATGGTTTAGTGGGAAACTTTCAAAAGTATGCTTAAAGTATGGAATATATTTGGTAAAAGCTTGAAATATATTCAGTCTGGAATGGTCTAATAATAAAAAGCAGTTGATTGTGAGTTTACTGACAATCAACAGCTTATGATAACTGAAACATGTTTATTATTTTAATTCAACAAATTTGTAAGAACGAATCCGACTGGATCGCTACAGATCACAACAATAAGATCACTGATCTATGTCAGCAAACTGGAAAATTCAGTAGGGTTATCCCTAATTTTCTTGCCCACTGAACTGAATTAGCCAACTTTTGTACAGTGCTAAAAACAATCTGTCTAGCACACCTGGGCTGGATGATTTCTACATACGTGTGACGTCATAACTCATGTTTTTGAGAATTCTTGCTATTTCATGTTGTATCATTGTTTTAAAAATATTTAAACAAATTAATATTTTCAACTTTATATTTATTGTTAAGTTTTATGTCATTCCATAATGTGGACTATATTTTTCCCCATATGATTAACTGAGTTTGTAGGTGAAATGTTTACGAATCGTTCTACAATAAATAAACTGTAGCTTACAAAATTAATGTTTTGTTACTGTAATTAAATGGGCAAGAAAAAGAATCAATCACCGTTGTGAGGTATGGATACGGAAATTCCAGCAATTCTAAGACAAAATGTTTTGATAAAAAAAAACATTTTGTACCTCGGGTTGGAATTGCCATATCTATACCTAACAACGGTGATAGATTCTATTAGTATACTAACTTGAGGCAGAAGCATCAAGTGGAATGTATCCTGTGTTGGGACTGAAGTAATACTGTCGTGGTTCGGTCACTTTGCCGGGCTGAGAACTATCACCAAGTCCTCCTGGAGTTGTCTGTGTCTTTGAGGATCTCACTTCAATAGCTGAAAACAGGGAACATTATGAAGGACAACACTTAAAAATCATTGTAAAGATTAGACAATTGATAATATGCAGACAATAGAATTTAGGTCTCTAAGAAATGAAAATTTGCATAACCCTTTTATGGGTTACGTACAACCAAATTCAGGTAACACATTTTGCTTTTACATAACCCATTATTTCCATATAAATTGTGTCCTAAATTTAATGCATGAACAAAGAATGGGTTACACAAAAAAAAACTTGTGTAAATGAAACCATCATACACATAATTTTCATAAAGCTGAAATTATAACTGCCATAAAGAGAAAATTAACACTTAAAAGCCCTTATGGGTTCAAAAAGATAAATTAATTCAAGAATGTTAAATCCAAAACTGAACAAAATTGAGATAATCACACAAATTGCTTATTTGATAAACTATTCAAGGTTACATGCACAGCAATTATCCCAAAATAATAGACTTTTGAAAATAAAAAACAAATGTTTTCTTGAATTGACATCTAACAGACATAACAGTCTTCAGTTATACAATGTATCTCACAACAGGCAAGTGTTCTCCCAGTGAACTACATCCAATTTATCCTACAACTTACCCACAATATCCATGTCATAAACCCATGTGATAATTTAGTTTATTATCCACATAGTTCAAGATATTCAGGGAAATATAACCAGTATGACCCACGTGTGTCATAATGATTTCATGTGCACAACGAATGACGTCATTTTGTGAAGCGATGTCATAACTTAATGCGGCTTCCCCAGTGTAAACGCTAATCAAAATGACGTCATTTCAGAAAATGATGTCATTTCGTCGTCTCTTTTTAGTAACCTTTGAAACGTTTTGACATGGTCCTAGCTTGTTATTTGTGAAAATAATATTTTGAATAATGTGGATAATAAAGAAATTATAGACACTCGCGTGTGAATCGTACTGATTTTACGATCCCCGTCGGTGGGCCCATTGGGCTATTTCTCGTTCCAGCCAGTGCACCATGACTGGCATATCAAAGGCCGTGGTATGTACTATCTTGTCTGTGGGATGGTGCATATAAAAGATCCCTTGCTGCTAATTGAAAAGAGTAGCCATGAAGTGGCAACAGCGGGTTTCCTCTCTCAATATCTGTGTGGTCCTTAACCATATGTCTGACGCCATATAACCGTAAATAAAATGTGTTGAGTGTGTCGTTAAATAAAAAATTTCCTTCCTTCCTTCTCATGAGATTCTTCTCATGAGACTTGTACTGTAACTTTTTAAAAGCAACCCAGAAGACTTGAGACAAGTGTGGATAAAGGTTTAGGGTTATATTATCCTTTGTGAAAAAGCAACCCAGAAGACTTGAGACAAGTGTGGATAAAGGTTTAGGGTTATATTATCCTTTGTGAAAAAGCAACCCAGAAGACTTGAGACAAGTGTGGATAAAGGTTTAGGGTTATATTATCCTTTGTGAAAAAGCAACCCAGAAGACTTGAGACAAGTGTGGATAAAGGTTTAGGGTTATATTATCCTTTGTGAAAAAGCAACCCAGAAGACTTGAGACAAGTGTGGATAAAGGTTTAGGGTTATATTATCCTTTGTGAAAAAGCAACCCAGAAGACTTGAGACAAGTGTGGATAAAGGTTTAGGGTTATATTATCCTTTGTGAAAAAGCAACCCAGAAGACTTGAGACAAGTGTGGATAAAGGTTTAGGGTTATATTATCCTTTGTGAAAAAGCAACCCAGAAGACTTGAGACAAGTGTGGATAAAGGTTTAGGGTTATATTATCCTTTGTGAAAAAGCAACCCAGAAGACTTGAGACAAGTGTGGATAAAGGTTTAGGGTTATATTATCCTTTGTGAAAAAGCAACCCAGAAGACTTGAGACAAGTGTGGATAAAGGTTTAGGGTTATATTATCCTTTGTGAAAAAGCAACCCAGAAGACTTGAGACAAGTGTGGATAAAGGTTTAGGGTTATATTATCCTTTGTGAAAAAGAGGAATTTTCAATACATCTTGAACACTGTAAAAAAAAAAAAAGGTGGAAAGCAAAAGCTGCTTTTGAAACAGATTCACAGAAAGAATATTGTGTATTTTGAGCGGCATTTTTTGCCTGTCCCCTGTTAATTTTGAGCCTTGCTGGGATTAGATTCCCAAATTCAGCCCTGTTAGCACACCTGGTACGTGAACTGTGGGTGGAGACCGCGGTTTCCTGGGCTTGCTGGTGTTACGGAAATACAGATATGGGTCTTTGGTGGTAGTCCGACCCTTCTGGTATGCTGCCTTCCCATACACTTTAGTAAGGAAATTTTCATCTCGAGGTTTCTGTAATATAAACAAAATTCAAAACTCAAATAAAGCTGAAGGGCTAACATTACTTTTAAATAAATTAGTCAGTCACCTCAGCCGTTGAAGTGTGGATAATATTACTATAGTCTGTCCCACAAGGAACGCCTTTTTTCATACTATGAAATTTACTACTAGTTATTTATTTCTGAACAGATTGTTTTTTAAATTGCACAAAAATAGTAATTTGTTATTATTTCCAAAACACTTTTACTTTTCTTCTTACGTCAAACCGAACTGAAATTATTTATAAAAAAACATTTTTGTAGGAGGATGGGACAGACTATAGGTTATAGACTTATTTGTTTACTTATTAAGTTACTACTAGGTTTGAAGAGTTGCTGGCACATATGACTGGAAGTTAAACAAATTCTTATCTTTCGTTGATATGAATACTGGGACGTACTGAGTTGATCTTTAGGCTCAGACAAATGTTTATTCTTTTTGCCTTATGTTGAGGCAAAATAAAGTTATTGATGAAAAATATTTTTGTGGCAGATGAAACAGAGTATAGATGACGTGGAAGAATACTGTGATCATATGTTTTTTTTAAAACAGGAAGATTTCTTTAAATATATACAATAATATCTATTTATGATAAATAAACAAATACAAATTTATATTATAAAAGGGAGACAACTCAAAGATCCAAAATGTTTTTAGGAAACCAGAACCCATGAAAAAAGCACACGAACTAGTTAAAATTAATTGTTTTTAACAAATCATTTCTGAAATACAGGATGCCATCATTCTGCATTTAATACAAATCCCAAAAATAAAAGTACCTTGGTGACAGGTTTAGGTTTCCCAAATGTTGTTCCCTTTCCAGATGGTATTTTAACACTTGCAGCATCTTTCTTCAATCCACTGTCAATTCTGGCCTGGCCTCTTGTTTGACCTTTAACCCCCGTTTTCACTGCCTGACCCTTGAGAGCCATTTTTGATTGGCTCAGTGCAGAAAGTTTGGTCTTGCTGTCAATATCAATGAGCTCAGACTGCACATCTCTCTGTTAAAAACAAAAACAAAACAATAAAAAACACAAAACCCCCTACATTAAAACATAAAATATTTTTTTATGGAAAAGCTTTAACATCTAATGACAGTCACTCAAAAAGACAAGAATATCTAATGCCGCTCACTCAACAGCCTATTGATGGGGATCGATCCCACATAAATCATGCACCAGACAAGTGTTTTACCATTGGCAAAAAAAGAAATGAAAGGGATATTTACCTGGTACAGTGAAACCCCACTAAACCGGACACCCTTGGGACCGAGACAAAAGTCTGGTTTTAAGACGGATCCGTTTTAAAGAGGTTAAGTTCTGTACTGGTTTTTAAAAAGGGACTCTATGAAATGTCCAGTTTTGAGAGAATTCCAGTTTACAGAGGGTCCAGTCTTGAAAGGTTTCACTGTATTAACAACACCATAGTAGATTTTTTTTAAAAGCAACTATTTGGTGTCTAACATGTAATTTCAATACTTGCTATAACCACATAGGCTACTCCAACTGAATAGCAGCAAGGGATATTTTATGTACAGAACAGCTCATACCATGGCCTTAGGTATGTCAGTCTTGTGGTATTGGGTCTATGCTTATAAAACTTCATTGTCTAGACTCAAACTATAATGCAATTTGACATTTAAAGTCTCCAGACATTATTGAAGTCTTGAGTCTTGACTCAAAAAGTTTTATAAGCATGGGGTTATGTTGAGATGAAGAAAAATTATGAGTTCATTGAATTTGTTCAATGTTATGACCCCTCGCACCACAGGCAAGAACCTTACACCTGGGCCACATCTCACCCCTTCGATGGAATAGGTTATATATAAATCATTAAATTTCCATTACATTCATTACAATTTAACATCATCCTATTGGTCTGACCGTAGAGATGCGAGTTGTTCATTACTCGATGAACGTAAAAATAATGTTGTCTTATGATGTCACTTTATGTTGGTAGTTTGTCTTACTGAGTGTTATTGTTGAAGAACCAAAAAATAATTCAAAATATAATATGAACTTTTAGTGTTATTATTAGTAAGTATGTTTGAAATTTAATTATAAGTATTTTCTGTTATTTCCTTTACGTTCCTCGGGGTATGAACAAAATAAATCATCCACAAACTTTTGTGAAAACAGCTTCGCCAATTCACACAGTTTGCAATTATTCTTTTTTTCATACACCAACAAATGTAAAAGAAATAACAGACAATAGTTAAATAAATAACGCTGCTTTATGTAATTACAACATATGTAACCTTTTATCTACAAATACTGTACTCAGTCTAATAATTTTGTTTAGAAGATATGACATTTAAATCAAAGGTAAACTTCATGCTAGTCTGAAAATTTATACTCTCAGTAGTATTAAAGAATGACAAAATCTTCATTTTGAAACATTTCTCAAAGTCTAATCACTTTATGGTCATTCCCATGAGGTTTGTTGAAAGTGTAAGCGATGTTTAAAAAACAAAATGATAATAAAACTGAAAATGTTTTAAAGGGCAATGATAGTGGGTAGAAAAAGAAAGAAAAAATGTAAATACTAACCAGTAACTCGGATGAATAAAAGAAGACAGCAAAGAGAGAGAGAAAAAAAATCTATGTGACAAATGCAAATTTAAAATAATCATTTGACATTTTGCAATGGAAGTCATTTTTTAACGCCCAGCTTCATGGTTATACAAGGTTCTGCCTAAAAATTTAAGAGTTTTAGAAATAACATGACGAAAGCAATGTTTTATTTAATGATGCACTCAACACATTTTATTTACGGTTATATGGCATCGAACATATGGTTAAGGACCACACAGATTTTGAGAGAGGAAACCCGCTGTCACCACTTCATGGGCTACTCTTTTCGATTAGCAGTAAGGGATCTTTTATATGCACCATCCTACAGACAGGATAACACATACTATGGCCTTTGATATCAGTCGTGGTGCATTGGCTGGAGCGAGAAATAGCCCAATGGGCCCACCGATGGGGATCGATCCCAGACCGACCGCGCATCAAGTGAGTGCTTTACCACTGGGCTACGTCCCGCCCCTAGTATTATAAGTAACAGTTGGCAGTAATGAGTCTGGTTTGACCTTTACAGTGCCTGTCAAGCCTCATCAGCACTATGGAAAGAACCATGTATATACAACTGCCAATGTTTTTTCTGTGTGCTGGGGTGTTGTTAAACATTCATTCTTGAAAGATATTTTTTAACAATAAAAATGGTTGTGTGCTGGGGTGCTGTTAAACATTTATTCTTGAAAGATATTTTTTAACAATAAAAATGGTCGTATGCTGGGGTGTTGTTAAACATTCATTCTTGAAAGATGTTTTTTAACAATAAAAATGGTTGTGTGCCGGGGTGCTGTTAAACATTCATTCTTGAAAGATGTTTTTTAACAATAAAAATGGTTGTGTGCTGGGGTGCTGTTAAACATTCATTCTTGAAAGATGTTTTTTAACAATAAAAATGAAGCCTAAAAGTATATACAGCTATATTAAAGGCTACAGATGTCATAGCCTACTATGGTTTTACTATATCACTGTGCTAAAATAGCTTTGAATATATGGGCCCTGGTTACTTGCTGTGTGCTGGGGTGTTGTTAAACATTCATTCTTGAAAGATGTTTTTTAACAATAAAAATGGTTGTGTGCTGGGGTGCTGTTAAACATTCATTCTTGAAAGATGTTTTTTAACAATAAAAATGGTTGTGTGCTGGGGTGTTGTTAAACATTCATTCTTGAAAGATGTTTTTTAACAATAAAAATGGTTGTGTGCTGGGGTGCTGTTAAACATTCATTCTTGAAAGATATTTTTTAACAATAAAAATGGTTGTGTGCTGGGGTGCTGTTAAACATTCATTCTTGAAAGATATTTTTTAACAATAAAAATGGTCGTGTGCTGGGGTGTTGTTAAACATTCATTCTTGAAAGATGTTTTTTAACAATAAAAATGGTTGTGTGCTGGGGTGCTGTTAAACATTCATTCTTGAAAGATATTTTTTAACAATAAAAATGGTTGTGTGCTGGGGTGCTGTTAAACATTTATTCTTGAAAGATATTTTTTAACAATAAAAATGGTCGTATGCTGGGGTGTTGTTAAACATTCATTCTTGAAAGATGTTTTTTAACAATAAAAATGGTTGTGTGCCGGGGTGCTGTTAAACATTCATTCTTGAAAGATGTTTTTTAACAATAAAAATGGTTGTGTGCTGGGGTGCTGTTAAACATTCATTCTTGAAAGATGTTTTTTAACAATAAAAATGAAGCCTAAAAGTATATACAGCTATATTAAAGGCTACAGATGTCATAGCCTACTATGGTTTTACTATATCACTGTGCTAAAATAGCTTTGAATATATGGGCCCTGGTTACTTGCTGTGTGCTGGGGTGTTGTTAAACATTCATTCTTGAAAGATGTTTTTTAACAATAAAAATGGTTGTGTGCTGGGGTGCTGTTAAACATTCATTCTTGAAAGATGTTTTTTAACAATAAAAATGAAGCCTAAAAGTATATACAGCTATATTAAAGGCTACAGATGTCATAGCCTACTATGGTTTTACTATATCACTGAGCTAAAATAGCTTTGAATATATGGGCCCTGGTTACTAAATTACTAGAATTACTATTTGAATGTAAAGTCATCTGTAGACGAAGTAGTCAGACTTACATCTATTTCATTCTGCAGTGATGAAATGTAATCATCCACCAAGTGTGTAATCCGTGACCTTGCTGGAACAGTTCTGAAAAACAACAACACTTCATTTTAAATCACACAGTTTATATTTTAATATCCACAAATATCACTATCAGACAATCACTTTAAAAAACAACAACTAAAGGTTGCTAGTTGAATTTATTGTTGTTTAATGTAATGTATGATGCAACTATCCAACACTACAACCCTTGCAATTCAGAAAATTGCTGAAGCAAAAGTAGTTAATTTAAGCTAAAATACACTTTATTTTAGCATTTATATACCCCTCAATTTTCAGTAGGGATATTCGGGAAAACATGTCAAGTAAAAGAAATGCATTTATTGTGTCTGATGGATGACATATCTAATTGTAGTCATGTATTACCGTGGTGATGAATGGAACATCCAAACAACATACATGTTGTCTCACTGATTACATGTTGCACAAATTTAAAATAAACAAAAATTGTTTATCATGACATATATTTGGTATATCCCAGGCGAAAGTTGAGTTACTGTAGTATATCTTTTCACTGAAAATTAATTTAAAAACAAACAATTACTCATGTTATTGTTGATGGATTTGACTTCAGCTAATGTTGGCACTGCTGAAAGCTGACACAAACCGCCTAGCCTTATAAAGTTCGTTTTGTTTAACAACACCACTAAAACACATTAATTAATTATTGGTTATTGTATGTCAAACATTTGGTAATTCTGACACGTGGTCATCAGAGGAAACCCGCTACATTTTTTCCTGATGATCTTTTGTATGCATTTTCCCACAGACAGGAAAGCACATACCACAGCATTTCTCCAGTTGTGGTGCACTGGTTGCAATGAGAAAAAAACCCAATCAGTTCAATGGATACATCGAGGTGGTTCAATTCTGCGACACAGACACCTCAAGCGACTGAGCTAAATTCTGCCCCCATAAGGCCTTATATTATACTACATACCCATCTTGATACAGGGCCTCAACAAGGCTGTACACCTCGATATCGCTGCGGTTTCGGAGCACCCTCTGTAGGTTAGTCTCGAGGACGGTTCGGTTGTTCTCTACCTCTTGTAGCACACTGCGAGCCTGACTAAAGCCTTCAGGTACCGGTGCATTGATCACTTCACTCTTCAGATCACGCAGCTTGGGGTACGGACTGCTGGCAGGGTCTACTGGACATTTCTGTAAACAAATCATCAATCTAATTAAAAATCATAATAGTAAATTAAACTGAAATGAAATAAACAAAGAAAGAAAGCAATAGAAAAGAAAGAAAGAAATAGGAAAGAAAGAAATAGAAAAGAAAAAAAAAAAAAAAAAAGGAAAGAAGGAAACACAAATAAACAAGGAAAGAAAGAAGGAAACACAAATAAACAAGGAAAGAAAGACACAAAAACTCCAACAAACACAAATAAACAAGGAAAGAAAGACACAAAAACTCCAACAAACACAAATAAACAAGGAAAGAAAGACACAAAAACTCCAACAAACACAAATGGGAAAAAATTAAATAAATAGGCCAGGATAAGGACTGTGGTCATGGTCTACTGGATATTTCTAAATAAAATAAAATAATAATACATGTATTAATAATTAAAAAAAAAAAAACCAAACAAACAAAAAAACAAAAAAAAAAAAAAACAATTAACAAAATAATAATAAAAATAAAATTAATTAATAAAAAATAAAAATAAAAAATAAATGTTTATATATATAAAAAAAATTAAATAAATAAATGAATGACTTATGACCTTAAATGCTCAATCAAGAAACATGTTGGGCTGAATTTATTTATCCATTAGTCACATGTAACATTCCTGAACAGCCGTGCATAATTTACAATAACACAGGTGTTGTTTACCCTCATGCACACAAGTCTTGCTCTGCTTTAAAACTTATACATTTAATATATATGCATGTGCGTGCATGTGTGTGTCTAAATTTTGTTGTTTAAACCTAGACTACCTCAGGGGGAACTAATCTTGTATTAAGTGAGTTATCTTATGTCATCGACTCCAGGCCACCAGATTTTAAGGAAACAACTGGTTCCGGTAATGTGTCAGTAGCAATATTATGGGGGAAAAAATTAACTAGCCATTATCATGTAAAACAAGCATTCTGAGAGAGTACTACTACAGCAATACATGTCCCCTACCGGGCCCAACAAAATTTCAGCTCAATATCTTGAGGCATTCCAATTCCCCCCCCCCCCCCCCCCCCCCGTATCTCCTAAGTTCAAGGGCCATAATTCTGTAAAAAAAATGGGTAAGTTGCCATGAAACATAATCTGTAACAGTACTTGATAAAGCAATACATATCTTGAGACATATTGGAAAAAACATCCAGAAAACTATATGTGGGACAGACGCATGGACCTTAATGAATGTAAGACGACATCACACGATGGGAATAAATGCAGTTATGTTTAATAAGAATTGTATTTACTACTTGAACACAGTCAAGTTACCAGACTGAAATTAAACACATGCTGTTATCTGGTTTATTAACATGCTCATATCCAAGAATATCCTTTATAGTGCATTGTCCTATATTTGTTCATATATGTACAAGTTTTTTCATGTACAGTGAACTAAATAAACCAATATTTATTTTTGGAATCTATCAAAATTAGATATGAATACTTAAATGAACAAATTCATAACCAGGTGACCTTAAAACTTTTGTTATCAGACAAGGAATGGCCCAATCTAAACTTGGTTTATAACCATCCATTAATTCTGTTGAAGTTGTATATATTTAAATTCCCAGAATGTAAAAAGACACAAGGACAAACCAAAATAGTCTGATCACCTTTAAACTGGAAGCATTGAAGAAGAGATCTACGACAGGTAATAAGAATTTAACAGCATTTTGATAACAGCTGTACACATTTTACAGCTAAGATTACGACCGGCCATGCTGGATAAATATTAGCTTTTTTACGAGGCACCGTTGTGGTGCATACTTCCAAGTGGCAAATTGCATAGTTAGATTTCATCATGCACAGACATACGATGACAAGGAATGTTTATTGTTGTCCTAGTGCACCGAGCGCCATGACAAAATCAGTATTCCACACACGACTCTGTCGTCCTCAGGTTACTATCACACCATGAATTCTGGTGCACAAACTTGAAAGACAAAATTATGTCTATGAAGTGGATTACTTTATTAGAAAGCAGACACTTCCTTGTGCTATCTGATGCCGTGCCTTGCATTCAAGTGTGTGCACACGGGGAGGGGTTTCAGAGGTAGATATCTCCCTGCTCCATGTGTGTGCACACGGGGAGGGGTTTCAGAGGTAGATATCTCCCTGCTCCAGGTGTGTGCACACGGGGAGGGGTTTCAGAGGTAGATATCTCCCTGCTCCATGTGTGTGCACACGGGGAGGGGTTTCAGAGGTAGATATCTCCCTGCTCCAAGTGTGTGCACACGGGGAGGGGTTTCAGAGGTAGATATCTCCCTGCTCCAAGTGTGTGCACACGGGGAGGGGTTTCAGAGGTAGATATCTCCCTGCTCCAAGTGTGTGCACACGGGGAGGGGTTTCAGAGGTAGATATCTCCCTGCTCCAAGTGTGTGCACACGGGGAGGAGTTTCAGAGGTAGATATCTCCCTGCTCCAAGTGTGTGCACACGGGGAGGGGTTTCAGAGGTAGATATCTCCCTGCTATTCTTTTTAAAATATATTTCTGGCATAAATTCCTGCACATGCGTCCATACACATACACAAGAAATACAGGTTCTGACAACCCAGTGTATTGTTTCACTTTGAGATATTAAGTTTTGAGAAATCTAACAAACAGTAAACTGACTGATAATCTAACATACAGTAAACTGACTGATAATCTAAATACAGTAAACTGACTGATAATCTAACAGTAAACTGACTGATAATCTAACACACAGTAAACTGACTGATAATCTAACATACAGTAAACTGGCTGATAATCTAACATACAGTAAACTGGCTGATAATCTAACAGTAAACTGACTGATAATCTAACAGTATACTGGCTGATAATCTAACATACGGTAAACTGACTGATAATCTAACATACGGTAAACTGGCTGATAATCTAACATACGGTAAACTGGCTGATAATCTAACATACGGTAAACTGACTGATAATCTAACATACAGTAAACTGACTGATAATCTAACAAACGGTAAACTGACTGATAATCTAACATACAGTAAACTGGCAATAAGTTCATCAAAGTAAACTATGGAAACTCTTCAGTTCCTGTTGACAAACGTGAATGTAACAAACATGTATTTCTAACACAACCTACAGGTCAACTACCTCTTGTTGACAACAACCTTAGAAATAGACAAACTGTGGCAAATGGCCATTAATGATCATACTGCTCAGTAGAATTAAGACAAACTGGCATATGGCCATTAATGATATATATATATATATATACTTTTAGTTTTGCGATAACAATACAAAACTTGTATATTTATTTATGAATTAGAATTTAGAAACGCTTTTTTAATGTAATAGAATGTAGCTAGCATCTTACAAATAATGACGTCATGTATCTTGTCACAAGGAAAAAGCCTTGCTAGGTTGACAATACTCAATTTGCTTACATAAAACTAGAATAAATAATGATTTTCCGAATATTCCTGTAGGATTGCAGGATAAAAGAAATAACTGGTTACTGCCGAGCTGCATTCGCCATTTGACTTGAGCAGGATAAAGTCGATATCTTAAGACAGTAAGCAGTAACAGAATGTAACAGTTGCACCTGTATGCAGCAGCGACTTGTCTTTTGACTACCCACATGTGTCGCTGTTTAATACAGGTTTGACTGTATTGAGTTAATATAACTCTTTTTGCGTATTTGATTTTGTTTTTAGATTAAAAAGTCAAGTCTCCCTCCTGTTAAAAACTGTGTCCGCCCAAAAGTGTCAGAGAGAAGTGACCTCGTGTGTGTGTATATATATATATATATACAGTTCAGAAAGTGTACGACCCATACATTGTGTAAGTCTAACTCGGGACTTCATTTTTGGTTCAAGCATTGCGGTGTATTCGACCATTCTGAGTATAATCCACAGACAGACACACACACACACACACACACACACACACACACACACACACACACACACACACACACACACACACACACACACACACACACACACACACACACACACACACACACACACACACAGCGGAAACCTGTTTATCCGGACTCCAGTTATCCAGAATCCTCAACTTACGGTCAGTCATACCATCAAACGGAACAGGCATTCTGTTATTCAGTTAACCGGATATTCAGCTTCCGGATCCAGCAAATCATAATCGTAAACAATGTGTTGAAAATAAAGACAATTCGCTTTTTTTAAGGATTAGCCAACAGTTTAACTAATACTATTTAAATTTTATTTATACCATAATAAGACTGATTTTTCCTTTATTAAAATGCTTATAGTATTATGATAATTTTTTACACACCCATTGATAAGAACATCATTCGTTATTTTTGTTAACATATGCTGATAACACACATGAGTATGATACCAATTTAAAGACATACGACTGGCTGCTCTTAGGTGATGACCAGGTTGCCAATGCCATACCATCCAATGTTTGTTTTGTTTAACGACTCCACTAGAGCACATTGATTTATTAATCATCGGCTACTTGTTTCAAGATGTAATATAACATAATTAACATGCACAGACTTTTGTGCTGCACAGACTAATGTGACATGAGTGTACATAATTTGACAAAATTTTCTGCTCACCCAGAGCTATTTCTGATATTAAAAAAGAATAAAGGAAAAGCATCAGCTCCTGTCATAAGGCTTGCATTGTGAGGTACACCATTTGTGAGACATACCATTTGTGAGACGCACCATTTGTAAGACACACCATTTGTGAGTCACTTGTGATGGACACCATTTATGAGGCACACCATATCTGTGATAAGCTAAGTTCCAATTAGAATTAGCCTGTAGTTGTGGTGATTTATTAACACCAGACACCTGTCAATAATTATCCTTATCACCCTAACAACAGGTGGAAGGACATACATTCACCTGAACACACAACATCCTCACTCTTTTCAAATGTTTCTTTCTTTCTTTTTTTTTCCTTTAAAAAAAACAACAAAAACATTACAAGAGCAATAAATTAATTTATGACTTAAAAAGATTTTATTTGAAACTGTTTGGTACCACAGAGAAGAACTCCTACCTACATCCTAAGAAAGCTGGGTGTTTTTTGTGTTTTTTTACTTAACTTAAAGAAAACTAGTCACTGATTTGCCCAGTGGTATAGTGCTTGCTTGATGCACGATCCCCGTCAGTGGGCCCATTGGGCTATTTCTCGCTCTAGCCAATGTATCACGAGCAGTACACCAAAGGCTGTGGTATGTGCTGTGGGATGATGCATATAAAAGATCCCTTGCTACTAATCGAAAAAAGTAGCCCATGAAGGGACAACAGTGGGTTTCCTCCCTCAATATCTGTGTGGTCCTTAACCATATATCCAATGCCATATAACCATAAATAAAATGTGTTGATAGCATCGTTAAATAAAACATTTCCTTTTAGTCACTGATTTTGTATGCAACTCTGTTAAACAAACAGACAAACAGATGGATTGATTGATGGATGGATGGATGGATGGATGGATGGATGGATGGATGGATGGATGGAGAAAGACCCATTTATATATATATATATATATATATATATATATATATATATATATATATATATATATATATATATGCAGACAAACATACAGAACAACAAATAGAAAGAGAGAACTACAGAAATAGAATATAGAAACTACCAGATGGGTAGATAAAAACAAACAGAAAACGAAAGACACAGACAGACAGACAGACAGACAGACAGACAGAAAGAAAGAAAGACTGACTGACTGACTGACTGACTGACTGACTGACTGACTGACTGACTGACTGACTGACTGACTGACTGACATAGACAGAATGACACAGATGGACAGGAAGTGTCTGGATAAATAACACATTTGAAAGTTTTATATAAGTACTGGAAGAATGTCAAACAAGATGGTAACATGTTTGATGTGGGTGACCTATGTGCTGTAGTAACAAAGTCACTCACAACAACGCTGGATGTAACTATCGACATTGGCACTTGACATGTTTAACTCACAAGGTACTGGATGTAACTATAGACATTGGCTAACATGGAGTTAGCCACTTGACATTTGTAACTCACAAGGTACTGGATGTAAGTATAGACAGTGGCTAACATGGAGTTAGCCACTTGACATTTTTAACTCACAAGGTACTTGATGTAACTATAGATATTGGCTAACATGGAGTTCGCCACTTGACATTTCTAACTCACAAGGGTATTGGATGTAACTACAGATATGGGCTAACATGGAGTTCGCCACTTTACATGTTTAACTCACAAGGTATTGGATGTAACTATAGACATTGGCTAACATGTAGTTAGCCACTTGACATTTCTAACTCACAAGGTACTGGATGTAACTATAGACATTGGCTAACATAGAGTTAGCCACTTGACATTTCTAACTCACAAGGTACTGGATGTAACTACAGACATTGGCTAACATGGAGTTAGCCACTTGACATTTTTAACTCACCAGGTACTGGATGTAACTACAGACATTGGCTAACATGGAGTTAGCCACTTGACATTTCTAACTCACCAAGTACTGGATGTAACTATAGACATTGGCTAACATGGAGTTAGCCACTTGACATTTTTAACTCACCAGGTACTGGATGTAACTATAGACACTGGTTAACATGGAGTTAGCCACTTGGCATTTCTAACTCACCAGATACTGGATGTAACTATAGACATAGGCTAACATGGAGTTAGCCACTTGACATTTCTAACTCACCAGGTACTGATCAAGAGGTGCTGGTCCTTTTCTAAAGTCAGCAACTTCAAATTTTTCACAAGACAACTGAAATATCAAATATTCAAACATTAGTAAGACTCTGAAGATTATTTATATTTCTTCACTGGTTCTAGATTTAACATTATACTTTAAGATTATTTTATTTACAATGATATTTCTTCACTGTTTTTAGATTTAACATTATACCTTAAGATTATTTTATTTACAATATTTCTTCACTGTTTCTAGATTTAACGTTATACCGTAAGATTTTATTTACAATGTTTCTTAGCTGTTTCTTTCATTACCTTTTAGATATAGTGATATTGTAGATGTTTCTGCTAAAATTTGAAACACTGAATACTGTTATGGAAAAAAGAACCACAAGGACAATATTTAATAACACAGTGACAGTGCACCTGTAGATGATTGTATTCACCATGAAAGCCTTCAAAACCAGACATTTTTATGATCACTTTTTGAATATGAATACAGAACATATAACATCTCTGAATCAGACATTTTACTTGGTTCTGTTGGTGTCTTGTTTACAGGGGTTTCACTGTATTTTATTTAAGATAGCAAATTCTCTTTAAAAATTAGCTTTATTTTATTACATGTATTTAATTTGTATTTTTGTTATCACAAAATTAACAGCAGATATCAAGAAATAAAATTATTGATATTATTATTATTGTGTTGTTCACACTTACAACCTTTTTATGAGTGTACAAACTGTATTGTTTTGGTACCCAGTTCCACCCAATAATAAAAACATACTTTAAATAAATTTTCAGTTTTTTTAAGGAATATTTTAACCAACATTTAAAAAAAAAAAGGCTATGATGAAACTTTTTCTCTCTTCAATAGTATAGTCTGTACCCTCATGAATGTTAATAACTGTGAACAGTGCCTATTAATTAATATAAGAAACGTTACAAATTAACTGTTAACGGTGAAATTACATATACAAACTGTACCGGGTAATTACAGTCTACAGACTCTGCAGTTCTTTACATTTTACAACGGGTCATTATAAGGAGATGCTCTAAGAGTAAGGAAGGAAAGGAGTAAAAGAAAGAAGAAAGTTGTTGAAAATTAAACTGTGACAGTGCTCATGAGAAAAAATATTTACAAGTCATTATTAATCCTATAATCAAGAAACACAGAGAACAAACAAAATGAATTCTTGATATAAAAATCTAAATTTAATACAAAATGTATAAAAAATCATAATTTGATTATCAAGAAATGAATTGATTTTCATTATATACTGCTGGAAAAAAAAAGGATCACATCAACAGTAACAGTAAATAGTAACTGTAACCAAAAATCCTCAACCCATAGTATCAGAAGTTGACCAAGTTATTTACAGTCAATTCTACACTACTGATATTCAAAGTCAGGTCAGGTCAGGTCAGGTCAGGTCATAGGGCATAATATGCACATTCAAAGCAAGCTGTTGTAGTGCACGCCTGTCATGGAAGCAGATGTCAACTTACGCTGGCTCCTCTGTCCAGGACAGGCTGATATTGAATCGCACATTCCAACTTTGTATATAATATACACAGTATTAGGCTAGCACGGAATTACATTTGGTTTACAGTTCCATATTTCCTTTTTTCTCATGTTCCTTATTTCTTCCCATCAGTGTATTAATACCCAGTACTTGTATTTTACCTCACTGTGTTTCCATGCACTTGACTTCAGCTTGTCAGGAGTCTGAAATGATATTATAAAACTTAAAACATTCTCACAAATTAAAAACAAAACAAAACACAAAAAACACAACCTGAATCCTAATTGAATTTAAGATAAAACAAATGATTCATCTAACCTGGGTACAATCTCTTTTGACCAGGGCAGACATCTTGGAATCTTTATTCTATTTATTACCTCAGCTATTTTTTTTTTCCTTTAAATACTCTCATTTTTTTTATATAATAAATAAAGACATAGTGTTACAAACCACTTTGCATACTGTTATAAGTATTGCTGTAAAAAAAATTTTTTTCCTGTAAATAGATAATTAAAAAAACAAACATTCTGTTTATTCTGTTAAAAAAAATGTATAATGAATTATATAAAAATTTAATTTAATAACAAATTTACAATAAAACCTGATAGGCATAAATGCAAACTCTTTAAACTATGTGGGTTGGGATGTAGCCCAGTGGCAAAGCGCACACCTGATGTGCAGTCAGTCTAAGATCAATCCCAGTCGGTGGGCCTATTGGGCTATTTCTTGTTCTAGCCAGTGCACCATGACTGATATATCAAAGGTTGTGGTATGTGCTATCCTGTCTGTGGGATGGTGCATATAAAAGATCCCTTGCTACTAATGGAAAAATGTAGGGGGTTTCCTCTATGACTGTGTCAAAATGACCATGTTTGAAATCCAATAGCCGATGATTGATAAATCAATACACTCTAGTGGTTCGTTAAACAAAACAAACTTTAAATTTAAACTATGTGACTTCATTTTGTATGTTTTGTTGTCATATATATAGTACAAAGAAAGTCATTGGTTTGTAAGTGCCAAATTGGCCAATAATATTATACGATATACCAGTGCATAATAATATCTTAATGAAAAATTATTACTTTTATTTTCTAGTTTATGAGTGCCTGCTAAGGTAATATTACAAGAGAAGCTTTTGAGAACTTGATTGATATCAAAAATTTATTATATAATGACATTTTGTGGTGGATTTTTTATTTAAAAAGAAGAAGAAAACAGAGAGTTTTTAGTAATATGTTCATAAGAAATATGCAATTGCAATGATAAAGGGACATAACTTTGTTAATACTGAATACATTTTTACACCAACATGAATTTCTTGGAGTGACAGCAAATCATTATGTAAAATTGTTCAAAATTCACAGAAAATTGTTTGAAGAAACACCAAGGTTAGATGGATGAATGTACTGATTAAATGAAGACATGAGAGTGGGACAGGACTGATTTACTAGTTGAAGGACAACACACTCTGGAACAGATGATGGATGGACCAGAACTTAACAGTTAAAAAAGAGAAAGAAATGTTTTATTTAACGAAGCACTCAACACAGTTTATTTACGGTTATATGGCATCAGACATATCGTTAAGGACCACACAGATATTCAGAGAGAAAACCCGCTGTCACCAGTTCATTGGCTACTCTTTTCGATTAGCAGCAAGGGATCTTTTATCTGCACCATCTCACAGACAGGATAGTACATACCACAGCCTTTGTTACACCAGTTGTGGAGCACTGGCTGGAACGACTCTGGGACAGATGATTGATGGACCAGAACTTAACAGTAAAAAAAAAAAACGGTTATATGGCATCATACATATGGTTAAGGACCACACAGATATTGAGAGAGGAAACATGCTGTCACCACTTCATGGGCTACTCTTTTTGATTAGCAGCTAGGGATCTTTTATATGCACCATTCCACAGACAGGGTAGTACATACCACGGCCTTTGATATACCAGTCATGGTGTACTGGCTGGAACGAGAAATAGCCCAATGGGCCCACCGACGGGGATTGATCCCACACCGATTGTACATCAAGCGAGCACTGTACCACAGCTATGTCCCCCCATCCCCGTGAACTTAACAATAAGGAAAGCCATAGTTTGCTATTATCAGATCCACTACGTTTTCCCCGGGAATATCAAAGGCTGCTGTCCTGTCTATAGGGCAAATACAATACTCTTGGAATAATTCTTTTCAATGAAAATGTCATGTTGCAACAAAGGAAATACATTTTTACGGCTGACCTAATTTTGAACACATTTAATTTCAAATTTTTCAAATTTCTGGCAGAATAGAAATTCTGTGGATTTAAAAACTTATGTAATACTGTATGTTGTATAAACCATTTTAAAAGTTTTGTTTTGTTTACGGACATTGGCTATTGAAGGTCAGACACTGGGTAATTCTGACACATAGTCATCAGAGGAAATCCGTTACATTTAACTTTTATATGCACTTTGCCACAGACAGGAAAGCACATACCACAACCTTTAAACAGTTGTGGTGCACTGGTTGGAACGAGTAAAAACACAATCACTTGAATGGATCCACTGAGGTCGTTCTATCCTGCGACACAAGCACGTCCAGTGAGTATTCAACTGACTAAGCTAAATCATGTCCTGTATATACCGTATTCAATGTAACAAATAATGTATCTAAGTACAATTATATTAAGGGCTGATTTTCAATTATCACAACACTACAGACCATAATCCTTTTTTTATATCTATCTCCCTCATATTTCCAACACATTAATAGTAGTTTTAGTACCACAAATAAATTTGATTAGCCAATCATATTTCCTGTTATATCCAGATTGAATTAGAATATTTATTTTGTAAGAAAATATGCCCACAAGAGTATGTTTTTTTGTTTTTTTATACCTCCTGAAATAGATGTCACAAAATATTCTTTACTGCATTTCATATCATGTAATTCCCAACCTGTGAATAATATTACAAGAAACTGAAGCTGTACAATGTTATAAAATTTCATTAAAAAAACCATATTACTGATAAACTTGGCATTATGCCAACATTTGAAAGATGCAGACTGAAGACTGAAAATTGAAAAAAGAAAAAACACTCACATAGTATAAAGCTAATAAACCACCATAAAATAACAATAAAAATCCAAACAATGAAAAAAAGGAAAAAAAGAAACGAAGTAGCAAAATCTGACTAACTTATAAAAATCAATAAATCTTCTTTCCAAGGTTTAATTTCTACAATATTTTTCTTCCATTTTTAACATATTTTTGAACTATAAAACATATGCAATATGATTTTTAAAAAATTCAAATGATAAATGATGAGTCAGGTTACAACAAAGAAGACACAAATAATATTATCTTAAAGGGACATTCCTGAGTTTGGTGCAATTTTTAAGATGTTATCGATTAAAGGGAATTTTTAACGATTGTAATTACATATCAAATATATTTTTCTGTATAATATATTAGTGGCTGTATATTAAACCTGTTTCTGATCATTCTAATATTTGTACTAGGTTAAATTTCATTTAATTTCCTCTAAATATTTTGGCACGTATGAAATTATTTGAAGACAAAATCCAGTTTGGGCTTCTTACAAATATTAAGACAACCAAAAACACATTGACTATACAGACACTGATATTCTAAACAAAAAATATATTTAATATGTAAGTTTAATCGTAGAAATATTTTATTAGTCGGAAACATCTTACAATGCAGCAAACTCAGGAATGTCCCTTTAAGGCTTTTTCTGAACTGAGCCTACCGGTAATTCATAAAACTTCTGCAACTTTTAAGGTCTCACAGTGTAAAGCAAAAAGTCTTGTAAAGACAATATGATGTTGCTTAGAACAGCTAAAGAGAGTCTAAGAAAGTTTTGTGAATTAGGCCCCTGGTCACATCAGGGGTGGGGGTCACAGTATATGAAAGAAATAAAGAAATGTTTTATTTAATGACTACTGGTATGTTTTTATGTTACCCACCACCCACAAAATAAAATTTAATTTAATTTATACCATAACTGCATAGGGTGGGAGAGGGGCAATGCAGAAGACTTACCAAGCATAAAATTATAATTATGGGACCACCCCCACCCCCACTATTTTAGAACAGCCCTTATTGAGTGACACGAACCACAGTGACAAGATCATTCATTTGCTGATTGATGAACGACAGTTCTTCCTCTAGCCGCTTTGCCTGGTGGATTGGACTCACATCACGTCGGTTCCTGGAAAAAAAAAAAAAAAAAATGTTTTCATACACAAGTACTCTTCTACTGAGCTACAAAGCTAGGGGGCAGGATGCAGCCCAGTGGTAAAGTGCTCCCTCGATGTGCAGTCGGGTCTAGGAGCGATCCCTGTCTGTGGGTCCATCAAGTTATTTCTTGTTCCAATCAGAGTACCACAACTGATATATCAAAGGATGTGGTATGTGCTATACTGTCTGTGAGATGGTGCATATAACAGATCCCTTGCTACTATGATGATTAATAAATCAATGTGCTCTAGTGGTGTTGGTAAACAAAAAACCTTTTGTTTAATGACACTGCTAGAGTTCACTGACGGTTTTTTTTAAATCATCACCTATTGGATGTCAAACATTTGGTAATTCTGAAATAAAGTTTAAGGAAATGCATTACATTAGTAACAAGGTCTTTTATATACACTTTCCCATGGACAGGACAACACATATAATGACCTTTGATATACCAGTTATGGTGCACTGGTTGTTGAAAAGAAAAAAGAAAACATTTTTACATACAAGTGCTCTACTACTGAGCTACATCAAAGTTAGTCTGTTTTAACAACACCACTACAGCAAACTGAATAATTAATTATGAATATCAAGCATATGGCAATTCTGACACATAATCTAAAAGAAAACCTGTCTGAGAGAGAGAGAGAGAGAGAGAGAAAGAGAGAGAAAGAGAGAGAGAGAGAGAGAGAGAGAGAGAGAGAGAGAGAGAGAGAGAGAGAGAGAGAGAGACAGACAGACAAACAGACATACAGACACACCCAGAGAGAGAGAGAGAGAGAGAGAGAGAGAGAGAGAGAGAGAGAGAGAGAGAGAGAGAGAGAGAGCACAAACACACACCATAATAATTATAGTCATGTTCATGCAGTGCATGCTTAATGCAAGTATTTAATACACCAACAGCAATAAAAGCCTCAAACTCCTTATTGTCATGCAACTAATTTGCCTGTCGCATGTCAACTGCCATTAAATCAGAGGGAAAAAAATTCTGGAACTAATGCCGCCACTGAAATGAAGATATGGGTGCCTATACCACAGCTGCATTATGCATACTGGTAGTCACATGATCTATATAATATTGACGAAAGTCGGATTGATTCAGTGATATAAAAAACAAAAACAAAAGAAAAACATTTGATATCAAATACTTGATAGCAAAGGATTTCTTTTGGGGAAAACAATTTTGTTTTCTTTGTGAATAATATAAAGAAAAAATTAGTAAGATTTTGCAGATAGGGCAATTGATCACATCGGGTGGGGGTGGGGTGTCAGGAGACAATCATATAAACACAACAAGCAAATAAAATGTTATTTAAACTGTATGCTTGTTTTGTTTAATGACACCACTAGAGCACAGTAATTTTTTAGTCATCGGCTATTGGATGTCAAACATTTGGTAATTCAGTCTTCAGAGGAAACCCATTTGCAGCAAGGAATCTTTTACATGCACTTTCCCTTAGACATAACAGCACATACCAAAGCCTTTGATATACTTGTGGTTAACATGTTAAAAAATGACAGTGAACAAAGAATGTGGTCAGTATCACATATCTGTAATATAGAGTACTGGTTGGAATGGAAAATAACTTAGTGTGCCCCCACCCCCTGATGGAAATTGATCCTATGACTGTCAGCACCTCAGTCATACTCTTTACCACTGACATACATGTATTTCCCACAACTCCACTAAAACCCATTACCCTCTCTATCCCTATTCTTTGCATTGCACTCATTCAAATTCTCATCCTCCCTCACTCCCTCCCGCTGACCCACTCACCTTTTCACTCATCTACCTAAACTTCACTTAAACTCTCTCTCTCTCTACCTCAACTATTTCACTCTCAATCTCTCTGTCCAGTGTTTCTGCCAGAATTTTTTTTTTGGGCATGGTGTTATCGAATTGAATGCAACCACAATCATGATGGGCCTCCCCCAGAACAAAAAAAAATGGGTTAAGTTTAAGGTTAAGAAAATCATACAGTAATAAGAGTAATTAATTTTGTCAAAAGGTTATCTGCCAATTGTTTTGGGTATGGCACCATACCACATGCACTCTCTCACTCTCTCTGTCTCTCTGTCTGTCTCTGTCTTTCTCTGTCTTTCTCTCTCTCTCTGCATGTCTGTCTTTCTATCTATATTTGACACCCAATAGCCGATATGTATTTTTCTGCTGGGTTATCATTCATTCATTCATTCTATGTCTCAGTCTGTCTGTCTCTCCATTTCTTCATCTGTCTGTAATGCACAAGCACCATACGTGCTTACTACAACACTCCACCGATATCCACCATCCAATACTTATTACACTTGGCTCTGTGTAAGTCAGTAAAACATGCCTTCTTGGTGGAGCCGTGTAACAGCTGTCTCCATTAATAATTAACTGAACATTATTCTCATGCAAGCTGTGGCTATGTGATCATGACCATCACGGCCCTATCAGTCTGTTCAGTAATCATATGTTACTACGAATGTAAACATCATTACTGGAGACAAAATGACAGCTGCAAATACCCATTTTATACTGACTTACAAAAGAAACAGATTTCTATACTGACACAAAAAGAAACAAATTTTTATACTGACACAAACTAAAACATGTTTTTATACTGACACAAACTGAAACAAATTTTTATACTGAAACAAAAAGATTTTTTTTTATACTGAAACAAAAAGAAATATTTTTATACTGAAACAAAATGAAACAGTTTTTATACTGGCACAAAAAAGAAACAGATTTTTAAACTGACACAAAATTAAAGGTTTTATACTGACACAAAAATAAAGATTTATTACAAACATGAAAATATTTTTTTTATACAAACAGAAAACAAAAAAGATTTATATTGACACAAAAGATTTAAACTGATACATAAGAAAATGATTGTACTGACTGTTTTAAAGATACTAGTACTAACATGAAATCATAAAAATAAATGTCTTTAAATGTTAGCACATTAACACATTTTCTTTTTAAAATGCTGTTTGTTTTTATTACTTTAAAGTCATCTTACTATATCTGCATTTGTGCAAGTCCTTGAAAATTAAACTTTTCAGATCAAATAATTATAGGTACAGTATTTTATTATAACACCAGAGAAGAGACAAATTTAGTTTAAAACAAAATGCATTATGGGAAAACTATTTCCCCAAAACGAATCTCATCTCTCTAATTCATCCATCCATATATATCCGTTCATCCATCTATTCATCCATCCATCCATCCATCCATCCATCCAATACTGTTTTATGGATGAAGAAATGTAAAGGTAGTTTCATGAAATGTAAAGGTAGTTTTTCGTGAAATGTGAAATGTGGCACACGCAGACAAAAGGACAAGGACGAAAAGAGCTTTACAAAATTGTAAATAAATGTTGATGAAAGTGCCATTTTACTGACCTTATGATCTTTACTGACACAAAGCTCTTACAAATCACTGTGCCATTACTTGAAAAGGTCACCACACAGCAATGTTTGCTAATAATATATTTAAAGCTTGTGGAAAATTATCTGAACAGATCATCCAGTCCTGCTCAACTCCAATGTGTCTTACTATTGCTGCCTTGAAGCAAAACTTTTCCGAGCATGGCATTACTTTGGCTCAAACGTAATTGGAGTTTCAGCTTCCATTCAATGGGTAACATAGGCAATGATGGTGGTTACAGCTAGCTTAATCAATCTGCAAATGTCAAACAATTTGTAACTAGCTCAGAGCACAATGATTCCAGATGCTGTGATTATCAGAAAGTCTCTCACTGCAGAAAGCTGAACACAGGTTTTATTTTTTTATTATTATTATTTTTATTTTTATTTTATTTTTTTAATTAAAGATTGTTACACAGGAAAAATAGAGAACATTATACACATAATTAAAAAACAGAAAGATAAATGGCTAACTTTTAAATCTTAAAACCCCCAACATTAACAAAATTAATTATGGTGGAAAAAATGTTTTGTTTAACGACACCACTAGAGCACAGAGATTTATTAATCATTGGCTATTGGATATCAAACATTTGGTAATTTGACATATAGTCTTAGAGAGAAAACCACTACATTTTTCCATTAGTAGCAAGGGATCTTTTATATGCGCTATCCCACAGACAGGATAGCACATACCATGGCCTTTGATATACCAGTCGTAGTGTACTGGCTGGAACAAAAAATAGTCCAATGGGCTCACCAATAGGGATCGATCCCAGACCGACTGTGCATCAAGTGAGATCTTTGCCACTGGGCTACGTCTCGCCAGGAGATATTTTTGGCAATTTTCTTTACATATAGTACACAATAGTTTTAGTTTTGGTTTTACACAGTATACAAAGCTTGCATCACTGGTCAAAATCTACTTAAACAATATTGAGAAATCATCTGTGATCAAAACTTGCTAACTTGCAAAAACTAACCAAAACGTCTGAATTAATTTTGCTGCACAACTGGTGTAACAAAGGCCGTGGTATATACTATCCTGTCTGTGGGATGGTGCATATAAAAGATCCCTTGCTGCTAATCGAAAAGAGTAGCCCATGAAGTGGCGACAGCGAGTTTCCTCTCTCAATATCTGTGTGGTCTTTAACCAAATGTATTGAGTGTGTCGTTAAATAAAACATTTCCTTCCTTCTTCCTTAATTAATTTTGTTGAGTATATAAACCTTTTTCTCTTTTTTTAACATTCAGTATTAAAAGTTCATTTTTCTTTAAAAGTAAATGATGCATACAAACTTTGTAAATAAAAAAACCCCACCAAACAGACATACAACAAAACAAAATAACAATAACAAAAAAACACAACACACCACCCACTGACTTTTAACCTCATCAAACAACATTTTATTGATATCAGTTAAATGTCAGTTAGCATTTCTTTCGTTTTAGAAATCAATGTTCTATCTAGATCAGTTTATTATCTATCAAATGTACTCCAGTTATGCACCGAAATGTAATCTTGTTCTATTTCCAGGGCAGACCTAACCAATATAGGCCTCGTTAGCCCATAAATATATTCTTATCACGGCCTACAAGCAATTAATTTCTCCCGTTATTTACCACTGATGCTTCCTTGTTAACGGGTCACCATTCGGACCACACAAAAACAATGGAATTAAGGCCAGGCCGTGTAGTTTGGTCAGCTGTAATGTTATTCCAGGCACATTCGTGTGTGCTCGTGGTCATTAGTGTAGCCCAGCTGGACTTTCATGTCATGCTTTACATGACTTGAATATGTTACTTGAAAGTAGCCGTCATCACGGGGAACAATACGATGGCCACCACGCGGGGCTGTGTGCACTTCATATACCTTGAATTGTTCTCCACATTCTCTCTGCTGCTGCATAATGAGCAACACGCACTGCTGATCAAAGGTCTTCCAAGTAACAGTACTAAAGACTTTTGTAAATACATGTACTCTTCGCCTTTCATAGATTTATAGGGATTGGGAGGACTGGAACATTTCCTGCCATGAGCATCTTTCTGGGTGGTCTCGTAATGAAGATTTTTATTCATACCCACACTGATCAACTTGTAGAAATAACAGTGTGATCGTTTTTATCAAAATCGTCTTATCATATCAGTTTAAAATATACATATACAGCTGAAAGTTTGTTTTCTTTATATATAACATCTATAAAGAATATTGATTAATTAATATCACTGGCTACTGATGTCAATTAATATAAATATTTGATAATTCTGACACAGTTTTTAGCTACAAACCCCCCAAATGTTTAAGTTTTTCTGTTTAACTACACCACAAGAGCATATTGATTAATTAATCATTGGCTATTGGATGTTAAACATTTGGTTATTAGGTCAGTCTTCAAAGGAAGCCAAATTAATTTTCTATTAGCAACAAAGGATCTTTTATTAGCACTTTGCCACATACTTCAATAAACGAACTGTGAGGTATTGGTTGACATTAAAAAAAACTCAGTGGGTCTATGAAATATATATAGCTGTTAATATACCAAATGAAATACATGTTTTATGACAATTGCAAATGTTATAAAATTTAAACAAAATATGGAAATGTTTAAAATATAAAAAAACAAAGACATGAAGATCGATTAAAATTTTTAAAATCCCAAAGAAATTAAGACCGTTAATGTCTACAGCATATGGTGTACCAAGATTGTAACCTATCCAAATACAGTCCAGAGTTGTTTAACTTATAATACAAGAACCAGCAACTTCATAAAAAAAGCTATTAGAGTGGAAAATAGGATGAAATGGTACTTATAATAGAATTTCAAGCTTATAATCAAATGTATGTTTAAGCAAGCTATTCTGGGCACACACCTGAGCTATCTGGTCTATATCTCAATCAGAGGGGTTAACGGTTAGTTACTAGGGTTAGCGAGAGGTAAGTCAGTCATAAGTGTATAAGATGGGGGTGGGGGAGAGACAACTGCCCTCCCAGTCCTGAAGAAAATCATCAAAATTGGGTAAAAAAGATAGAACATTTGGACAAAATGAGCTGGTCTGAACATTTTTTACCATTTATTTACATCATTCTACCCACAATATTAGTTGTAATCCTTGTAAAAATGTGTGGCGATTTGTTTGCAACCCTATATACATGTAGCTGTTTGGCAGTAGTGCTAATAGTAATATGAAAGAAGGAAATGTTTTATTTAACGACGCACTCAGCACATTTTATTTATGGTTATATGGCATCGGATAGTAATATGAATAAATACTGTTATCCAGATTTGGGCACTTCTGTTTAATTCAGGCAAAAATCACTCTGCCCCCCCCCCCCCCCCCCCCTCCCCCTTACAAAAATAGGAGCCAGTACACCTATGAACTATGAAGTCAGTGAAGCGGTGAAATATAACATCTCTCATCTCTCCAGTAAAACTCACTCTTGATGGGAACTTGTACTGGGAAATGAATTAATACTATGATACCATAATCACATTGCCACTGAAACTGGTTATGTCAGGTGTTTGTTTTTTTAAAAAGGGGGCAGAGTGATAAAGAGAGAGTTGGAAGCAAATCAACACAGGTGGAATTATATCACTGAATCAACTGCACAACCTTGTAACTCAAGGTCCACCATTTCTATCATGAAGATAAATGTCTCAAATCCTAACAAACACGACTGCACATGATGAATTGAAAACAGCAAATTTTCTTTGATAATCCCACATGCCGGAGAATTTAAAGCACCACCTAACACGAGGTCTGGCTTGTCAATACCGTGTTAAGCACATGGCCTAATATCTCCCACAAGTGTGCCGTGAGTCTGACTGGAATACCAATAGGGGCATGGGTCAATATTTGGCAATAATCACTCCGGCCCTGTACGTCCCTAATAAGCAATTCACTGTCACATGCTGCTTAAAAATGGCACGATTTACGATATGTCAGATCATGCAAATTATCCAGTCATCTCATAAGATCTACTTTCAAACATCATTGCTATTCAAGTGGCTTCGGTCGCCAACAATTTTTCTTTCTTTATAGCCTCCTGAATCAACACTGTATTTTTATTTTTTTGAATATAAATCTCGGCTTTGATTCTAAGAAGAATATGTACGGTCATGAATGCGACTCGGCAGGAGTGTGGAAAAGGAAATTGTGGAGACCCGAGGAGACAAAATGTGTTAATGTAGAGGGTTTAATTGTGTGCATGAAATTCAACGCGGGGAAATCTCTGTCTGGCAATGTTTCCCCCATTTCACGCATTCACAGCCTGTATTACATAAAGGAACATGGAAAAAACAATCGGACTAATTTTTTTAACAACTCCCCTCCTCCCTTTACCCCTCCACTAACCTAAATACCCACCTAACACCCCATGCTTTACTTATCTAATTAGCTATAATATACTCTTCAAAAAAAGTAGGGGAACCTGAAATATTAATGTTAATATCAACTATTAGACCGAACATACGTTTTGACCACAGACATCCTAGTAAAGAACGTTCAGATCTGTTTATCAACACACCTAAACACATTCCATAGTTTGCATGTGCATCACACAGTTGCCCCGTACATGTGCGTGACTTGTAGTCATCAGAGACAACCTGCTACATTTTTTCTAATGCAGCAAGGCATCTTTTATATGCACTTTCCCACAGACAGGAAAGCACATACCATGGCCTTTGTCCAGTTGTAGTGCACTGGTTGGAACAAGAAAAAACCCAATCAGCTAAATGGATCCACCGAGGTGATTTGATCCTGCAACCCAAGCACCTTAAGCGAGCACTCAACTGACTGAGCTAAATCCCGCCTCGTCATGAAACATAAATTGTAGTCTATAGAGTAAAAACCCTGCATGTATTGTTATCACTGTTGGCACACTCCTGTCTTGAACATATTTCACAAGGTATTCACAAGTGTGCCAAACAAATGTGCTTGAAGCTTCAGTGGATGTAAATCTGTGTCAAATGACTGATTGGTTGATTGATGGCCCAGTGGTTAATCCATCAGATCTCAGAATTCAAATCCTTGTACAGACTGCAACCCAGAGTGCACAGTTTCTGTGGGTTGAAGTAAGGCCACTACATAAAGATACAGTAACCTTTAACCTCCAGATGTCTTGGATTAATAGTGAAATATGTCTGTCACCACCACCCCATTAACACTATATATTTGTATAATTCATCCATTAATCCAACATCCAAATTGGTTCACATTTGGCAATCATGCACTATTTTCATTTCATTACAATGATTCATTGAAAAATGAACAAGTCTGGACGAAGATCTTTTAAAAAAAAGAATAAAAAAGGAATGTTTTGTGACATTATCAATTAAGACATTTCTGGTACAATTTTAAAAACAAAAACACAGAAAAAAAGTTTGATTAATGACTTTTGACAGTTTTAATTAATATGGCTATCAGGTGTCTCAACCAAATGCAAATGAAAAAGTCTAGAATGAGAGAAGAAACCTGCCACTGTCACATATGGTAAGCTATTCATATACCAATAAACAGTCCGGCAAGGAGTCCTTTAGACACTCTCCCATACATGATAGTATATACCATGGTGTTTGATATACTAGTTAAGATAGTTGTGATGAACAATATAAAAGTGGAACTGTGGACATAGCCCAGTTATAAAGTGCTCGCCTGGTGTGCGGTCAGTCTAGGATCGATCCCTGTTGGTGGGCCTAATGAGCTATTTCTCATTCCAGCCAGTGCTCCACAACTGGTGTAACAAAGGCCATGGTATATACTGTCGTGTCCAGGGCTAGCTCTGGGATAGCAGAAAAGCTTGCCAAATTATCTACTTAACTTCAAAAATTGCAGAAACCCAGTTATTTTCTAACAAAATTTCATTTATTTCATGTAATTATTTCGCCAAATTAAAATAAAATTCGCCAATTGTTTTTGAAATTCGCAAGTGGCAAATTTGGCGAGTGCCAGAGCTAGCCCTGTTGTCTGTGGGATGCCACATATAAAGATCCTAGCTGCTAACCAAACAAAAGTAGTGGCATGGCAGCATCAGGTTTCCTTTCTTATTATTTGTGTAGTCCTTTACCACATGTCTGACGTCATATAATCGTAATTAAAATATGCTGTCTGTGTGTGTAGTTAAATAAAACATTCCTTCCTTTCTTCTTTGTTTGTGGAAAGGAAGGGAAAGTAAGTAAAGGACTATTTGTTTACTGGGTAATGCCATCTGAGCACATTTTTTCTCTACAGCAATTCGGCGTCTAACATACAATTATTTCAATATTTGGTCTACAGGGAAAGAAAGAAAACCTGCATGTGTCATAAAGGCTACTCTTACCGATAAGCAGCAAGAGCTCTTTTATATGCACTTTTCCCATAGAATAATACATACCACAGCCTTTGATGTATCAGACATGAGGGCACTGATTCGAAGGGACAACCCATGAAGCCACCGAGGGCACTCGATCTTGTCAACCACTGCACCTCAGGCAAGTGTGTTCTAATATTTCATTTCAGCTTATTTTCATGCTTATATCCAATTAAGGTTCAAGCACGCTGTCCTGGGCACACACCTTAGCTATCTGGGCTGTCTGTCCAGGACAGAGGGTTAATGGTTAGTTGTTAGTGGTTAGTGAGAGAGACACTGATGTAATAGGTTAACAGAGAGTACTACTGAGGGCAATTAGTCCTACCACTCATCGTATCAAGCGAGCACTCTACATCATGCCCCTATTTCAAAAACTCTTTACATCAACAGATGAGCAGAACATCATCGAACTTTGACATAACCTTATGATGGAAATGTTAGACAAGAATATCAAAACAATACTGACAAAATGTAAACGCACAATGCACACTGAAAGAGAGGAGCCTGTGAAAACATTTGGGAAGAGAAGAAATAAATGTTTGATATTGTTAACACATGTAGTTTATTATTCATACATGTTTAAACCACATCAGGGCATCATCCCCCCTCCTCCCCAGTTATTTGCCAGACCTGTATGATACCTAATCTACATGTATTTGCAATACAGTCATTGTTTTATTCAGTATCGTGATCACATGTTGATACAGAGGATTGAACCTTTGACCTATGACACATACTTCAAGCGAGTGCTCTACCACTGAACTACACGATATACATCTGACTCCCAGACCTGTATGATACCTAACTTATTTGCAATACAGTCATTGTTTCATCCAATGTCGTGATCATATGTTGATATAGTTAGTATAAAAAGGCTGTGGTAAGCTTTGCTGCTCAGAATCGTATAAAGTCTTGTAATCCGTGTGGATCATACAAGCAAATAAGTTAATGCAGGCAACGAGACAGGCATTAGGGCTGTTCTAAAACTGATGGAGGATTTGGAGGGGGAAGCGGACCATTGCTTTTCAGGGTTTCTGCCAGAGGGTAAAATGGGTATGGCACCATATTCAAAAACGTTTGCAGATTTATTGTTTTTTTATGTTAATCTTTTGAGAAAATTAATTACTCTTATCATTACTGTATGATTTTTATAACCCTAACCGTAAACGTAACCCATTTTCTTTCTGGGGGAGACCCTGGTTGCATTCAATTCCATAGCGCCATACCCAAAAATTTCTTTCTGGCATAAATACTGCTTTTACATATACCTACCACATACAAAAATAAAATTTTATTTTAAACATATTTATAAGCACATTTTAAACAATAAAGTTGCAATGAATCATACAAGCTAATAAATATTAATGCAGGTAGTGAGACAGGCATTAGGGTTGTTCTAAAACTTAACACATGAAGGGAGGGTTCAGGGAGGGGGAGTCAGTCATTTCTTTTATATACCCACCTACAAAAATACATTTTTATTTTAACCATGTATTGAATTCATAGACACAACAAAACAAAACAAAAATTAAATGTTACGGTAATAAGACTGGTATCAGAGCTGTTCTACAAGGGATTATTTGAAGGGTGGACTGGGGGGGGGGGGACCTATTTCTTTTATATACCCACCTACAAAATAACATTTTATTTCAACTATATATGCATAGAGGGATAAAATATTAATAATGCTGCCTCTCATCCGCTACTGTGATCTATTTCTGTTTTAATGTTCTGTTTAACGACACCAATGGATCACCTTGATTAATTAATCACTGGCTATTGAATGTCAAACATTTGGTATACTTAAAAGAAACCTGTCAATTTTTTTTCATTAGTATCAAGGGATCATTTATATGCACATTCCCAGAGATAGTACACAATAGATATGATATCCTAATGTTTGCAGTAGCTCAAACTGGATGAAACATCTACAACTTTCCTTTATTTTCAAACATGTATGAAATTATTGGAAAATATGATCCAGTTTGATAGAGATACTAGAAACATTAGGAGTTTTGGAAACACATGACTAAACAGAAACACATTTTATGATGATTTAATTTATTAGCTCTATAATGTAATTTTGTAATTTTAACAGTTAAACATATTAAGATAGTTAAAAAAAAAAATATATATATATTTCATAGAAGCATGAACATTTATTGCTTATTTAGTATATATATTTTGTAATTTTAACAGTTAAAAGAGTTATATATACTCACGGAAAAAAGTTCCTGTGCATCATTAAAATTTCAGTAGGACTTATATTTTTAAAATTGTGATTTACATAGATGTACTATTTATCTGTTAAAAGTACGGTGATCCTCTCCTGCCTTCTGAACCTGAAGTACTGTCTACACAATGTTTGGTGCGCCGTTGGTGATGATGTAACAGAACAACATACTGATGTACAGTCATGGTCGTACTTTGTTATCACCTAATAGTTGCATTCAGTTCTTCCACTGATTGGCCTTAACTTAGAGATGCATTAGGATGTTAAACGTATCATTTCCAAATGATTCCATATGTGCACCCGCTTAATACTGACGATTTGCTGACGTGGCGTCACGTGTCGACTCCCTAAACATGGAAGATCCCTAGTACCCCTAAACTGTCGAGAACATCTCCGCAGATATTGCATAGTGTTCTGATAAACACCAATTAATACCAAAATTACTAGCAACAGCATTTGTGCCGTTCTAACCTCAATCATACTCATCATTCGAAGGAGTCCATTTTCTGGGAGGCATGGCATCACACTGACGACGATCAGATACCAACAAAAATATTTTTCTGAGTGATGAGAAATCCATACAATAGTTTTAAAGTCCAATGATAAGAAAAATGACGTCAAACAGGAGCACGTGACCAGGAATGCTAGTAATGCAACGTGTGATCACAAAGTATGAATAGATCATTCAATTGACAGGACACCGCTGGAATATCGACGGGAGTGTTTACACGTTCAGTTTTCAAGTAAATTATATTCTATATGCATTCATTTGGTGCACAGGAACTTTTTACCGCGAGTATATATATATATATATATATGTATGTATGTATGTATGTATGTATATATGTGTGTGTATATATATATATATATATGTATGTATGGATGTATGATATGTATGTATGTATGTATGTATATGTGTATGTGTATATATATATATATATATATACACACACACACATATATATACATATACATACATACATACACACACATACATATACATACATACATACATACATATACAATACATACAATACATACATACAATACATACATACATACATACATACATACATACATACATACATACATATATATACATACATACGCTGGAAACATATTAAGATAGTTAAAAAAAATTGAAAAATATTTGATAGAAGCATGAACATTTATTGCTTATTCAATATTATATATTCTCAATAAACTTTGTACCAATTTTTTTTCTTCTCAAATTTGAAAATGACTCTTTGTGAAATCAATTTAATACAGTGTTTGGTATGGACGAAGGCGCTTTCTGCACACACATGCTAGCCATGGAGATTAACACCCGAGACGGCTAATCCTGCCCAAATGTCGTTTGGCATGCACTTCACGATCACTTGCCGAGGCAATTGAAGGACGAGATACTGCAATGAGATCAAATTTCGTATTTTTCTGTGCACGATGGCACAGCACTTCATGACAGGAATGCAAATGACTGTCGTTATTTGTACAAGCCGGCTTCATTGCAGGCAACACAAAACACATGCAGTCGAGAAATCTAAAGGAAAATCGTCTCACAAAAGAGTATTTCTTCTTGCATTACAATGTGCTTGGAGGGTGCTGCACCAATGTCAGGTCTTGTTTTAAAATTATCTTTATTGCCTTCACAAGGAAAATCATCACCATTTTTATGTTCCATTTGTCTTCCCTAATTTTGTTTCTGGTGACATTATGTTATAAATCTAATTTAGAAGTGAAGTACCAGTCATGCATTTTAAATTCCAGGCCTGACCTTAAAAATAATAGTATATATCATAACCTAACTGATCGGTAAAAATAGCCCTGACTACTTCTGATAAAATATTTCTTCTTCCATACCCACACACTCTTTTAAATATAATTTAAAAACAGCAAATATTGTCAGTCAAGGCATACACGGACAGACATGATAACACAAGATGAATAAAGGAAGAAAATGTTTTATTTAACGATGCACTCAACACATTATTTACGGTTATACGGCGTCAGACATATGGTTATGGACAGATATTGAGAGAGGAAACCCGCTGTCACCACTTCATTGGCTACTCTTTTCCATTAGCAACAAGGGATCTTTTTATATGCACCATCCCACAGACAGGATAGTACATACCACAGCCTTTGTTACACCTTTGGCTGAAACGAGAAATAGTCCAATGGGGCCACTGATGGGAATCGACCCTAGACCGATAGCGCATCAGGTGAGTGCTGTACCACTGAGCTACGTCCCGCCCCTGATCACACAAGAAGTTACAATGACAAGCTTTCTTAACTGTATACAAGCTTGATTGTGAGCTGTTAAACAAACAGGGACGGGAAGTAGACCAGTGATAAAGCACTTGCTTGATGCGTGGTCAGTCTGGGATCAAACCCCGTCAGTAGGCCCATTGGGATATTTCTCATTCCAGCCAATGCAATATGACTGGTATATCAAAGGCCATGGTATGTGCTATCCTGTCTGTGAGATGGTGCATATAAAAGATCCCTTGCTATCAATGGAAAAATATAGCCGGTTTCCCCTCTAAGACTATATTTCAAAAGTACCAAATGTTTGACACCCAATAGCCAATGATTAACAAATCAATGTGCTCTAGTGGTGTTGTTAAACAAAACAAACTTTAACATTGAAACTAAATCTGGATGGGAGATGGTACTGGGATATAAACTCAGTATCTACCAGCTGTAAGTTCAATCATGAAAATATGCCGCAGAAGCAATGCTTTTAGAATTACACAGGAGCTGAATCATGATTAACCAAACATTACATTCCTTTCTTTTAATATACCATAGACTAGGCTTCAGTAGGAAAGTTTGTATCATTAGGAAAAAATAGTAATTATGAGATACTCGATAAGTAATACTAATTAATTTGATTACATACCACAGAAAGGCAATTTTAAGCCTGTAGCCAGTACCTTTCAATTTATGCCTTGCAATCAATAACATGGGATGCTTGTCCCAATAAATAAAACAAAAAGAAACAAAAACCACTAACAACTAATAATTAACCTACATGTACTGTCCTGAACAGATAGTCCGATGTCTGAAGAATGTACCCAGGACAGCATGCTTGAACCGTAACTGGATATTATTAAGGATTTTCTATAATTTCTTTTACATTCATCGCGATATAATTAAATTTCTGTTACATTCATTACAATATAACGTCATCCCATTGGTCCAGCCATAGCAATGGGAGTTTGTTCATTTCTCGATGAATGGGAAAATTACGTCGTCAGGGAACGTCATGTTATATTGGTGATTTGTCTTACTAAGTTATTGTTTTAACAAATAAATAATTCAAAATAAAATTTGGACTTTTAATGTTATTATTAGTAAGTATGTTTCAATTTTAATTATAAGAATGTCTGTTATTTTTTTTTACGTATATCTGGGTATGAAAAAAATAAAATTCATCTGCAAACTGTGTGAATCTGTAAAGTCGTTCTCACATAAGATGATTTTTTTTTTTCATACCCCGATGAACGTAAAAGAAATAACAGACAATCCGTAAATGAAGAAAAATCTAAACCCCCCCCCCCCCCCCCCCTTAAAAAATCTGCAAATCATTTGAATTGGCAGTTATTTTTACGTTCATTGAGAAATTAACAAACTCGCATTGCTCAAACTGCATTAATGGGATGTGGCTTTAAATTGTAATGAATATAATGGAAATTTAATTATTACCATATATATGTAATCATGAACACGTTAAGATGAAAACAAATGAAGAAACCCCCTAGCAACTTGTTTGATTTTTTAACTTCAATAAATGATCTACAACCATGGTGTAATCTGTATTTGGGTAAGCTAGCGCATGTAAAAGATGCCTTGCTGCTAATATGTATGTGTAGCCTAATTTCTTTTCTATATGCCATTTTTCACGTGCGCATGATTTTGGGGCTGTGCAGGTGCTGAATGCCGAAAATGGATGACTAAAAATTGATTCTGTTGTTATCAGTAGCAGTATTTCCATATGAGTGATGTGGTGTGCATCTGTTTTCCTCATTTCATGACACATCACATCAATAAACAGTGCACGTGGAAAACAGCACTTACATTCTCTTCAAAGTGATAAAATTAGCAAACATTCCTTTCCTATTTTAATGGTGTTAACCCAGTCACGTGTGCAGGAATTTATGCAGGGCGGAGTTTAGACCGTGGCAAGCAAAGTTTGGGGGGGGGGGGAGGGGGGTGTCGAGACATGCTGCCATGGAAAATACATTTAAAAAATAGAAAAATTTGTGTGCTGACCCCCCAAAACAACCCAGCACACTGCTGATAAAGAGAATTTTATTAAGGTTGCAACCGTACTTGTATTTTTGCATTAACAAAAATATTTTCAATCTGCAATGGTGAGATGGTACCTTCAACAATGCATGTACTAATAGTAAAGAAAAACAGTGTACTGGGTAACCCTGGTTTATTTTCATCCAGACATCTACCTGTTAACCAACTGTGGTATCTTTAGCTGAATAGAAGGCTGTGCAGCCCATGTAAGCTATATTTGCCCTGGTTTGCCGACTGTGACTTGCCCCGAAATCACACCTGGGATCTGTGATAGCCTTGCGTGACCAGCCTTCCAATGCCAGCTGAATGACATACCTGCACACAATTAATCAAATATTGCAGGCAAACCTCAGGATCAGCGGTGAAACGTAGCAAGACCATTTGTACAGTCCACAACACATACACACATGTACAAATCTTCATTAATGGATGCTCATTTCAGCTGATGTAATGTAATGTAAAAAGCATTAAGTGTAATGTGATGTAAAAACCCCAACCAAAAACATAAATATATTCAAATAAATAAATAAATAATGAATAAATGCATGAATGAAAGAATGAATGAATGAATGAGTGAATGAATGAATGCTTAATGACACCCCTGCACAGAAACATGTAATAAATTCAATACAAATTAATCAGTATTAAAACATCCTACAATTGTTAATGTGTTTCACTAGAAACTTTTAGTCCCAATTAAAGAAAAGGAATGTTTGGTAACTCTGACACGTAGTCTTCAGAGAAAACCTGCTACATGTTTCCATTCATATTCAGTATTAGCAGCAAGGTGTCTTTTATATGCATTTTCCCACAGACAGGACCGCACATACCAGGTCCTTTGATATACATGTACTAGTCGGGATGGGGAAAAACCCAATGGCTCTACTGCCAGGGTTCGATCCTATGGCCCAAGCAATGCAGGTAAATCCTACCCCTATGTACATTATTTAAAACTTTTTTTAATTGCTCCTCTTTCTAGTGTTAAAATGGATAATGATTTTATTTTATAGCCAAAGGATATCAGTAAGAAAAATAATAGTGATGGTCTTCTATATGGTTAAATAATTAAAATATACTCATGACTTCAGTTTTAATATGCAATAATGTTATTACATTTTTCAAAGAAGGAAAGAAAAAAAATGCTTTATTTAATAATGCATTCCACATATTTCAATTATGGATATATACAGCATCTGACATATGGTTAAGGACCACACAGATAATTAGAGAGGAAACCTGCTGACATCATGCCAGGGGCTATTCTTTTTTATTAGCAGCAAAGGCTATATTTATTATTACAACTCCAGCATCTATTTTGTTTTTATTCCCAATTCTGTGGGTTAGTGGGTTAGTACATCAAACAGGACAATCTTAAACCGATTCCCATTTCTGTGGGTTAGTGGGTTAGTACATCCAACAGGACAATCTTAAACCGATTCCCATTTCTGTGGGTTAGTGGGTTAGCAAATCAAACAGGACAATCTTAAACCGATTCCCATTTCTGTGGGTTAGTACATAAAACAGGACAATCTTAAACTGATTCCCATTTCTGTGGGTTAGTGGGTTAGAACACCAAACAGGACAATCTTAAACCGATTCCCATTTCTGTCAATTATTCTCGAACAACAAGCTGTGCCTAATCACGAATCTAGGAAGGTCTATGAAAAACCAAGGATCCTGGTAATCATTTTCTCTCAGCTGAAGGTAAACGAGAACCGAGGCCTGTCTTATCTCCCACAGATCAGTGTATTGGTCTAATCAACAATCTATCAAAGTATTATTGTTCCCAAAGTCGTGGTGTGCACTCGGCGACATGTGACTGGACGTGACTGTTCCTAAGAAACTGAAATATTGACACGAAAGAACAACATGTTCTCGATCCGGCTGCTGCCGAAATGCCGTCTTGTGGCACGGTTCGAGCGCAAGAGTGATCAGCGAATGTTGCGAACGGTACACAATGCGAGCCGCTACTCTCGGTTGTAAGATGTCCGTCACCCAGCGTAAACAGATCTGGCCTGGCCTCATCTCAGGGGTTTACTGAGGTAAAGATTCAACATGCAGGTTGTGATAATCCCGTTTAAACCGGAAATACCTGCAGCACCTGAGAAGAGGGGCCAGTTGATCTGTTTAGACCTGCCAAACTGATAAATTGGCACATGCATGATATTTTTTTTTTTTTTTTTTTTTTTTTAACCAGTCATCCTAAAAAAAAATAAAGCCTAGTTTCCTGTAAGGGCTGTTCCAGAGCTGATAGCTGAGGGAGGTGGGAGGTAACCATAAGTTTATAACTATTTGGTTTCTATATATAAATGGTTGAAATAAAAATTTATTTTGTTTTTAGTGGGTAACCTCCCCAAAATTGTCTCCCACCTTTTTCATATACCTGGTAATCAATTATAGAATAGCCCAAAAATAATCAACTCAAATTTCCTTCATTTTTTTTTTTTTTTTTAACAAAATATTATATTTATCCTATAGCTTACCCATGATATCCATGTCATAAACCCATGTGATAATTTAGTGTATTAACCTGGTTAATAATGGTATGCAAATTTTCAAGGTCTCTAGGTAATGTGTTGGTATGGATGGGTCATTTGCTTACAAGCCAACAAGACCTGTATATCTCAGCATAACATTTTCGAAGATTTAGTTAACATGTGTGACGTCAAAGCAATTTGTGCTAATCGTGATGACGTCATATTACCGATGGCAGCGACTTAATTAGTATTGTGATTTACTAAAAATTTAATTAAAATGTTATTTTAGAAGTGTTATAGGATAAATAGAATTCGCTACTAATGTTTTAACATGTAAAATATCAACCTCGTCCAGTTAATCAGTATTTGTCTCGGCAGAGCATTGACAAATACCGATTAACATAACTCGGTTGATATTTTACATATTAAAAAACACTCGTGACAAATCCATTAAAAGACCACTTAATGGTTCATTCACTTTTCTTCTATTTTTAAATATAATAATAAATATATTAAATAAAAGACCAATTAATGGTTCAATAATTCTTTCATTTTCTAGACCAAACACTGATAGACTTTAATTATAAAATATGCTGTGGTATCATTAAAAATACATCATTTTCTTTTTTGTTGCATTTTTAATTCTCACAAACTAAATAGGAACATTGGTGTTTTAATGTTATGGTTATTGACACACTTTATGTAGATAGAGACAGGAAACTTGCTATCAACACAGGCTATCTACAAGCAACTAGACATCTTTTATATGCAACAGCCAGGACAGCACATACCATTGCTTTTGATATGTCAGTGGTGGGGCACTGGGTGGTACAGTTCACCAAGTGAGATTCATAATAATACCTCAAGTGAGTGATCTCCCACTGTGCTACAAATACTCTCCCACTATGCTACAACAACTCTCCCACTATGCTAAATTTAGCTCTCCCACTAAGTTACATCCTGCCTCACACACTGGAAAGCACACAGATGGCATTTGATATAATTATCAGAAATGTTCAGGCAGTAGACATGTACAATTACAAGCATGGTATAGCTGTAGTTATATGGCTCTTGACAATCTAGTCATTCATTCATTAAAAGTTATGGTTTGTTTTGTTCAGTGACACCACTAGAGCACATTGATTAATTAATCATTGACTGTTGGGTTTTTGTTTTTTGGGATGAAGGGGTTGGGTTTTGGGGTTTGTTTTTTTTTCCTTTTTTGTTTGTTTAATGAAAGAAAGAAATGTTTTATTTAATGACGCACTCAACACATTTTATTTATGGTTATATGGCGTCAGACATATGGTTAAGGACCACACAGATTTTGAGATGAAACCCGCTGTCGCCATTACATGGGCTACTCTTTCCGATTAGCAGCAAGGGATCTTTTATTTGCACTTCCCACAGGTAGGACAGCACAAACCATGGCCTTTGTTGTTTGTTTAATGATACCACTAGAGCAAACTGATTAACAGATCAGTGGCTATTGGATATCAACATTTAGCGATTCTAAATATTCAGAAAAAACCCAGACATATTTTTTTCCATTAGCAGCAAGGGATCTTTTATATGCACTTGGTATGGGGAAAAAACACAAGCAGTGAATGAGTCCATTGAGTGGGTTTGATCCTGAAACCCGAACACCTCAGACAAGCACTTTACCAACTGAGCTAGATCCCACCTTGGCCACTGGTTGTCAAATATTTAATAATTCTGACAATCTTCTGAGAAAACATGTTACATTTTTTCAGTTACAAGTAAGATATTTTTAAGCGTTTTCCCCATACAAGATAGTACAGACAGCATCCTTTGATATTTGGTCAATAAAGGAAGATAGCAAACTGCTGTCACCACATAGGCTAATCCTACCAAAACAAGCACCAAATGATCTTTTACCTGCACTTATCCACAGGTAAGAAGGGGCGGGATGTAGCCCAGTGGTAAAGCGCTCACTTGATGTGCGGCAGGTTTAGGATCGATCCCCGTCGGTGGCCCCACTGGGCTCCACAACTAGTGTAACAAAGTCCATAGTATGTACTATCCTGTCTGTGGGATAGTGCATATAAAAGATCCCTTGGTGCTAATCAAAAAGAGTAGCCCATGAAGTAGCAACAGTGGGTTTCCTCTCTCTATATCTGTGTGGTCTTTAACCATATCTCCAACGCCATATAACCGTAAATAAAAAATTATAATATTAGTGTGTCGTAAAAATAAAATATTTCCTTCTTCCATAGGCAAGAAAGTAAGTAACACGGCCAATGAAATACGTGCATCAGAGGGCACTAGTGGGAAAAGAAAAAAACCCACATGCTAAATCCATCCAGAGTAATTGATCCTAAGATTCATTGCAACACTGGCTAGCTACATTACACCCCATTCTTCAAAACCGAGGCCGGTTATTTCGAACAATGCAACATTGTTTTAAGTACAGTGCAGTATGCTGGATGAAGCAGGAAAGAACCTGCCACATCCACTAAGTAGATTTTTTTTGGTTGTTGTTGTTGTTGTTGTTGTTTTTTTGGTTTGTTTTTTTCAAAGTTGTGTCACTTGTCAAATCTGCTGTTCAGGGAGTCCTGTAACGGCCAATTAGATTTAATTTCAGCTCAGCTAGATCAAGTTTAGGATAAGGAATTTCAAAAAGGAATTTCGAGATGGCTTAAGTGGTGACAATCTTGCTAGCTGATAGAAATTTCATTTGCAAATTTAAATCCCAAGGGTAAGAAGCATTTACATAAATTTCATTTCTTTAAGAGGATATTTAAATGAGGATTTAAAAAAGGGAGGATGTACGAATTAAAATATGAATGGCAAGAACATAATAATAGTGTCAAAAAACCCCAATAAATCCATATATTCTTTCTCCAAAATATGAATTTTAATTAAATGCTTTTTTCTTCCTTTTCATTAAAGTACAAAGTACATGAGATGTATGACCTGCCCCAGTGCTAAATTGTACTACACCTTTCTAAAGTAGGGTGCATAGCCATAAATAATGAATGCTAACAAATTACTTAGGGATGTACAGGGAAGAAGGAAATGTTTTATTTAACTACCCGTGCCTCTATTTGTTGGTTGGGGTTTTTTTTTGTGGGGAGGGGTTAACTACCCAGGTCTCTATTTGCACTTAGTGGCAGCAAATTACATTTTGATATTCTCGAGTTCATTACACAGTGAAACCTCTCAGTACAGAAAAGAACCTCTAAATTGGATACCCTGGATAACTATGATAATAATATACATTAAGTTCAGTTTTAAGCTAAATTTAAGCTTATAGACTTGACTGTTAATCTGTAGTGCAGTCTCAGGCTGTAGACTACTACTGTAGGTGTGGCATGTTAGATAAACACCAGGGCAGTTCAAGTGGGGGGCTATCCACAACAGTAAGTGACAGAGGCAGGAAGCAATACAGTTTATGTTGTTTGCACATGGCTGGTGGACTGATGTTTCCATATCTCAAAATTATTGAACTACCGTAAGTCCCTGGAAACACAGACATGTTATATATTGTTACTAGATGGTTGCTTAGCAAAATATACAGATTTGAACAATGCTAGCAGTTGGCGAAAAAGTGCATGTTATGCTGTTCCAAATTAGAACGTTGTACGTCTTGCCATTCTTTAGTTTTTTCCACTTTCTAATAAATTAATAATTAATGTCCATAATGGGACATCATGGCACCAAAGGTTTTAGCTTCGAACAGCCAAACATAAATAAATATATTGCTTCATAATTTCACTAGGATTTATTTTTTGTAAAAAAAAAATGTTTCAATTAAATCTTTTTGTATTCATGTTTGTCTCAATGAAAGTTGAAAAAAAACAGAGAAGAAATTAAAAGAGATACTAATTAGGGTCAAGTTTAAACACTTTAAAAAAAACTAAACATGCATATATAAATGTGAAAACATAACATTTAGCTAAATGCTAAATAATTTTAAAATAAAAAGTTTAAATTTTAAAATAAAAAGAGTTAATAATGTGCCTTGAGATACACTTAAGTGCAACTATATACCAAGTTTGATTGGTTTTGGACTTCTAGTTTGCAAGAAATGGACCTAAATGCAAAAACTATAAGGTGGAGTTGATGTCTGAAAAATCATACACCTTCTAACAAAAATTGCCAGTAAAATATATACTCAAAGACAAAAGTTATTGTGACATGGATTGTTTGGAGTAATAAATTTGTGAATGGATTTATGGATGTAAACCAGAGAAAATGTGCATGAAACAGCTCAAAGAAATGCAACCAAGCAGTTGTTGCAGCGATTGCATGCTTTGTGCAAGAAACCTGGAATATTCGGGAGAAATGCTGTCCCGTGTTCACCATAAAAGGCCAGACATTCAGTCGCAAATCATTGCCATTCTGTGCAGCCTTCAGAAGTCCAGAAAACCGCCATTAGTGAAATGTCTGATGCAATTTCGTCATGCCATGCCTCAGTGAAAATTACAGATGGCGAGTCATAGGGATACTTGAATCTGGGACCTCGCAGCGTCCACAGAAACATCATATGGCACTTATGACAACGATATCAACAAAACAACCAGGTCAGGGACCATCCCTGTAACGGCCGACCACCTGTGATAACCCCTTGCCAAGACACATCGATCCGAACCACGCATCTGCGAAACCGGTTCCTGCCAGCAACCCTCACAGCCCGCACCATCCCTTTTTCAAGCTTTTAGTGGCCTCAATGAGACCACAGTGCTAGGCCTGTATCATTGCTCAAGGTGGACACTCACTACTGACTGTGTGAACTTCGCTCTGGACCCCCTACTGTGATGTGGCTCATTTGTATACTCTTCAAAAGAAGAAACGCAAAACCACATTGTCGTAACATTTGGAGAATTGATTTAATTATTGAATGGTGAGTCCGATAATTACCAAATGTTGCAGGATTGTTCACAATTCACTCTAGTCCATTGTGAGTAAGTGATAGGACACACCACCAAGGTCAAGGTCATCTGGAGTCAATACCGGGTGTGGCCTCCGCGTGTGTTGACAACTGCCTGGCACCGCCTGCCCATTGAAGCAACCAGAGTACGGATGACGTCCCGGGGGATGGTGGCCCACTCGGCCTGCAAGGCTGTTGCCAGCTCGGGCAGGGTCTGGGGCTGTGGTTGTCGCTGTCGGAGGCGTCGGTCCAACTCGTCCCATAGATGCTCAATTGGGTTCAAATCCGGTGATATCAATGGCCAAGGAAGGACATTAATGTTGTTGTTCTGTAGGAAAGCCGTTGTGAGACGTGCTGTGTGAGGCCTGGCGTTGTCATGTTGGAACACTGCGTTGGCGTTGGCCATAACTGGAACGATGTGTGGCCGGAGGATCTGGTCAATGTAGCCCTGTGCATTCAGGTTGCCCTGCACGTGGACCAGGTCAGTTCTGCCAGTGTGTGAGATGGCTGCCCACACCATGACACTACCCCCGCCGAATCTGTCCACTTCCTGCACGCAGTTTGCCGCATAACGTTCACCACGACGCCTATACACGCGACATCTTCCATCATGACGTCGGAGCAGAAATCGGGACTCGTCACTGAACCACACCTGTCTCCATCACAGTTGAGGCCATTGTCGATGAATCTGGCACCACTGCAGTCGGAGTCGACGGTGTTGTGGTGTTAAGATGACACCTCGAACTGGACGTCTGGCACGAATTCCTACCTCACGTAGGCGGTTCCGTACGGTCTGGTCGGATATCCTGCGCAAACCTGGTATTGCTGCGGCTGTGGAGGTGGCAGTAGTCAATCGTTCCCGAAGGTGGCGTACCCGGACGTAGCGGTCCTGCCCGGGGGTAGTGACCCGTGGTCGACCGGATCTAGGGAGGTCACGTGTTGATCCATGTTGCTGGTAACGGTCCCACAGTCTGGAGATGGTGCTTGGGGACACATGGAATGCCCTGGCAACGGCCGTTCTGGATTCGCCTGCGTCTAGTCGGCCGATGGCATTGTTTCTCTGCGGTTCACCGAGACGTGGCATGTCCTGGATTGTCAACTGTCGGCCAGATACAGAGGCCAGGCAAGCGAACACCCTGCACTTTTATACTGTCGGTGTTCATGTTGCACGTGCAGACAACGCACGTGCAGTGGTGACATGGTTTGCACGTGGCTGCGTTTTTGCGAATATTCACATTTTGGAACTTTATTGTACAGTAGCTGCGTTTTATCGAATGTAACCGTGGGAATGTGTTTGGGACATGCAATGACCTTATATTCACAAAGCATGAACCGGTAGGAAACATAAAATCAGAGTTATAACCCATTTGTACCCTTTTGCGTTTCTTTTTTTGAAGAGTATATATGGCAGGTGCACTCTTTTCATGGACTATTGCTCGTTTCCATACCTTCGGACATTTCTCTTTCCATGTTATAACATTTCATACATGGCAGTAAAACCTATCATCTATTATCTTTGTCTTTTGTGTGTCACAATAACTTTTGCCTTTTAGTATATATAATTACAGGGAAATGCCTACTGGTACATTTATGGCCAAACTACACATCAAAATCCAGGATCATTTGCTCAGTTCAAACAAAAAGATATGATCAATAAAATTTGAATTCTGGCACTGCAGACTAGGTATGTGACAAACACTTGTAAATGGTAAACAGATAATGCAATCAGTATCGTTGTTAGGCTCACCTATCTTAGCACATTCACAAGAACAGAAATATTTTAGTTGCCAGACAAGAAATGGGTGATTTTTTCTTTCTGTTGTTAAGATATCAGACTTCAGATGAGAAACATAGTGCTATTCCTTCAAAATTTTATATTTCTAACAGAAAAATAGGACTTTTAAAAACACATTCTTGATGCTCAGAAAGTAAAAAAAAAAAATTGTTTTGTTTAACGATACCACTAGAGCACATTGATTTATTAATAATTGGCTATTGGATGTCAAACATTTAGTAATTTTGACATAGTCTTAGAGTGGAAACCCACTACATTTATTCCATTATTAGCAAGGGATCTTATATGCATCATTCCACAGACAGGATAGCACATACCATAGCCTTTGATATATATCAGTCGTTGTAAATTGGCTAGAGTAAAAAATAGCCTAATGAGCCCACCAACAGGGATTGATCCTAGACCGACTGCACATTAGGCGAGCGCTTTACCACTGGTTTACGTGCTCAGAAAGATTATTACAGACAAAAGAAAAAGTTCAGGTAGCATATAATTTAGTATTTACTTAATGATTGAAGGCCTGTCTATGCAACCATATATTTTCCCCCATGAACATCATCATAGTATTCATACCAATGTGTGATATGTTACAAGTTTGTATTCATTAGAAAATGGGGGCGGGACATAGCCCAGTGGTACAGCACTCGTTCGATGTGCTGTCAGTGTGGGATTGATACCTGTTGGTGGGCCCATTGGGCTATTTCTTGTTTCAGCCAGTGCACCATGACTGGTATATCAAAGGCTGTGGTATGTACTACCCTGTCTGTGGGATGGTGCATATAAAAGATCCCTTGCTGCTAATCGAAAAGAGTAGCCCATGAAGTGCTGACAGCGGGTTTCCGTAACCATATGTTTGACGCCATATAACCGTAAATAAAACATTTCTTTCTTTTCTTTCATTAGAAAATGAGATGAGGCAATTGGGGGGGAGGGGGGGGGTGCTAGTGTGATTTGTTTGGAATCCTATACAGCTGTTTAGTAGTAATGGAAACACGAATTTAAGTTTAATATGGGCAAAAAATAGTCTGTCCCACATAAATGGGAGCCCGTATGCCTTATATGTATTGTGTAGACTGCTTCTCCAACAAACTTGTACCAGGAGTAAACAGCATTCTGATTATGCAGATTTTACCCCATGATAAATTAACTGGTGATTCCGTGGATTTACACAGAAATTCAGATTACACAGATTCTCATTTGTATATATCAGAATATAAATTCTATGGTTAAATTATTTTTTAAATACTAAACTATTTGCAACTTGGATGCTGTGTTATATAACAAGCCTCTATAAACCCTGTTTATTAATGGTCTTAGCAGAAAATTATTTTGGGTGCGTGGGTAGTATTTTACACATTTCCATTAAAACTGTTTGGGCCCATCTGTTTTGACCACAATCATAGTTATATGGCATTGGACATATGGTTAAGGACCAGAGATAAATTAGAGAGGAAACCTTTTTATGTGCTAACCTTTCAGATTAGCAACAACGGATCTTTTATATGAAGCATCCCACAAATAGGACAGTACATACCACAACCGTTGCTACACCAGTTGTGGAGCACAGGCTGGTATGAGATATAGCCCAATGGGCCCAGTGACAGGAATCAATTCTAGACCAACAGTGAATCAGGCGAGCACTCTACCACTGGGCTACATCTCATCCCACAACCTCCGACTTCACCAGAGTTCTGTTCAACAGTGAGTAACAATAACAATTAAATCAAATGTGTATTATTCTCCATGTCCAAGTACAAAATACTGTTTTATACTACACAGGATTGAACACTTAAAAGTAACCGATAAGACAGATCTCAAATCAAACCAATATTTTTGTTTCTACGAGATAAAGCATTGCGACAATCATATCTGACAACAATTCTAGTGTATAATAAATAATTTTATCAATTTTTGAACCCCATAGTTTTGTAAAGATTTCACAAAAAGGGAAAACTCTGTGGACAAAGAATAGAGCGTGGGCAAAAGCAAACGTAAAAGCAATTATGCCAATAAATCGGCACGTCTTAATCTATCCTTGTCACAACCTGGACACATTAATCTTGCTGTAAACATATCTTGCTGCCAAGATACCTGTGTTTCATAGCAAAGGCAAGTCCGGCGTTGTTAATTACAAGACTGTTGCTAATTGCTTATGTCTCAGAGATGTGCGTGAACGAGAAAGAAGCTACATCACGCAAGCCACGACTTCGGGGGATTGGAGCTCAACACAGAGTCTGTGTTATGGCAATTTATGGCCTTATCTCATGCATACTTTGCATCAAGTTATTTATCAAGTGATCATGGCACTACATTTAGGGAACCTTTTGCTGATAATTAATGCAGATCACAGCCAGTCACGATACAGTCTCAACTGAAAGGATTATCAAAGGCTCTGTAGCCAACATTGAAATTAAATCATTCTTCAAAAAAATAAAAATAAAAAACCCAAGGAAAAGAAAGACTTTTCAGCATGGGAGAAAAAAAATTAATCAGAAGATAAATGAGAAAATAGCATGCAATTGCAAGGTTGCTGAACATTCGGTTTGGCAATATTTTTCAATTTTGTCACAGAAAAAAACTACAGGCCTTTTGTTATCAATTCTGAAAAGGAAAACAAAACGGCAACAATTTCAATACACAATAAGCGATATTATGCATGCATATATATATATATATATATATATATAAAATTGCTTATGGGGCTTATTAAATGAGTAGTAGAATATCATAGGCTTTGCAAGTTTAATATGATAAAGCTCCGAGATCAGTTCTCCACAATTTGGATTGTAAAAATGGCTCCTATAATTACCTCATTGTCTCTTTTGTGGAAGCTGAAAGGAGCAGAAGGGACTTTTGATGCCAAAACAATCTGCGATTCCAGATTGGACATACAGGTATTCAACATAAACCATTACCCATGAAAATATACATGTAATATTGACATGTCAGTTATAGCAGACTTCTAAAATATACCCACTATGAAAAACAAAACAGTCATCCTGTATTAACAGGCTATTGTTTTTAAGGAGAGCAATTTCTTCTGTGCCATAGCAGCTGTAAATAAAGACCCCCTCCCACTCTCAAAAAACCCAAAACAACCACAAAAAAACTACCATCTTCTCTGGAAAATGGCAAACTCACTTCCATGACAAATTCAAAGGAAGTGATTTACATCTCATAAATTTTTTCAAACTGTTTAACTCCCATGCTGTGTGCCTCGTAGTATATGGCAGAATTAAATAAAATGCACACAGCTGTTTTGGTTATGGTATATCTGCATTTATCTCTTGCACTGGAACAATAAAGAGTTCACTCAAGCTACAAAGGTGATAAAAAGACAATGAAGCAGATTTTTCAAATATATCCTTTACTGATATGTGACAACAAGCAAACAAATTAACAAGACTTGAGTCCGAAAAAGACATAAAAACAAACACTAAAAAGAAAGCACAACTTTGTCAAATACTTTTCAACGTAACAAGCAAATGTACAATATGTAAAATGAAAACACATACTGTAATGGCGGAACTTGTTAGAAATAACAATCTACATACATGTTTGAAATTAAGAGACTTATTTTTGTTATTCAGTGTTGATTTTTAAGTACATATATTCCAAACCAACAACACTAAGAAATTAACATAACAATCAACATTTTGTCAGAAAATATTTACCATGCGAAAAAAAAATTTAAGTCCTTTTTAGAATAAAAATATAATTAATTTTTTGCAGAAATAATTCAAATTTATAAAACTTAACATAAATGATGTGTTTTATAAAAAACTAAAATGAAGGGGTTTTTTGGGGTGGGTGGACAGGGGGTGTTTAACATTTAAAAATCCTCTTTTTGTACAAAAACAGTATGATGAAATTTCTTCATGATTAAAAAGTAAAAAAATCATGTTCAAACATATTTTCATTTCTCAATTTAACAACGTATAAATCTACAAATACAGCAGTATAAATATTACACTTATTATTCATGTAAAGACCAATTCCTTCATTTTTAAATTCAAATATCCTGCTGACCCTAACAATGTGTAAAATCCAATTAAGTTTTATTATTAAAGGAAATTACAGTTCTGCAACACATCGCTTGTTACTCAGTGGGAATGGGGTGCAAAGTGTTATGGGCAACTCAATAAAAACACAGTTGGCATAAGGTTGATATGCAAAGCCATTATTAATATTAATATCCTCATGAAGTACGGGGATAAAAGTAAAATAAAAACCGAATTAGAAAAATAATGTTCCTACTTGCCTTAGGCAGTGAGAAATATTTTACTGAATCAGCACAATGAAACCGAAAGAATATGTGAGGGGTGTATGTGTATGCATGCATATTTTTGTATTACATGTACAGTACATCAATACTTGGTACATTTAAAATGGCTTTAAATTTTTATTTTTAAAATCAACTTATAACAGTGTGTGTACACTAACATTACAAGTTCAAACTACACACGTTTCAGGCAGCAATAGCAGTAGTGGATCCCAGCCTTGAAAATTGCAACATAAAATGTTAAAGGAACAATCCTGAGTTTGCTGCATTCTAAGATGTTTCCGAAAAATAAAATAGTTCTATGATTAAATTTATATATTAAATATATTTTCTTGTTTAGAATATCAGTGTCTGTATATTCAATGTGTTTCTGGTCATTTTAATTTTTGTAAGAATCCCAAACTAGATTTTGTCTTCAAATAATTTCGTACGTAGGAAAAAATTTTTTTTTTAGGAAATAAAATAAAATTTAACCTAGTACAAAAGTAGAACAATCAGAAACACGTTTAATACACAGCCACTAATATTTTATGTAGAAAAATATATTTGATATGTAATTACAATTGTTAAAAAGTCTCCGTTAGTCGATAACATCTTAAAAATTGCAGCAAACTCAAGAATGTCCCTTTAATACAATTGTTTTTATTTTATGAAGACTGCTCTCAAAATGCTAAAATCCTTCATCACAGAAGAAAACCTCCCCTTCCTACTACAAAAAAAAAAATGAAATGTTTCTTATGAAAAAGTGTGCTTTTCATATTTACAAACAATTTTGCTTCCATGATGTGGCTGTTAATTTCATCAGTATTTTATAAAATTACAAAATATAAATCAATACACTCAAGGTATGTTGATTAAATTGGACTTCACAACATATTTTTTGTTATACAAGACATGATGGTTTAACAAATACATACTATTAGTGTTGGGTCCTAATTCCGTAATCATAATATAATTATTGTCATTTTTTTGTATCTTAATTTATAAAGTGAAATGTTTTTAATTTTATATTTTAATTTCAAAAACGACACAAGTAAAACTATTAGCACACTGTATGATCCCATGTAGCGGGTCATACAAAAGTGTGCACATCGTTTTTTCGGTTCATACTTGCATGAACCAAAAAATAATTGCGGTCAAATCTTGTAATTAAATTTATATGCATACTTTAACAATACATAACTGAATTTATTTTGTTTAGCTTTAAATATGCCTGTAGTATTGTTTGTGTAAACTTCATTGATACTTATGTCGCGTAAGAATGCGAACGTTCATTCACTATTATTTGAATCAGGTTATTTTTTGTAAATGATGTCATTTCCTCTAGCTGCTGTGCATTTTTACGGATCATTTAGTTAGGCCTATATTGGAAGGAATTGTCCTATTCATGTTTAGTTTATATTTTATGAAAGTGAATGAAGGGAACGTGTCTAACATTTATGCTGTCAGTGGAACCGTTTAATTTTCGCCAACAGCTGTTGAACATCGCTTACAAGTAAGTTACAGGCGTGAAGTTTCCTAACATTATTTCTTTATCCAATGACAGAGTCTCATCATCATGTCATGATTAGCGAAGATTTTTTTTTTTTTTTTTTTTTTTTTTTTTTTTTAATTAATGCATATAGATCCATGTCTACACTGCTATAACATTTTCCATTAATTTATCGTATACATTTTTTGTAGCTTTCACGTGTTTTCTTCAAAATATCTAAATATGATTGCCAGAATAATCCGGCTTGTTGCACTAAAGTAGTGCGAGTAGGCGTGGCTTAATTTTTTGGAGTTCATCGAGATATGAACGGGAAAAAAAAAGCACCTCTGCACCAATCCGATTGCTGTAAAGTGTATAGACACAAAGAAAATTTAATTATTTGTATGTGAAATTATGCTGGATTTCCCCAAAATCATTGCCATGGGTATCAAGTCAAAATTCAGAAATAAAAGCCTGTATTAATGTTAGCTAAATGTATAACATTTATGTTTAATTTAGGCAATGACACCAAAATGGCTGGCAGTAACTATAAAGAAGAACAGATAGACAAATACATACGAGATAATGACTCAAGTGAAACAAAACATACAGGTGTATAGTTGTGGTAAAACAGTTTGAAAATATTTAAAGTTAAACTCAATTTGTCTTACCCAAACAAAATACAGTCACATTAAACATGGTAATTATCACAATTAGTATTTTGTTGAACTTATTATAAACAATATTTGTCAAATTCCATAGTGCTCAGTTCTTGTTTGGAAAGTAGTTTAAATCCTAGGTACAACAGACGGTCTAAATCTGTTTAATCAATCAATGGCAAATAGATGATTTAACACTGTCTGGGTTATAAATGGATGCAAAGAAAAACTAGAATGGTAAAGCAATGACAAATGCTAAATAATGAATAGTCTAAACAAATCAATCCACATAACTGCTAGACAGTCGTTTTAATTCAACACTATGATAACATTTTGTAATGTATTTTGTAATTACACATCATTTAGAAATTACAATACAGTACTTAGCAGCTTAAAACTGTTTTAAACAATACACTCTTGCTATCTGTTAACACATTTCTACCTTGCTCTGGTATCACATTTATGACACAGGGATGTGCAGTTTTAATGAACAATGCTGGCTGAAAATTTATATTAAATATTAAAGCAATCCATAAAAAGATTAAATAGTTATATGCAATTTAAAAACTTTAAATAAATTTTAGAAGAACTTTGCCTCGATTCATGAGCTTGAGGTGTGCAGTTTCTCCCTGAACAGGCATACCAAATACGAAAGCCAATCTTGTAAAGAATTGAGTTAAAATTAAGTGCAGAAAGTTCAACTTTATTCAAAATGACCCTGACCTTGCATTGCAGTCAATCAGGATATAGAGGATGTGCAGCTAAAAGACCCGACTGGTAAACATACCAGAAAAGAAATCCATCCATTAACAGAATTTAATATAGATGCAACTTGAGAAAGTTAACCAAGTCCTAATGATCCTGGGCTTGGCTTATATTCATGAAGAGCTCTGGCAAGTGAAGGTTAGGTGGATGTTTAGTTGAAAGACTTAGTCACCAAGTGAAATCTCATACAAAATATGTAAACCATCCATTACAGGATCCATGCTATCTTTAACGTTTAATAATGGCAGCCTTCCACCACAATTTATTATTTTTGGCTGTGAAATGTAAATACTATTTGTCAACTACGTCCATCAAAATTACAACCAAATAATTTAATTTCCTTGAAGAAAATAAAGTTTATTTATGAAACGTTTGAGGATGACCAATTGAACTGGATGCATTTAGCTGAGGTAACATTACTGTCCTTGTGCCACTCATCTGTCAACTAACCAGATTTTATAATTCACACGAGATGATAAGACAGGAATCTAATCATACTGAATGCAACTGTTTACACAGCATGCAAGCATATTTCAATTTTGATATTCCCGAGCTATTTATGCAAAGATCATGTATGGGATTGATTATCTGTAGTTATTCATCACAAACAAATGTGAAAATAAATATTAGTTTCAACTTTGATATAGCACCTTTAAATGGTTCTAAATGAACTTGATTTTGCCCTAGGGTCACATTCATGGGACTGGAGGTATGCACTATCAATTGATGGACACTAAAGAATTCAGGAGTTAAAGACAATTGATCAATGAAATCTTAGCCAAACTCTAGAACCAAGTTCTAATAAACCTTAATTGCCCAGTAGTCAAATCCATGGGACTTGAGGTAAGCCTATGCAATTGATTGTGCCAAATCCATTTGTTTTGTTGGGGTGTTTTTTTCAAAAAGCAATAAAATATGTTTCAAGCAATTTCATCAATACACTACCACTTGGTGAAAAACCATGCAATTTGAAAGTAATCAATTAAAAGATCCAAAGTTTAAAACAATTAGAGAAACTTTAATCGACTTCCTCGCATTAAAGTAAACAAAATTCTGAAATTGCATCATAAAATATAACCAAAATATACCAGAATGATATCTGTTAACAAAACAAAAAACCCCACAAAAAAACCCCAAGTAGAAATGTGATCATATTATAGTATAGGAACTTTAACCCAAGTTAATGTGACTTCATTCACATGTTGACCAGGCTTCAAATTTGTCAAATATGAAGGAAAGTCCGTTTGGTTCAGACGTATGAAGATTTTTGGGAGGCATTAGGGAGGGCAACAAGCAAACTTCAACACGTCTTAATATAACAAAACAGCACCCCTTGAAAACAAACAAAAGTGAACAGTTTCATGTTTTTGCAATACAACAACTCAGAAGTCGCATTCGTGTATAATGACCAATAATTCCATTTGGCTTAGATCTATGAAGATTTCTGGGAGGCATTAGGGAAGGCAACAATGCAAACTTCAACACAAATGTCTTAATATAACAAAAACAGCACCCCTTAAAAATAAACAAATGAACAATTTTGTGTTTTTGCAATAAAACAACTTTCTGGAGTCGTGTTCATGTATAATGACCAATAAGGCACATCCAATTTGGCTGTGAGACTGTTCAATTTCCTGGGCATTGTAGCATATGACTAGGACCACTGTTAAATTAGAGTCCTGGTTGGTGATGGTGAGGTAGCCAAATGGTTAAACACTTGGAAGGAAATAAGTCATTCTGCTCAATTCCAAAAAAATGGCCACAAAAAAATAGTTGACTAAATTAGTGCCTATGGATTAAGAGGGTATGTCTAACATTAAATAAAATGTTTACACAGATGTAGATACCAAATGGATGAACCTTAACAATTGAAGCAAGACATTCACAAAGTTTTGCTTCCAATCCAGATCAGTAGTAAATACCTTGCAAGGAATATTTAGTTTACAGAATTTTGTGCAACAGTTAATTGATTAAAAATTGATTAGCAACTACTATAAATTCTTCAGTTTTGAATTGAGTAGTGAACAGTGACGCGATACTGAACAAAATGTTCCCTGCCTTGGACACATATACTAATAAACTAACCACAAATTGTATTTTGCAAAGCTTAAATAAACTGGCATTAATTTATAGTTTTTTTCTGAGCACTGTTGGTTGTAAATGTGATCTTCTCACAAGAATAAGGGAATTAAAAAAAAAAAATTGCAAAGAATGTATGTATCCAATAAATCAATAATGCATAAGCTAGAATATATCTTAATACTTTTTCCATGACCTCTTATATGATTAAAAACTGTCTGAAATACATTTCCCCCAACATGTATGTTTATTTTAAAAATTAAACCACCTGAAATGACATTGCAGATGGGCTACTTACTCATTGTTTCACTTTACAATAAATAATTAAATATATAAGACTGAATAAGCTAGCCTAGAGCTGCTATTGTGCTGAACAAGTTAACCCGTGTGGGAGTGAGTGTCAGTGTCACCATTACATCCGATGTATGATGGTATATTATCAATGCTGGGCACTTGCTGAATAATCTCCCACGGCAATTTAAATACAACATTGCCATGGATGAAACAAAATTGCCATGGATGAAACGGTCCACTGACAGCAATTTAAACCCTGCCCTCTGCAATTTAAAAAAGAAGACATTTTCAGCAAATAAATAAGACTGAATGGTTATTTTGCTGTATGTAGACCTATTTATTAATGTTATATACTGGCAGCTAATGTACACCAGGTGTAAACATTTTGTCATCATTGAGGAGCTTCAATAACGGCACTTTTGTGCTGCAGGTGATGCTCCCGACCTACGGCAATTAATATATAAATGATGGCAATTGCTGTTGGTGTCATCGTTAAGTTCAAGCCCTGGTAATGAGTCTTCAAATTACAATCAAGACATCTAATTACCAAGTGTTCATTCAGCACAGACATGTGATACCCATTTAAAAAACAAAAACAATTCAGCATTTCAAATCAGATCCAGTCTACTTTGTGAAAATTATTTAAGGGCACAATATTTCATGCACACTATCATTCTGTTCACGTGTCCGTCAGACAGTTACACAAATTTAATTCACACGAACTCTTACTTAGTTATGTGGTGAACCTTTATCCTCTATTAAATGTTCTAGACTGATATTAGGATATTAGAGCGCATGAAAATTAGCAGTCACATAGAGAAGCATTTCACTTCAAAATCAGTTTAGTTTAAAACTACATTTGGATTGTCGATGTACCACATAGTCCTTGTATACTATGGTTAGGTTAATCACAAGTACAATATATATATACAATTGTATATGTAAAAAACTTGTGAACATATTTACGCTTATTTATGATTTTGAAATATTATAGTTATTTTATGTCAAAAAAAGAAGAAAAAAGCTGCTATCACTATCAGATTAAAAGTTGAAAAATCACATCTGACATGTCATTGATGAAATGTTTAAATTTAAATTTTACAAAAAAACAATAACAAAAAAAAAACCTTCATACTAAAACTGACAAAGGCAAGAATGTAAGATACAATGTAATGCTGACATAAATAGTTTGTATCAGTTATCTTACACGTCAAAGCAACAATGTAATATTGAAATCTCGTAAAGCCACATTTTATGCCACAAAGTGCATTTAGCACATACTTTGAGGTATCGGGAGTTCGACTCTGTGGCCATGCAATCACACTATGTACAGAACGTGTTGCCAGCTCATGTTCACCATCACAGGAGATTTTAAATCCTTAGTTCAAGCGGTGCTTTTCCTGCTTGACAGTCATTCACAAAATAGCAGAGCCACGGGTAAACAAAATGAAGAAAGTCAATCACACATCTTGGATACTTCGGGGTTCAGTTAGGACCTTACACGTCCCATAATGTCTTTCCTTTCATTATAAAGTAACCAACCTCAACAACCATTTAACAAAAATATGAGCAGTATTCACAGAATTTAATGTGTTCGATGAATAAACATCCAAATGACAAATTGTTGAAAATAAATGAACACAAAGTACTTTTTTTCCCTCCAAGATAATTCATGATTCAATTTGTTCATAGCAAAGCTTTCAAGTAAGTACATGTCATAAATATATTCATAATCATGCATCTCTTTCCTTTTTAATTTTTGTTTCCTTGAAATCATCTCCCAAAATAGTTACAATTTCGCCTTGCATGAATGCCCAAGGAACACTTGATCCTGCCAGGGGACACTTCTTCCCACTGGGACAGTACACTTCGGATCCTGAACCTTGTCTCTTGATGCTATCTTTGGAACATGGGAAACAAAACTTGTGGATACCAACTGAAGGGCACTGAACAAAATGGGTATCTTCAAGCCTCTCGTGGCACAGAGTACACCTCAAGATTTCCGCACTTGGCACTGTCGATTCTGGTATACTACTTCCAATACCAGCATCAGAAATGGGTCCAAATGTGGAAACAAGACGTCCTCGTAACAAAGGTGGATGGCTGGGTGAATGGCCATCAAGTCTAGGGCCAAGAGATTTAATGCTACCACTTTCTGTATTTGATGGAGAACCATGCTGAACAAGATTATCAGTGACATTCATTAGTGCTGCCATGGGTGATGGTCCATTGTGTCCCACCGCAACATCAGGCGGGGTCGAGGCATGGTTACTCTGTGGGGACAAAGATGTTGAACTGGGCACACCTAACCCACAGGTGGCCGATGAAACAGTCAATTTTATGGCATCAGCATGATTCTGCATCCACTGTTGTCTCTTATGTTGTTCTTCTGTCAACTTTCCTCCAACATCATCATCATCATCTGGTGAACTTTTCCTCTTCCGTCCATCATAGAAAAGAACCATACTACTTGAACTCTTACGATTTGGTCCTCTAGCCAGTATGCTTGCACTGGGAAGAGATGGCAAACTACTGTCAACATATGGAGTAGGAAGCAATTCACGATTTACAGGTTCTCTAAAAAACCTCACTGGTTCTGGAAGCATATCACTCAACAGTCTCCAGTCACCACCACCATGCTTCATTTCATATTCCAGATGCTTGAATCCAGATGACAATCCCTTCCCATAATCCTTTTGGCAGTCATGATGCATTTGTTTTACCACGCTGGACACGCCATTATATATGGTTCCTGAGCCAAGGGGATATTCAAGATAAACTCTTAGTTCGTACTCTGTAGGGTGTTTTGTGCCTACATCGAATGAAAATATACGCCCCAACAACAAGGGATCCTTTTTTAACCTCACTTCAAATGGAACGGTAGTTGCCAATACATTTAAAGTGTCTTTTACCTGAAAGGGTCTACTATTTGAATCCTCAGGTGAACCATTTTTTGGTCCTGCATCATCACTACTGGAATGATTAGAAGTTTCTTCTTCCTCGTGTTCAGCACGTTTTCCATTCATAATTGGAGGGTGAAGCATTGAGCCTGAACATCCAAAATGGGGTTGCCGCAACATAGGTGCTGGCATGGGATTGTGAGTTAATCCACGCGCAAGATGTGGACTTCCACGCTGCAAGTCAGTCAGAAGTTCATCAGGTCGATGTATACTGTGGCCTAATGTTAATCCATTGGGAAGCCTTGGGTAATCCATTACGTTAGGGCCGCGGTGGCCGTCGTGCACTGAAAATCTATCGATGGGCGGCGGTCCGTGGTGCGCCCTCGGCGGTTCCATGTTCTGGGAATCGAGCGAAGCAGCACGTGCACTTCCTGCATGAGCGGGCACATTAGTCGGTTTCAGCGACGTTCGCTCCTGAAACCCGTGCACGCGCTTCATCTGTCGAGCCGCTTCAATGATCATCTCGATCCTGTCGGGTCCCTCGTAGTTGACACACCCTCTACAGACCGACTCGGAGAAGTCGTGCAACATTGCCCAAGGGGTGCGAGGCAAGTCGCACAGAAAACAGTGCTGTCTGTGTGTTCGGTGCGGCATGGACATGGCGCTTGTGACAGTTCGATCAAATACGTGTTTTCCCGCGTCTTTTCTCAATGACAACTCCTCAAGTATATGTATGTATCTATAGATATATGTATATATTTGTTCACAACACCTCTGACGTCGTAACGTCCTTCGCACACATCTTAACTCTACTCTGTCGTCTGCGATATTGTACCGCCAACTAGTTGAAATTTTACAGACCGACGAATACCGCCCACTACGCATGCGCCAATTATTGTAAACGAATCCCTCTCTCTACGGTTTACTCACGTGTGCTTTTTCTCGATCACGCAATACACGACACGGAGCTAAATTATCGAGGAATTCGATAGCGGTATCTGGCCTAAGGAAACTGCGGTGTGATTCGGCATAAAAATAACTCGGCACGAAAGAAAAATCGGCCTGAATTATACAGACAAGGTTAATAGTATCAAACGGCTAGATGCTACGTTCAACCAAGCACGACTGACTTGTTGAAGCAGGGGAGAGAGGGTGTTTTGTGTTTTCGTTATCTTTGAAATATTATTATTAAATAAAATTTTAAAAATAATAATAAATAAAAATCAATATCTGACGTTTTTGAGGTGTGTGGGGGGTTTTTTTAATGGAGAAAAGTCCTTATTTAGCAAAACGTATGTCTATTAAAGATGCAATCTCTCCTCTCCATTATATAACTCATTTTTGCTTATACACAAACTTCATAGACATCGGAAGTGAAGGGGACAAGGGACACTGTCTCAACTCTGACGACTGAGAGCCTTGCAACTCCTCCCCCGTTGAAAGGTGAACTAACATTATGGCTTACTCCTGCCCCAGTTGCCGGCATCTTCCGCCTCCTATGGATTAGTTTTAATAACATCCTCACGCTTTGTTATCAACAGGTATCGTCAATCGCTTTGATGCCATACACAGCTATACCTGCCCTTGTGGCTTACAGATGGTATCCAACATGCATGTAAATCGAATAATAGCGCATCATGGGGAAAACATTACACTGGATAATTTATTATAAATGTTTAATTATAAAATAATGAAATTGGGAGAGTCATAGGATGATAGCAAGGTCGTTGAACGATATGTTAATGGGGTGGGTGGGGGGTGGGGGGAATAAACGCATTAAAAAAAATATCTCATACAATAACGTGTTCCTGAAGATCTCCAACTGTAAAAAATTCAGTAAAAAAAACCTCACCCCAAAATACGGCATCTCTGTTGCAAAGAAAAAAAGAAAGAAAAAAAAAGAAAAGAAAATGCATTTCAAATAGGTAACTTAAGTTAGTTTTCACTAGTTCCAAACTTTCACTTCTAAAAGTAGCCATCAAATACAAAACAATAATAATAACATCCGACACTGAACTTTGCATTATCCACGTCTTCATTACTGACTAAAGGTCTGACACTTTATTGCATTCATTACATTATAAAGTTTGTTTTGCTTAACGACACCACTGGAGCACATTGATTATCATTACATTATAGTACATAGTATCTTTTATAGAGGAATAGTGTTCATAATGTTTTGTATTCTTGTTGATTGACATTATTGCTACCATCAATAAACGTTTTAAAACGATAAATACCTAAAGTACCACTGGCGTAGGAAGTGGGGAGAGGCATCCCCCACTGTAGCACCAGCGGTGTCTATATATATATTTATGCATGTATGTGTCCCCCCCCCCCCCACCCACACACAAATACACATACTTTTTGACAGCTTCCTACTCCCGTGAGTACTGAATAGTATTTAATTAATTTTGTTGGAGTGCCTTTGATCCGTTAGTTAAGAGTTCAAAATAGCAGACAAAAACACAACTGTACTTTTGTCATAATTATATACGGGTGACCTAGTTGATACACCATAACTTTTAATTTTAAACAGAATAAAGGACCATACTTTAAGGTTTTAAAATTTTCGAGGGAAACTCCTTCCGACCCTACTCCGTCCCCAAATCAAGTGCTATTCAGCCAGTGTGGCGAAATTGTGCGATGGGGGGGGGGGGGGGGGGGGGTGCGCGCGCTACACTATGCCGACCGTATTTTAAAGGGATTTTCAGTCATGTTCCACAGACACACAAAAATCATTAAAAAAAAAAAAAAAATTCTTGGTGCAGACTAGTTCCCGTCCCTTGCACATAGTGGCTTAGGAAGGTGCCAAAAAGTTTGGAGGGGCGCACTTTTATATTTACACACTTTTACACTATTATAAACCAAATATCTGGAAAATGGGGGGGGGGGGGGGGGGGGGGGGGGGGGGGTGCGCGCTAGACTATGCCGACCGTGTTTTAAAGGGATTTCAGTCGTGTTCCACAGACACACAAAAATCATTAAATAAAAAAAAAAATGTCTTGGTGCAGACTAGTTCCCCTCCCTTGCACATAGTGGCGTAGGAAGGTGCCAAAAAGTTCGGAGGGGCGCACTTTTATATTTACACTATTATAAAGCAAAATATCTGGAAAATAGGGGGCACATGCCCCCCCCCCCCCCGCCCCCGCCCCGCTTCCTACGCCAGTGCCTGCACACCTGCCTGGCTATCACAAACGCCTAGGCCTACTTCTACTGGACGTGATCATAGATATGACAGTACAGTTTTGGCTGAATATATTAAATAAAATAGCTTTGACTTTTGTTAACCATGATGGGTGTGACATTACAAAAAGAATGTGTACATCAGAGAAACGTTTAATAAAAGCTTTATCACTTATGTTCAGTCACGTACATGGGTCTTTATACTGTAAATACTGTTCACGTAGTATAACTTAGAAGTCTGTCGAACATTAAACAAAATAATTCAGATGCAAGTAATTTGTCCAATTATGCCACTGGAACTGGGAAACAAATCTGAAATGTTTTTATTTATTTAACGACGCACTCAGCACATTTTATTTACGGTTATATGGCGTCGGACAAATCTGAAATGTGGAAAATAACAATCACAGTAGGCCTAATAATAAAATAATTTAACAGTTAAAGGAAATACGGTTCTTGCTAATAACATATTTTGATTTCAAATCCTTGTTTCAGTATGGTAATCTTAATGTTTCAGAAGACACGTCTCTGAAACGGAAGCCTGAGGGGTGGGGTGGGGGTGGGTGATGAGTAGCGGCCGGACTTAAGTTCAATATTGTGTTTGAAAAGGTTAGGATACACTGGTATAGAATAATTTCTATCCGAATGAATAAGAAAAAACCCACAAAGTATTTGATCACCATTACACATACACCCTCACATGATGTAGTCGGGAAAACAGGATATATACATACATTAGAACTAGTCGACAGTGTCAATGAGTGGATTTTAATTCATTTATGGGTTGATTAGACCCACTTTCGTCAACATGGAACAATACCATGCGTGACATTATGGTCTAGCTAATATAATTGACATTTAGAAAATAATGTCGAAAATATCGTCTGACCCTTAAATTCTTTTGAGTAGTATATATATATATTCCAAAAAAAAAAAAAAAAAGAGTAGGGGAACTCTAATAAGAATTTACAATTGCCAAAAGTGTAAGGTATTTTAGCTGTGGAGAAAAGTTATATGATAATAGTGAATTAATTGGGCAAACATTACAACCGGTAGTTCAGTATTACAGTAGGTGTTATCACCACCAAAGATCTTGAAGGACGATTGGGGTCAGAAGTGAAATTTGAAAATTAACGTTTTTTTATCAGTAAATCGCAAATTCAAACAATAAAAATGACTAAAAACAAAACAATAACAACTGTATGATCAACAGAATGAAAAAGATTGACAGAAATAATGTTCCACAGTGATTAATCGACCTTCCTGGAAATTGTCAAAATCGAGAATGACACCCCACGCACGTGTACGGGGCAACTGCGTGATACACGTGCAAACTATGGAATGTGTTTTGGTGTGTTGATAAACAGACCTGATCGTTCTTTACTAGGATGTTTGTGGTCAAAACATATGTTCGGTCTAATAGTTGATATTAACATTAATATTTCAGGTTCCCCTACTTTTTTTTAAAGAGTATATAAAAAAAATATACCAGAATATAGCCATTAATAACTAAGCTATAAGAAATATTATACTAGTATCCGTATTCATTTTTTTTTAATTCTTATGGTTTCGGTGATAACGGCAGCTGCAGACATCAGACGAATTGAAAGACAAAACGTTTTGCCGGAATGAATAGATAGAAGACATCAATCTCAGTCAATTAAGTACTGACACCGGGTCAGACGGTCGGACGTGCAGACTAGTCTTACAGCCCGGCATTAGCCTGTATGTGTTGCATGCGAACTAGAAATGATTATGATCTGCATTGTGGGCAAGGCAGGCACTTTCTCTGTGATGAATTGAAAAACGTGCAGATACCTGCCTTAAGCAGCTCCGATAAACAGACGTTTTTATTTATGAAGAATGACGCCTCAAAGCCGACGGGCCCCGTCTCTTGACAGCTTTGCGTGCCGCAATTGCGCTATCCCTTCGCATCTCATTAAATTGCAGTAATTTACATGTTTTTGCGCTAAGTTGTGTTCGTGACTTACCTTCCGATTGGCGAGAAATTAACCGGGCGCCGGGGTATGGAAGGCACGAACGAAGGACATCAATAAAACTACCTAAGGACTTAGAAATAAAATATTGTATGGGCCAAAGCACGAACGTTTATTTGTCTTCGTTTTCTGAAAGAAAATCGATTAGTTGTTTCCCCAGTTCTCAACACTTTCAGCACACATGCGTGTGCATCAACAGTCGTGTATACACTCACTCTCTCTCTCTCTCTCTCTCTCTCTCTCTCTCTCTCTCTCTCTCTCTCTCTCTGTGCATATTTTGTCAAACCACAGGTTTTGACCGAATTAAACGAAAATATCCGAATCTGGATAACAACATTTATTCAGGGGGGGGGGGGGGGTACAGTCGACCTATGACTGTCAACCCCTCGTTTCGTACGCTTATAGTCAACCCCACCCCAATAAGAATATTTAATAACAAAACAATCACCTCATATATCAGTTTAGTCTTTATGATGGAATGAATGAGTGAATGAACAAATGGTTAACGACCGCTCAGCATAAACATACACATCAGCTATTGGGGTGTATATATTTGTGATTGTGTGTATACATGTGCAGTGAAAATTAATTTCAACCATTTGAATAATGTTTCGTGTTTAAATTTTCATATTTCCCCCCTGGCTATTGCGAAGTCGCGTCGTGAACAATACGAATAAGATTAGAGGTGGGTTTTTTCTTTCTTTTTTTTTTTTTTTTTTTTTTTTTTTCTTTTTTTTTTTTGCTCGTCCTATTATTTTCGTTTGTAGACTTGTCATTTGAGAAGGATCTTTTGATATACGGAGGTTTCGTGCAATTTATAATGTAATTTGGCGACACAGGCAAGGGCCTTTGTAATACGAAGAAATCACGCACAAGCCGCCCTGGGCCACGTCATGTTCGTGCTATGCCAAGTTTTCTATCAAAAGCTAGCCGCAGGCTCTGCAACCCAAGCATGAAAAGTCCATCCGCGGCACGCGTCGTTTTTCTGCTGAATTTCTCAAATGGCGACTTCTGGAGCCGCGCCTCATGAAACCGGTCTTCGAGATTTTTTCTTTCTTTTCTTCTTCTTCTTCTTCAAAATAGGGAGGAGAAAAAACCCGCAATAAATGTTTTCTTTTTCTTTTTTAAATCCGAAATTCAAAGCACATTTGAAAAGGGAAAACTGACTTGAAACTGGTAATTCCAGTAGTCATTAAGAAGATAAATTATTTCAATTTGTTCACATGATCTAATTTTCCTTCTTTTTTTCTTTAGTTCTCTCTTCCCACACACTGTTTTGTTATTGTAAAAGTTACAGATGCTATTGCCAGTGCTGTGTTACAGTTAGAAATGATTGCATAGATTTAGTGATAAGCAAGCTAGTTTGCGTTTAAATTCAGTTTCATTCTGTAAATAGAGAATAATACATGAGTGGCCGTTAGATACCATTTATCTCACGAGTTGTTTTAAAATGTATCTAATGAGCGAAAGCGAGTTTGATACGTTTTTAAACAACGAGTTGTGCGTTAAATGGTATCTAACGGACACGAATGTATTATTCTATTTCTTACATATTCTCAAAAACCAGGTTTTAAGCAAATTTAAAAGTTATTTACAGCCGTTGCACTTGTAGATAACTTGCGCGTAACAGACCCATGATTGTCAGGTTATCTACACGTTACAGTGTAATCGATTTCCATCGTGTAGTTTTTCATTGGATGTATGGCAGTGGTGACCTGGTCATCACCTAGGAGCAGCTAGTCGTATGTCTTGAATTGTTAACACACGTACATGTGTAAACAAACGTGTCATAAAAAAGTATGCATGGTGTTCTCACCAACGGGTGTGTAAGAAATTAACATTCTTCTAGTTTTGGCCTTTGCTTTTAAATTTAGTTTGATTCCCCAAATAAACATTAATAACAGTGTTGTTTTTTATTTGTTGTAGTTGGTGGTGGAAAGGGTGGACATGGGGACCCCACATAATAATACGCTAGTAAAAAAATTCTTGTTTTAATCATAAGCATACGAATCCTCAAATTCGGGCAAAAACAATAGAAAAATTCGGGGAAAATGATCTAGTCTGAACGCTCATTGGGTAGGTGTAAACCACTTGCACCGACCAGTGATCCATAACTGGTTCAACAAAGGCATGGTTTGTGCTATCCTGCCTGTGGGAAGCGCAAATAAAAGATCCCTTGCTGCTAATCGGAAAGAGTAGCCCATGTAGTGGCGACAGCGGGTTTCCTCTCAAAATCTGTGTGGTCCTTAACCATATGTCTGACGCCATATAACCGTAAATAAAATGTGTTGAGTGCGTCGTTAAATAAAATATTTCTTTCTTTCTTTCACCACCAACAAAATAAATATATATATTCCTCTTTTATTCTTCTTTTTTGTTGTCTTTTTCTCTCTCTTCTTTAAAACAACAAAACAACAACAAAGATTTGATAGTCAATCACGATCGTAGCAGGGGGCGTAATGCAGCTCAGTGGTAGATCGAGTGTCCTCTATACCTATCCTAGTTATATGTGAGGGTAGAATAAAAGACACCCAAGGTAGGTTAGTGACAGTTATCGTCTAGACTGCCATGAATAATTGGTTCGATTCAGACTCGTGTACAGGAAATTGTGCGTAGTGGGGAGGGGTCTAGGCTGTAGAGACAAATTTCTCACACAGTGTTCTCTCCAACGGATGTGCAAGAAGCGGCATTGCGTTCAGTGACGCTAACGTTTGCTATTAGATTGGTTCCCAAATCAGTCGTTTGGTTAAACGTGCAGCGCATAAGCCAGTCTAACATACGGGTTTTTTTCTGCTCAGTATACCTGAAAATTTATGGGTTTTGTTTAACGACACCACTAGAGCACATTGATTTATTAACCATCGGCTATATATATGTATATATTCTTTTTTCACTTTCCAGACCAAGTGCTGTAATAACTATATATAGTCGTATACTTTAACCAAGGTGATCAACTGTTGAATTTGGCAGCACCATGGCTTAATAAGGTATGAATACTCGCTGATTATACTATTTTATTTTACCACTCCATATTCATATACCATCAATGAAAAAAAAAAAAAGTTCTCAAAACACATACAACACACAAATGCACGTACGCACTACAAGTTTTCAATATATTGCTTCGACCATCCTTAACCTGGATCATCATCCCGAATAGTTCTAACAAGTTTGCCAGACATCACACACTAGCAATCCTTAATTACCCGAATTTTTTTTTGATTTTTTTTTTTTTTAAATGTCCATGTGCATTAGAGATCGAAGCATGTCTGAAATGGATACGGGTCCCACACGGACGTCGCGTGACGGCAGCCATCTTGGGAACTGGCATTGACGTATTTGTTGCGTGTGGAGCTTTCATGAAGCTCGATTCGTAAATGAAACACACACCATTGTTCGTGCATTCTAAGCCTGATAAGGGACACTTGCGTTTTCATAAATTGCTACTGTCTGATCTGTATGTAAATTATCTGCGATCGGACCGCCAACCATTGAACTGGTATTAGTCTGTAATAGTATGTCGTGATTCGTTTTCTTTATTCTACTTGAAGTCGGCTACAATGACAGCATATTGGTATTGTGAAATTGGTTTTGTGATATTTTTGTGTTGCCTGTACTATGTTCAGTCAATTAAATTAGAAACGTAATCGGGAAATGAATATTGTTAAAGTCGATCAGCAGATTGCATTATAGGAGTATTAATGTAATTAATTTTAAGTGGTATGTGTATTAAAACCATAGATGATTTAAAGCACACATACACGTAATCAGTAACAAAAACGTCTGGCTTTTGATTATTTTACCTGTTGTGAAAGATTAAACTGTGTATCACTTCCATGGGCGTACATTTGGGGGGGGGGGGGGGGGGGGGTGTCGATGGGTTCGACCGAACCCCCCCCCCCCCCCCCCGAAATCGCTTTTTTTAAATATAATTTAATATATCAGACATTGATATCCGACATTATTATATTTACTCAACATAGAAATATATGCCCAATATCTCTGCAATCTATTTTGGAACCCCCCTTTTCAAAACTCAACATAGAAATATATGCCCAATATCTCTGCAATCTATTTTGGAACCCCCCTTTTCAAAATCCTATGTACGCCCATGACTTCCTATAATTATAAACTAATGTACTGAACGCTTTATGCGATCTTCAGTAATTGGGCGATGTATCGCGGCTACTTTATCCAACAGTGATCAAATCTAAATAGTGTTTTCATAAAGTGCGTATGTACTAGTGATGGTCTTCATGTCTATAAAACTAAATGAATGCAAAAAAGTTACCTGTAATCAAACACAACACAACCAATAATCGTCGGTTAGTCACTGTTTGGTAGCAGCGACTCATAGAATGAACTAAAGTTTTAATTACATGACGGGGAATGATGGTATATTAGAGGCTGTGGTGTGTCTTGTGCTGTTTATTTGAACGTGCATATAAAAGATGCAGATAAAGGAACTGGCTCAAGTCAGAACCGGCACCCAAGACAAGCGTGCGCTACAACAGCTTGCTAGAAACGCGCACGTTAAATGATCGTCTTGTTCTCGTCCCTGCCTTTTCCTGACGTTAAACAAGTTGGTGCAGCTTCATAGGCTCAAGGTTGACTCATCCTAAACTTTTCAATATTGTGTAGGATTTTGGGTTTTTTGAGTGGTCGGCATGGCTAAGAAAAAACTGAATGCTTTGTGTTAAGAAAGTTGTGCTGTCAGACGCGTGTGCACACCTCAGACCCCGCTCAAAGGGATTTTTCTTTTCTTTAAAATATATTTTCCAGGGAAGCACAACCTGAACCCTAAGAAAAAGAAAAAAAAAACTTTTCTCCCCAATTTCTAGACTCCCCCCTCCCTCGCATAATTCTCTGCACACGTGCCTAATTGTCGGGCGTTACCGTACTCACAAATGTCATTGTGTCGAATCATGCATGGCACGTGAAACATAATAATCTCATCGTAATAACAGTAGTGCGTTTGCTAACAATTTGCTCCCTCTCCAACCCCCATCACCACTTACGTCCCACACTCTCCCACCATGAAATCTGTCCATTGCTGCGTGCAATTGTGGGAAACCGTTTACCAAGCCATGGACACATGCACACCCTTGCTATCATCATCTGAAGAAGAAATCCCGCTTTGTTGCTGAAAACGATTGTTCTTCTGAATCTCTGTACACAGCTCATACGCTATGAGTGGCACACCATGTGACCATGGTGACCATGGTGACCATGGTACCAAAGGGAACGGATACCTGTTTAACGACACCTCGGCACATTTTTAAACTACAGTTATTTGCGTCACTCCATTGGTAAGGGTCAAGATTAGTAATGCTTTTGTTTATAAACCTTCTCAACAACCTTTTTGAGGAAATAGCCAAATTCCTTCGAATCGTAGGTACCAGTGCATTTTCTAAAATAGTGGTAAAATGAGGCATGCTTTCCTAAACCTCTGCCTGCATCTTCAACTGACTCTGGTGGTTCTGCTACACATCCTTTGTTATTAACCACACACGATCACCTAAGGATTATTCTAGAATTTATCAAAAGTGGGGAGGGGTCGAGGGGGAATTGTGGTTGGCAACGTATTGTGTAATCCACCTCGTACAATAAAAATCTATTTAAACCAAGTGTGCATGAAAAAACAATTGCAGCAGACCCACTAGGCATAACAAAATAATTATGACGCTGTGCTTCCCATGTGATCAGTTCTGAAGGAGCCCTAAAGCTAAGCAGTGACCTGTGTAAGACAGAGATACAAGGAGTGGTGGAAACAGTGGGAAGTGGAACAGCCACAGAGTCACTATCATGTCTTGGCCATTTCCCTCCTCCATGGGAGAAGTTTGTTCAGCAATCACTGAAATTTGTCTTGCTGTATTTTCTTCAAATGCTGTATAAAGTTAGTTTGTTTTGTTTAATGACACCACTAAATTGATTTATTATTAATCATCAGCTATTGGTTGTCAAACCTTTGGTAATTTTGACATCTATGATAGTCTTACTCTCAGAGAGGAAAACACAACAAATTTTCATTTGTAGCAAGGAATATTTTATATGCACCATCCCATAAATAGGATAGCACATACCACAGCCTTTGATATACCAGTTGTGGCCGTAGTAAATCAGAGATAACATGAGTGCTAGAGACATATTTAAGTGGAAAAGTTATGAACTGGAGGGAGTCACAATAAAATCTTGACCCTACAGTACACGGAAGAAGTACATGTATGTTCAGCAATTATAAAAATTTGATCAGTCATGGTGCATTTTATTGAATTCAGATGCTGTACAGTGTAGTTTCCTGTTTCGACACCAAATTTTCACCTTAAACTTGTTTAAACTTTTAAGTTTGTAAACACTTTAACAGACATCTCTACATTTACATTCTCCATTTTTTCAATTGTATACTAACTGTGCTTAGCTGCCTAGATTAATTTCCAAAACCTATCTATCTATTGTGTTAAAATCAGTCAACCAGAGAAATTAAATGTTCCACGAAGTGACCGTTTGAGTCTTCCAACAATATGCCACGAGCTGATCACTTGAATCAGCCAATACTACGTCATGCTGAACACATTGTCTAGAATGACAAGCATGTTTATGTGTCGCAACTGCAAACTGTCGGATCAGTTTATATTTTTAGTCATGCACCAATCTGTAACACACCATTGTGTACAGTGCAATCAGGGGTCCTGGATGGGTAATCCTGCAATCTAATCTGTTCTACAGGTAGTGACTCGCTACCAGTTAATTGCCCACTAGTCAACCGTAAGGATATAATATGTGTGCTATTTGCATCCAGACTACAACAGTGTTACAAACTTTAAAATATACTACTCAAAAGAATTTAAGGGTCAGACGATATTTTCGACATTATTTTCTGAATGTCAATTATATTAGCTAGACCATAATGTCACGCATGGTATTGTTCCATTTTGACGAAAGTGGGTCTAAGCAACCCATAAATGAATTAAAATCCACTGTCATTGACACTGTCGACTAGTTCTAATGGCGAAAAACATGCTTACATTTGCACGTAAATTAGGGCGAAAGCGAAAGGTCTGCTAAGTGCCCATAACTTGCTTTTTCACAAAGCGCTTCATTTGCACGCTTTGCACGTGTATTCCATGTTCCCAATGCTGAATTTCCGTATAATTGGAGCTTGCGTTCGTGTACGGTGCACACTCCAAATTCGACAATGGTACGACTTCAACTGACTATCGTAGATCGAGGAAGGGCTATTGATTGGCTTCAGGATGGCAATACGCAAAGAAATGTTGCTCTGAGACTTGGTGTCAGTCAGAGTGTCGGTGGCCGACTGTGGCAACGGTACCAAGCAACGAATTCTGTTCGAAATCGTCCACGTTCGGGAATACCCCGAAGCACTACAAATAGAGAGGACCGCTACATCACCAATATGGCTATACGTCAACGCACAACCACTGCACGCCGATTACGTGACAATCTGAGGACTGCGACTGGAACTCGAGTGTCTGATCAAACCATACGCAATCGTCTGAGAGCCAATAATCTACGCTGCCGTCGCCAGGCTGTTCGACCACCACTCCTACCACGTCACAGAACGGCCAGACGTCACTGGTGCACGCTTCATCTGCGGTGGCAACGTGTTCAGTGAGGTCGAGTGATGTTCACTGATGAGTCCAGGTTTAGTCTCCAGTTCAACGACGGTCGGGTTCGTGTCTACAGACGTCCTGGGGAGCGCTTCGCTGACGTTAACGTTAGAGACAACGTCACCGGTTCGGTGGTGGCAGCGTCATGGTGTGGGGCGGCATCTCTATCCACCACAGGACCCCCCTCTATGTGGTGGATGGCAATCTGAATGGAATCCGCTATCTGAATGATATTATCCGGCCGTTGGTTCTCCCAGGCCTTCAGCAGATTGGCGGCAGGGCAGTTCTACAGGATGACAGTGCCAGACCCCACCGCGCCAGGGTGGTAACGGACTTTCTCAGACAACAAGGTATCGCCAGGATGGATTGGCCAGCATATTCGCCTGACTTGGCCCCAATAGAGCACGCCTGGGACGAATTAGGCAGGAGAGTTCGGGATAACCATGCCCCTCCGGCCAACCTTCATGATCTGGTCAACTTCTTATGGCAGAGTGGCAGGCCATTCCCCAAGAGTTCTTCAGACGTCTGATCAACAGCATGAGGCAACGATGTGTCGAGTGTATTCGCGCCAGGGGTGGATTCACACACTATTAAACGAATGTTCTAATGTGTAAAATCCATGTTTGACAACCTTCAATTTTGACAGCATGTCATGTGACTTTCTTGTATACAGTGACGTTTATTTGTGGTTTTTTGTAAATATGGAACAATAAATAAAAAATTTGGTTTATATTTATACACTGTATAAACTGGATATGATCTTAAAATATGTTTTTCATTTGTTTTCAAAGTATATTCCAGACTTATCCCTTGAATGACTCAAATGTTTGATAAATAGATGGTTAGCTATTGTTTGTTTTTGTTTAACGACACCACTAGAGCACATTGATTAATTAATCATCGACTATTGGATGTCAAACATGTGGTAATTATGACTTGTAGTCATCCGAGTCAACCCGCTACATTTTTCTTAATGCAGCAAGGGATCTTTTATATGCACTTTCCCACAGACAGGAAAGCACATACCACGGCTTTTGTCCAGTTGTGGTAGATGGTTAGTTCTTAACCTCTCTACTATAATATACATTACAGCAAGTACATGTATGTAGTTATTGCATTAATAAAGAAATTTTAATATGTAATATATTATAATCTGAATGTTTAAAACTTTCCAAATACTAAATTGAAAGATTTTTTTTTTTTTTTATCCAATTCAGCAATAAAGTCATGGAATAATTTATTTTGGAGTCCAATAACTACCTCAAAAGTTTAGTATGTGAAATAAATGTGTGTTGTTATGGGATTGCAAGCCTTTTCGTTAAGTACATGTCTGACTGACAAATGTGTCTCTAAATACAAGACAGCAAATAACGCTTCACTAACCTCATGATTGCAGTGCATGAGCAACTTCTCACTGCACAATGTTACCAATGCTGCAGCACTTATGAGAAGAGAGAGAGAGAGAGAGAGAGAGAGAGAGAGAGAGAGAGAGAAGAAGAAGGAAATGTTTTATTTAACGACGCACTCAACACATTTTATTTATGGTTATATGGCATCAGACATATAGTTAAGGACCACACATATATTGAGAGAGGAAACCCACTGTCACCACTTAATGGGCTACTCATTTCGATTAGCAACAAGGGATCTTTTACATGCACCATCCCACAAACAGGATAGCACATACCACAGCTTTTGTTACACAAGTTGTGGAGCACTGGCTGGAATGAGAAATAACCCAATAGGCTCTCCGACGGGGCTCAATCCCAGACCGACCACACATCTGATGAGTGCTTTACCACTGGGCTACATCCCGCCACTAATATGTCCATGCCATCCACTTACATTTCCCCTGTCCATCCGTCCATTCATCCATCCACACACCTACATGCACATTCATCCACACACATCCATCTATGCATCCATCCATCCATCTGGGAACATTTTGTATTCAAAATTCTAATTAGTGATATTTTTACTCAATTGAAATTGATTAGCAAATACTGTTTAATGTTTTAAAATTGTGTAGTGATCTCTGAAGCTTGTGGTCAAAGGCTGTGGTATGTATTATTCTATGGGAAAAGTGCATATAAAAGAGCTCTTGCTGCTTATCGGTAAGAGTAGCCTTTATGACACATGCAGGTTTTCTTTCTTTCCCTGTAGACCAAATATTGAAATAATTGTATGTTAGACGCCGAATTGCTGTAGAGAAAAAATGTGCTCAGATGGCATTACCCAGTCAACAAATAGTCCTTTCCTTACTTTCCCTTCCTTTCGACAAACAAAGAAGAAAGGAAGGAATGTTTTATTTAACTACACACACAGACAGCATATTTTAATTACGATTATATGATGTTAGACATGTGGTAAAGGACTACACAAATAATAAGAAAGGAAACCTGATGCTGCCATGCCACTACTTTTGTTTGGTTAGCAGCTAGGATCTTTATATGTGGCATCCCACAGACAACAGGGCTAGCTCTGGCACTCGCCAAATTTGCCACTTGCGAATTACAAAAACAATTGGCGAATTTTATTTTCATTTGGCGAAATAATTACATGAAATAAATGAAATTTTGTTAGAAAATAACTGGGTTTCTGACGTGATACTGAATAAAATGTTCCATACCACATATGCACAGACCCACAGACTGAAAAGCATACACACCGCATACAGACTGTTGGCTACATAGTTATTAATCTTATTTCCATCAAGTGCCTGAACGTACTTGAAGTCTTAAGAGATTTACTGTACAATGAAATGAATAATGCATTCATCCATCCACACACATGCACAGACTCAAAGACTAAAAAAACATACACACTGCATACATACGTAAACACATACATACAACTACACTGTACATAATTATTAATTTTATTTCCATGCAGTGAATGAATGTACTTGTCCTAATTTGAAGAGATTTACTGTACAATGATATGAATAATGGCTTACAGCCCAAGGCTATCTGCACTGCTACATGCTTGTTGTGACTGACATTCCCTATGGCAAACTGCTCTTTCATCCCAACCCCAATGTATTCATTTGTGAATGAAACTTCAAATAACTCATGCGACGCGACTCTCAATGATGCACTACTTGCTAAATATTCCATTTGAAGTATTCTTTAATATAATTGCAGCATACATATTCACTTTTTTTCACCATGTGAGAAAAGTTTGTTAAAATTTGTTTTGTTTAATGACACCACTAGAGCACATCGGCTGTTGGATGTCAAACATTTGGTAAGTCTGACACACAGTCATCAGAAAAAACCTGCTAGATTTTCCTAATGCAGCAAGGGATCTATTATATGCACTTTCTCACAGACAGGAAAGCACATACCATACCACGGTCTTTGACCAGTTGTGGTGCACTGGTTGGAACAAAAACAAACCCAATCAATTGAATGGATCCACTAAAGTAGACCGAGAACTCAGCCAACTAAGCTAAATTCCACCCCATTATGTAAGATGTTTTTAACATTATATATGAATATCAATACCAATTTTTATTTTCATTTTAGATTACTTTCAGTTTCATTTTTTTAAAATTGAAATTCATTTTTGATAAATATTATGTGGTCTTAAATCAAATTAAAATTAAATCAAACAGATCAAATTATGGAAAAAGGAATTTGTTGTATAAACTCCAACTGAAATCCGTCACTACTGTCCAAATGAAATATCAGTAAATCATGATATAAAAAAGATTTCCGTAGATACAGTATACATAATACATTCAATAAAATGATTAAACTATCTTACTACTTGTAACATGTTCATGGATTTTTTCGTTTCTTTATTCTTTATATTAACCCACATGTTTTAACACACTGGGATTAACATACATTAATCACTGAAGAATTCTAATGGCATTATACAACAGCTATCACTGATTTTTTACATTGCCTGAAGTTTATCCTTTATTACAATTTCATATGTTGTGTATCAGCAACCTGACAGAAAGCGATTATTACTGAATACCATGTCACTGGACTCAGTCTGACAGGTACCTTGGGCAGCAGGGTATTTTACATTTCAGTAAGATTCTATCTCGAACCCAGAGTGAGCGCATTGTTAGGCTCAGTGATCAAGCATTCACACGGGGGGGGGGGGGGGGGGGGGGGGGGGGAGTATGTGTGTGTGTGACTTCATTTTCCCCATGTTCAGTTAAAGTTTTAAAAAATGTGTTTAATGACACCACTAGAGCACATTGAGTTATTAATCATCAGTTATTGGATGTCAAACATTTGGTAATTTTGACAGTCTTAGATAGGAAACCCGCTACTTTCTATTAGTAGCAATGGATCTTTCATATGCACCGCTCTACAGACACGATAGCATATAGCAAGCTCTTTGATATACCAGTCATGGTGCACTGGTTGGAACGAGAAATAGCCCAAAGGGGATCAATTTAAGGAATGCAATTTTCCCCATCTTCACCAGTTTAGGAACATGATTACATCCCTTGGTGTTTTACAAATGAAAGTCTGTTGACCTATCTTTACACTACTGGCACAACTCGGTCATGACAACAGGTCATCTGTACATGATATATAGAAACTATTTTAATGGGTTTTTCAGAATACGATTTTTATGTCAACAAGTGATGTGTGAAAATCATATTTGGAAGCAATGAGTGAAAATATGTTTTTCACACATCACTTGTTGACATAAAAATCGTACTCTGAAAAACCCATCAAAATAGTTTCTATATATCATGTATAGATGACCTGTTGTATTTATTATATACATTTTTCCTAGTTTTTGACAATATAATTAGCTTTGTTTGCTAATGTCTTTCGCTGGTACTATTGAAAACACGTAATGCCATGATATATTTCTTCCGGTTGAACTTTTGTTGAAAATTTACTTGACAATGGTATTTTTAAAAGAAATATGAATAAAAGTATCTTTATTTAATTATTAATTACTTAATAATACTGCCGTGCAAACATACCTGACAAAATGATCCTCCCAAAAAATCGAGATACAAAACGAATGAAACGGCAAGTTTAATAACTTATACTGAATGACACGACACTGAGTTCTCGTTATTTAGCTTCGTATTCAATCAGTTTCAGATATCTTATTGTAATTGTACTTCATATCTATTTTATATACTAGTAGGTACAATTGTCTAAATTACATTTTTTTATTTTTCTAATACGACCAGATGTATTGGTAATCATCAAACTTAAACTCGTAATAATTTACAAGTGAGATAACTGGTTTATAAATATCACAAAAATATAAATATGATTTCTATATTTTCACTGTAGCTAAAATACCGTGAAAATATGACTTTTCACCGAATATCACTTTTTCGGTTTCTGTAGATCAATATATTTCATTGCTATGTATATAATAAGATACCATATTGGCTTCAGTGGGATTAAATATTTAATGAATGTTGACCTAACATCTTTAATATTATTTTCCAATTGTAATCATCACAGAACAACAAACAGATTTCAACATGCATTCTTATTTCTTATGGTAACTTGCTAGATTACAGTGGCATAGCGTGGGCGGGGCCACCGGGGCGGTTACACTGGGCACAAACTTCTGGATTGGTGGAAGGGACTCGGGGAGTGCTAACAGTCCACTGGTTAGGGGGTGCAATACTTGCCTTGCCCCGGACCCTGGCAACCCACACTACGCCACTGCTAGATTATGAATAAGAGACCGACTGGGTGTTGTTGTTTTATTTGCCTAATAAACAGTCTCCAATTCAGCTATGGGTTATTCAAAGGTGCAGGTTATGTAATGATCAAGTTGTGAACTATATTTAAAATCAATGGCTCATGGCTTGTTAATTCAGAAGTAAGATTAGCTACGGTTGACATATTGTTATAAATTTATTCAATCCTATGTAAAGATCTTCTTTCTTTGTAGCAAAAATATGGGATAGGTTGTTGTTTTGAGTATTTGTCACGAAGCCCAATGCTGGCTTACGATGTCCCTGGGTTTAGGTTATTCACCAGGTTATTCACCAGGTTATTCACCAGGAAATACAGTAATGGGTCAAACAAATAACTCACCTCAGTTCAGTCTCCTCCCTCAATCTAACAGGTGGGGAGTGAGCTCTGACAGATGCATCATGGGAGTAGTTGGCAGGAGAATCTTGAGTGGCCAGAATCTCTTCGAGAAGTCCTCGATCTAAAATTTTTAAATTAAAATCTATAGATATCCAGCATAGATAGCATTATACCTTCGTATGTGACAATATGTATTAAAAGACAATGTATACAGGTATCCTCTTACTATTCTGTTTTTTAGAAAGATAAAAAACCCTGAGAAACTATTATTACAAACTCTGTAGAATAGTCAACATTCTTTATTCTACGGGAATATCTTGTGAGCAGAACATTTTTGGCAAATTATCTGTAAAACTTTAAAAATTGCAGAATGTTTGGGCGTTTTGCAAACAAAATATCAATCATAACATGAAATTATTTTGACAAAGTGCCAAATAGTTTATAAAATTGGCAAATGACAAATTTGTATGTGGTAGAGCTAGCACTGGATGAGCATAGTATAGCATCCATCTATCTATTAACTTTCTTTGTCCAGATCATATCTTGAATACAGAGGCAACAGGACCATCAAACCACATGTAGGAACAACTTGGGATGGTGATTGGTCCAAAACAGTTAATCCATCCCAATGTAAAAATTTCACATCATTAGACTTGAATCATACCTATAACATATTCATTAATATAGATATGGTTTTCCATCAAACTCCTGCTGTGCGTATCATGTACCTCACTGGTACTCTTTGTTTTATAGATCTTGACCAATTATTTTACAAATTGTAAATTTTTGCTACTTCCAAAACAGATTGCTTTTTGGGGTTTTTTTTCTTTTTTTTCTTGTTGCATCAAGCCAAACTGGTATTGACAAAAAACTTCATGAGCATAAAATTGTGGAAAAATTCCATTTGTTATTGCCAGAAATCTTAGCATGTGAAGTGACAAAACCTGAGACTGGGAAGAAGAATCTAAAGACTGTTTCAGAATTTCTCGTCTTAACTTTCCTTTATTGTAAAGTTACCCTTTAAGGGTGGCTTGCCAATTAGATATTTAAACACTTCAGAGCTGTTCCAAAATTGATCACATGGGTGTAACAACTCACAAAGTAATCTTTTACTTAGATCGTGTACGCATAAACACAAAAATTACAGCAGACCTGTCGGGCATCAAGTAATAATTAGGGTGCTTCCTGCCTCTCCCCATGTTATCATTTGTCAAGTTGTAGTCAAATATCAGATGATATATTGTGTATGGTTTTATTTTTAATAAAGGCTATTTCAATTTTGTAAAAATTATTTAAAGTCCTGTATTAAAATTACTTGGCTAAAAGGAATAAAAACAAAACATTTTCTGTATTATAATATGAAAATATATTCTGCTGATATTTTAAATAAATAATCAACAATAAATTAATTTCACAATATGTTTCCACAAAGGAAAACATTATAATACTCTAAATATAATCATAGATGGATGCAGGGGGATGTAGTTGAGTGATAAAGCCTGAGCTTGCATCTTTAACTGTATTTTACTTTCATGTTTATATTCAATTAAACGTTCAATCATGAGCACACACATTGGGTATCTTGGTTGTCTCTGTAAAAAAAGCATTTCATTTCATTTCAACTTTTTTTCGTGCTTATATCTAATTAAGGTGCAAGAACACTGTCCTGGGCACACACCTCAGCTATCTGGGCTGTCTGTCCAGGACAGTGGGTTAGTTGTCAGTTGGTTAGTGGTTAGTGAGAGAGAAGAGGGTGTAGTGGCATCACACCAACCCATTGAGCCCTTAAGAACTAGCTCTGGGTTGGAGCCAGTACCGAGCTGTGAACTCTGCACCTACCAGTCTGTAGTCTGATGGCTTAAAGACTGTGCCCCAGAGGCCGGTGTTAAAAACCGACTTACTTTTCTGTGGCTGAGACTCGTAAATGGCCGGTTTTGGTGGGCGGGATCTTGGTGCGGGTGTTTCGTGGGCTCTCAACTCGTCAGCCTCTGACCGGTATTTCAAAACCTGTCTGTTGTAATCCATGTCTTTACACCAGGATGGTGACGGCACGCTGAGCTTAGTCTTGCTGAAGGCTTTCTTGGGTATGTTTCCCAAAGACACACTCCTAACTGGTGAAGTCGATCGACGCTGCTTAGGAGACTGCTCTGTTGTCATGTTGTTTGACATTGTAAGGAGCTTGGTCTAAAAACAAAAAAGGTTCCCCGTTGGCAATGGTCATGATCATCATAACTTCTGGAACAATTTTAACAAGAGAACTGGAGAGGTACATGATACTTCTGTCAATAGTAGGTCATGGTGACCTAGTTATGGTATGTAACACACTGCCATCCTACAGTTCCAGTGACCCTGTGTGCACATTTTAATTTTCAAACATAACGGTCCACACATAACCAAGTGGCGGTTCACGTGCATTTAATTTTACGTAACCGACAAGCGAACAGAACGATAGTTTCACATGAATAATTGTGCCATGTAACCCAGTCATTAGTTAAAAGGTAGCATCTGTAACTAAAGCTGCTGTTCAAGTTTCTCAAGGTGTTCAATTCAACAACAACTTCGTTACAGCCACTTTAATACGAACATCAGTAGTTAAAAAGTAACAAACTTACATTAACACGATCACTATCTTACAGATGCATTTACAAGGTCCACAGAGTGTATTAGAAGTGGGGGGAATACTGGCAGTGAGATGGCCAGTTGGGTGTAAATTTGTGACCCAGAACCTGTTACAGAAGGTTCAGGAGTTTGTTCCCATGACAAATGTTGAATTTCATAGGTTCAAATTTGACACAAATCTGAGCACAATAACAGTCAAAAGTGGGGGTGGGGGAAATCACCCCCCACAGTCCCTCATTCCACGGCCCCTGATTTACTTGATCACCATCTTAAAGATACGAAATCTGCATTAATCAAGTCACTATCTTAAAGATAATAATCTTGCATAGTCATGATTGCTAGTTGAAAGACAACAAACCTGCATCTCTAGCTGCTGCTGTTGTAGTTTCTCGAGGTGTTCGATTCTCTTCTCTGTTAGGTCTGTCACCTGACGCTCCAGCTCTACGACTCTGTCGGATTTCTCCACAACACTCGGCTGTTTAGTTGTGAGACCACGCTGCAGATCGTCAATCTGATCAAACAGTTTAGTCATACGACTTTCCAACTCAAACTGAGCCTGTCAAACAAACAATATACAATCTAATACACATTGAAAATAACAAAGAAAAAATATTAATATAACATTCTTCCCCAGACCTCACCATGAAAACAATTAAGTGTTTAAAGATATTACTATATTTAATCCTTTTGTAGTATTTTATGATAACAATAGTTATTATTTTTATTCATTCATTTCAGGTTATTTTGGTGCAATAATAGTTGTCAAAGTAAGCAGTCCATTATTTACAAAAAGACCATTATATCATATAAAGGGAGATAATTCACAAGAATCGTTCAACAGGCTTGGCATTGTGGTTAAGCCATCGGACATATGGCTGGTAGGTACAGAGTTTACAGCCCGGTATCGACTCCCACCCAGAGCGAGATTTAATGACTTAATGGGTAGATGTAAGGCCACTACACCCTCTTCTCTCTCACTAATCACTAACAACTAACCACCAACTCCCTGTCCTGGACAGACAGCCCAGATAGCTGAGGTGTGTTCCCAGGACAGCGTGCTTGAACCTTAAATGGATATAAGTAAGAAAATAAGTTGAAATGAAATGAAAACAGGCTTCTCAGCTACTTGTGAAAACTGGCCTTGGTAGTGTAATGGTTAAGCCATCAGACTTAATGCTGGTAGGTACAGGGCTTACATCCTGGTACCGACTCACACCCAAAGCGAGATTTAGCAGCTCAGTAATACTTCAACCAAATATATATAAAATCAAACTATCTTGAAGAACAAGATGCATTATTACCTTAATGAACGGCTGTGTAGCAGCAACAGCAGCAGTTGCAGCTACCGCGGCTGTGACACACTCAGTGGTACGTTCTGACATGTGTTCACTGTTCTGTGTCGACTTGACTTCTGCTGCATGTCTCACTATCTTTGGCTGAACATATCTCTTAACAGGACCTGTTGTTGTAGACCTATTAATGAACAAGTTCACCATTAAAGTGAATGACCCTAGTTTTTAAACATTATGGCATATTTGTCAGTGTTAAAGCCGTTTTTGACTTATATGTTATTGTTTACTATTACCACTTCCGTACACCTGAAGTGTTTATTGTTATCCTGGTGTTTGTAATGCCAGAAAATTAATTTTTCGTAATTCAAAAAATGCACATACCTCTCACAAGTAATTTTTATGGAACCATACTTGTCTATTTTTAGCGGGTGTTTCCCTGTTTCAACATCACACTCTTGTTTCACTCTGTTGTACTATTAACCAAACTTAGTATCTATTATTTACAAGGTATGTACAATCTCCATTTCTCATAAAATGTTATAATTATTTCTTTCTTAAGTGGTTCTGTCATCCTATAATACGTATTCTTAATTACAGATTACTGATATGATTTTGCGATTAGATTAAGACAAAGCTTGGTTTCAACAAACATCATCCTACTTGGAAACAGTGAACAACTTCCAGATATAATGCATCAATAAAATATTTTTAAAGTTATATAACACCTCTCGTCATGATTTTAACATGCAGAACTACTAGAAATCAATTAGATATTGAAATGGGTAAATTATATTTACTAGTAATGACACACTAACAGCTAGATTAACATTTTATTAAACAAATTTAAAGGAAAATGAAGTAAATACGTTAAAACTTTTGAAATGAATCAGTCTGGAGGCAAACGTATGTGTTGTAACCATTTTAATTTCGCTACCTTTTTGCCAGGGCTTCTTTTGCTGTTTTCTGTTGCTGGTTTAAAGAAAACTGAGATATGTGGATTTGATCTGTTGACGAATGCTTATCTGGCACTGTCACACCATGTGTTAAAGCTCCTTGTCGCAAACCATTCAAATGCTGAAGAACCACAAAAATAATATCAATGTAAAAAATAATAACAGTACCCAGTCTAATTTGCTGGGCTTGTTCAAAGTTTACTGCAGGCTTGTTGCTATTCTGCACTATGGACTTAATATATTCAAAGCTCGAAAGTTGAAAAAACAACAATATAAAAACTAATAATTGAATCTAGTCTAATTTGATGGGCATTACATATTTTGTGTCTTGGTCAAAGTTTATTGCATGCTTGTTGCTATCATGTACAATGGACTGAATTCATCACATTTATATCAATACATTTAGATGGGGCTTACATTAGAAGGAACTTTTCTTATAGCCACTGTAACATGTTTTTGGCCAGTGTAACCGTTTTAAAAATTAAAATTACATCATTATATGTTCTTGCTTAGAATATGAATTTCTGAACATTCAATGCATTTCAGGTTATCTTAATGTTTGTACTGTGAATGCCCTCAAAATCGGACCATCTGTACACAAGAATTCCTCAAAACCAGACTTTATTCACAATCCCTTTTTAAATATCAGTACAGAATAGAACCTCTCTAACCCGGATACACCGTATAACCAGACATTCATGTGGGTGTCTGGTTTAGAGGGCTTTCACTGAAGTACCTCAACATGGAGTATTGCTTTCAATAATTTCGTACCTATCAATTTATTTCTCTTTTCAACCATCAAACAAAACTATAAGATCACTGGGGTCAAAGGATATCCAGACTATGTTTAACGATATAACACAACATTATATTTCAGAAATTTTAATCAGTTTTATAACCCAGAGGTATTATATGCAGGGCTAGCTCTGGGTGAACACAAATTTTCGCCAAATTATCTATTAAAGTTCAAAAATGACATACCATTTTCTAATAAAATGTAGCAAAGTTATTTCGCAAACTCAAAATAAAATTCGCCAATTGTTTTCAAAATTCGCAATTGGAAAATTTGGTGACTGCCAGAGCTAACCCTGACATGTTAGTAGATAATCATTTGTCTTTTTTAATAATTAAAAACTCCAGATAGTTCCTTTACAATTACAAGTTAGAGGTTACATAAATCAACCAGAGGTCCAATCAACTTGATAATAAGACATCAACATATTAAATACTCACTTTGTTCATTGCCATAAAGCGGGCTGGCATTGGTTTCTTTGTGTCAGGTTCTGTGATGTCACTCTGTGACAAAGAATCATCAGATGGCAATGACTGTTGCGCTGATACGGTGACGATCTGCTCGTGAACAGTGATAATTTCTGGCTGAGAACTGCTGGCACTGCTTATATTTCCTGCAGTCATGCAAAGAAAGGAATGTTTATTTATGTACATTCCAACACATTGTTGAATAAGCAGTTAGGTATTAAATAATGGTCAACACATATTTTACTATGCACATTTAATTACTCTTTTTTCAATACTTGCATTATAAAGGATCCGTTATGTACATTACACCCAAAGACAGGACAGCTGATGCCATCAGTTACAGATTATAGATTACTCCAAGGCGAGTAAAACTTTTAGATCTATAGATTTCTAAAACATTGTTAAACCTTTTTTCAATATTATAAGTTACGGAAACTTCAAATTCATTTATACATTCTTACATATGAGGTGGTGCCATGTAGCTTAGTGGTAAAGCACTCACCTGGGGTGTGAAAGATTGCAGGATCAATCGTCCTCTATGGACTCTTGTTTTCTCACCTATCTCAACCAGTATCCCATGATTGGTACATCAAAGGTTGTGGTATGTACTGTCCTGTCCATAGGAAAGTACATACAAAAGATACTGTGTTGCTATATTATTAGCCCATGTGGTACAGCAAGTTTCCTCTATCTCTCTCTCTCTCTAAAACACACTCACTCTCTCTCGACATCACTCTCTCTCTCTCAAATAATGTTGAAATAACTATACATTACAAACCAAATAGCCATAGTTTAAAATGTACTGATGTATCGTCAAATGGGAGGAGAAGCACTCTCAACTAATTCAAAATGATGTATACTTAATTGATTCACAACACTTGCCATCCTAACCATGCTATCGGTCCCCACTTACCTTCAGCTTCAGACTGTGTTGACATCCTCAACAGCCCAGCATGTTTATCAACACCTGACCGACTGTCCATAGATATCGGTGCTTCTCTTCTAACTCCGTCCTCAGCTAAACGCTTAGTCCTAGCTGAAGCAAATGATGGTTCTCCAACACACTCTGCAGCAGGCATGCCTTGTGGTGGATGATAAACTGATGAGACCTCTGTCCTAGAACTGGTGGATTTCCCACCACCGGGCCAGGATTCACCATCAGATGATTTCTTTGCAGGATTAGCCAACCCTGAACTGTCTACCCATGACTTTAAACCACTATCTGTCTTTGTGCTTATATTACTTTTCTCTACTTTGGAGTCAGATTTTGTACTTACTGAATTTGCAGACCTAGCACTGTTAGGCCGAGAGCCGTGAAATGGGCAACTATATGTTGTAGATGTAGAAGTCTTATTTGATTGGGAAGCATCAGGATTTGCTGCTGCATGGAATCCAGTAGAACCATTTTGTTTTATGGACTTTGTTCTCACTTCTGCTTTATGAACCTTTTCAGAAGTTGACGATCTTGCAACTGATTTTGTTACTTTCTGACTGCTATGTTCTGTTGAAGTTAATAAAGATTTTCTTTCAAAGCCAGATGGTTTTGCAGAATTGCTTTGGTTTAAATAAATTAAATCATCACCATTTTGCATCAAATGTGGTTTACTTGTACTGTCAACAGGTGACAAAATTTCCCGAAGGTGCTTCTTTGGAATTTTAACTTTATGAGCACCAGTATGGTTAAAGTTTTCAAGATTCCTCGACGAGTGTGAGGACTTGGATGTGTGGCTGGAATTTAAGCTCAGATTGCTTTTCTCTTGAGGGTCAACAAGAGTGGACCGTATCAGGACATCACTGGCCGTGGTGCTCTGGTCGGACTCGGGGTTATATGGATCACCAATAAGATCAATGTTGGATATTTTATTCTCTTCTTCTGCTGAGACAGTTCTGCCTATGCCACTGTCAGTAATCAGATGCTCTGTCAAGTCCTTACTCCTGAGCAAGGATTTTGAAGAATCTTTTCCCTTTGATGATGTAGACTGGCTGCTGTCTGATGTGTGTGAGGATCTGTCAAGGGCCTGTACAGCTGCACTAGTAACAGACAGCAGTTCGAGGATACTGCTCTCCAGTACATGTTCAATGCCAGCTGGTTTTGTTGCCATAATACCACACTATAGAAACACCTGAAAATACAAGTAACCAATCAGGAATTGCTGACATTTGCATCCCACTTTTAAAACAATGAATACTAATTTTATTAGTTAACATAAAAAACTGGTAATGACAACTGTGTCTTTTTTGTTCAAATAAAAATAAACCAAACATCAAAACCATCACAATAAACTTGGGGGGAATCATAACTTTGTCAAAATGCCCTATCGACTCTCTACCTTGTGCAGAGGTACAGTTTTGATTGCCTAAAATAGTTTTGTTGTTCTGATTTATTGTAATTTCCATTATGTACCTATTTGATGTTCACCAGTAAACATAAACATATTTTTTATGTAAGTGCTACAAAATAATTTTCATACAAGGTTTAATCCCCATTTCTTGAAATGACATCATCATCATGCAAATTCATTTGAAGTTACAAGATTTTATAAAAAATTTAACACATTTGAAATGACGTTTGACAGTTTCCATGCCAGGTATGGTAATGTAATATGATGTCACCTTCAGCTACATGTACCTAGTAAAAATGAGTTTATAGAAAAAAGTAATAACATTTGCAACTGATGTAATGGAAGAACTTTCAAATGGTACTGCCAGCTGTGTTAAAATATACATTTAGTCCACAAGGACTGAATCAAATGAACTGGTTATTTAACCCTTTTTGTGGACACTGTGTATTTTGATGGAGTAAACTGTATGTCAAAACATTTTGGTGGAAAATACGCAAATTGTATTTAATTTTTGTAACATTTATGAATAAATCACAAATCTTCATGGTCAACAGTTATATAGGAACACCCTTAGTTTTGAAGACAACACAATCACTTGAGACAAAAAATTTACACAAGTATTCTCCTTCCTAATTCTGTTGTAGCAGTGATATGAATTGCCATAGGTCAGTAATTTACCAATGACAGTTTTTTTCCACTGGAAGGAAGCAAGGAAATCTTTTGCTGAGAGAGCAAATCTGCTGTCACCACTTCATGAGCTAATCTTTTCGATTAGCAACAAGGGAACTTTTATATGCACCATCCCACAGACAGGATAGTACATATAGTGGCCTTTGTTACACCATTTGTGGAGCACTGGCTGGAACGAGAAATAGCCCAATGGGCTTTTTCTTTCTTTCTCTTCTTTTTTTCACTGGATAAGAATTATTGTCATCTTAAGAATTTGTTACTTATGCAAAATACTCACCTACAACAGTTTTCGGCTTGCCTACATACATTCAATTTTAAATCAGAAATTTTTGCAACAAATAAATATTATCCATTCAACTAATGGATAATATTTATTTGTTGCAAAAATTTCTGATTTAAAATTGAATGTATGTAGGCAAGCCGAAAACTGTTGTAGGTGAGTATTTTGCATAAGTAACAAATTCTTAAGTTCAAGTTAAAGGGACATTCCTAAGTTTGCTGCAACTTTTAAGATGTTATTGACTAACAGACTTGTTAACAACTGTAATTATATATCATATATTTTTCTGCATAAAATATTAGGGGCCGTATATTAAACGATTTTCTGATTGTTCTAATATTTGTACTATGTTAAATTTAATTTTATTTCCTAAATTATATTTATTTATTAGTTGGATACATCTTACAATGCAGCAAACTCAGGAATGTACCTTTAAGAAAAACGGTCAATTCTGAAATATTTGATGACCAAAGGATCGTTATGTCCTGTGTCCAAAATACAGTTTTTTAAATATAGATTCATACGGCTAGACCACACTCTTAAGCTAAAGTCCTAACCACATTGTTAACAACTACTGTAATTGATTCTTCTACCTTTAATTACCATTAGATTTTCTCCACTTTTTGACCAGAAATAAATTGTGTAAAAGCCATTACAATGACATAGATTCTACATATTAGACTAAAAGCATATTATCTATATTGACATCACTAAGATATCCTAGGGATAAAACACATGCAATTTTTCACTCTGCCATTTTGCTATTTTTATGGAATATTTTTCAAGAGGGGTGGAAGCTTCTGAAGTATGTGACATAATTAATCTGACGTAACATTTGGCAATTGCACGTCATGACTTGATTAGAGTACATAATATCGATCTACCCCTCTGGAAGAGTATTCCATAAAAATGCAAAATGGCAGACAGCAAAAAATTGCATGTGTTTTGTCCTAAGAGATCTCAGTGAAGACAATGTAACTGACATGGTTATAATCTAGCATATGGAATCTCAGCCAGAGTACTCTGATGGTAAGAGAGCTAGACAGACATATGGAATCTCAGCCAGAGTACTGTGATGGTAAGAGAGCTAGACAGACATATGGAATCTCAGCCAGAGTACTCTGATGGTAAGAGAGCTAGACAGACATATGGAATCTCAGCCAGAGTACTCTTATGGTAAGAGAGCTAGACAGACATATGGAATCTCAGCCAGAGTACTCTGATGGTAAGAGAGCTAGACAGACATATGGAATCTCAGCCAGAGTACTCTGATGGTAAGAGAGCTAGACAGACATATGGAATCTCAGCCAGAGTACTCTGATGGTAAGAGAGCTAGACAGACATATGGAATCTCAGCCAGAGTACTCTGATGGTAAGAGAGCTAGACAGACATATGGAATCTCAGCCAGAGTACTGTGATGGTAAGAGAGCTAGACAAACATTTGGACAGTTATCAGTGCTCTCATACCATCAGAGACCAATCTATATAAATTATGCACAATCGCTGCCTATCAAACGGTAGTCAAAGATCCCCACTCTAATACAACAAAAATCCTATGTTTGACGTTAAATACCTTTACATCGATCATTTTCGAGTTTCCTGATAAAAACCCCAATATTAATCACTAATACACACACTACAGGAAGAAACATGACAGCACCCCCTTTCAATAATGTTCCGGTTAAATACATATTTGCTGACGGGTTTCTTCCTGTAGTGTGTGTATTAGTGATTAATATGTGATTTTTTGTTTTATGTTTTACTATCAGAGTACTCTGACAGGGGTTCTAGAAGTTTTTTAATTCACTTGCCATGGAGCCAGTGGATTTGTAAATTCACTGGCCATGGTGAAAAAGTCACTTGTCCAATTTTAACTGTTGATGAAACATAAAACCAGTAAATTTAAATAATTAACTTTTTGATGTACAATTTGCATATTGAGATCATGTTTAATCAATTTGTCAATTGACTCAACAGATAGGCTCATTAGGCATACTTTTTAGTTTGTTTAGAAAAACAATGTTACCTATTAAAATTTAAAAATAATTGTTTCCACTAAAACTACCTAACTTATAAAAATAATCCATGTTACTTATTAATTAACAGCATTAAAACCAAATGAATATTTTGTCACTAATAAATTATAAATGAGTATGTATTTATTTAGTTTATGAATGTGAACTCCTCCCCCCCCCCCCCCCAAAAAAAAAACCACCAAACAGTTTAGGGCTTACAACCCCCCCCCCCCCAACACACCAAATTAGTAATTTTTCCATGTAGTTACTTTGTTTAATTTATCTATTTCATAATATTGTGAACATCACAAAATCTTATTTTTATTTATTTATATTTTGCAATTTATGTGATATTTTATAAATTCAATTAATAAGGAGCTTTTTAGTCTCGAGCTAGTGGAATCTGTGTCATTGTAATGGGGGTTTTCACAATCTGTGTTTGACCAAAGTGTGGGTACAATCTGATGGTAATTAAAAAAAGGAGAGTAATTTATCATAGTTGTTAACAATGTTTGTCACACTTTAAGACAAAATTAACCTGAATGAACTTATTGTTTTTGACAGTAAAATCATCAAAGTGTAAATACAAATGTTTCCAAATAAACATTTGGATAGTGTGATTAAATGGTCATCACGATGATGACGTTTTGACAAAACTGAAAAGGGAGGCCAAACTGAAATGTTTACGGTCAGATCAGTGAGTAGCCCGAGTACTCTGACTGTAAGAGAGCTAGACGGACATTTGGACATAAACACGCTCTCATTACAGTCAGAGACCAACCTATGTCTTTTTTTGGCAATTCCTGGCTACCAAACGGTAGGCAATGAGTCCCGCTCTAATACCACAACAATCCTATGTTTGACGTCAAATACCTTTACATCAATCATTTTCGAGTTAAGTGATACAAAAAAATCCACATATTAATCACTAATACACATACTACAGAAAGAAACCCGACAGCACCCACATTCAGCTATGCTTCGTGACAATCCGTCGCAACAATTGCAAAGCTCGGCGATCTATTTCGAGACTGGGCGATTCCGCCGTGTGCAGCAGTTACAGGGGTCATCTCATAAGAGGAGGCAGTACGTAGCACATACTTTTGCCGTATCCTGTCGATAACACCCCAAATGTATCCTTCAAATTCAAAATGGAATCAATAATGTGTAATTGTTTTGGTTTAATGACGTAATGAAATCCAAATTCATCCAAAAACGGCATTAGCCAACTCTTCCATGTTGTAACTTCGCTTGATATGAGACGGCCCCTGTAACTGCTGCACAAGGCGGAATCGCCCAGTACGCGATCACGTGGTCTACGTCTCGAAATAGATCGCCGAGCTTTGCAATTGTTGCGACGGAGTGTCACGAAGCGTAGCTGAATGTGGGTGCTGTCGGGTTTCTTTCTGTAGTATGTGTATTAGTGATTAATATGTGGATTTTTTTGTATCACTTAACTCGAAAATGATTGATGTAAAGGTATTTGACGTCAAACATAGGATTGTTGTGGTATTAGAGCGGGACTCGTTGCCTACCGTTTGGTAGTCAGGAATTGCCAAAAAAAGACATAGGTTGGTCTCTGACTGTAATGAGAGCGTGTTTATGTCCAAATGTCCGTCTAGCTCTCTTACAGTCAGAGTACTCGGGCTAATCAGTGAGAAACATTCGTTACAATGCTTACATTGCAGTCGAGTTTGGTTTATATCGATCACAAAGGATGTAAATCGAAAAATCTGGGAACAGCTAGAAAAAAGGTCATAATTGCATACCCTTTTCAGTGAATGTCTTTAAATCATAATGTTAGTGATTCCAGCCATAGGCTTGTTCTTATTTGTTGTCGATCGACGTAACCAGTGTCATTTTGCCTTTTCCCGCGGCCATCTTGTAAACAATGTCCAAGCGATGTTAACTGAATTCTGATTGGATAGGTGCTATTGTCGTAATATTATTAGGAACGTATTAATATGTTTTAACATTATATTATACTTATACATATGCGTGAATAATAATTATAAAATGTAAAAGAGTAATATATTTTATTTGTACATTTTATTTATTGCGACAATGCAAATTGACCAATTAAAAAGCTTGTTTTAAAAGCATATGTTTAGGCATTGATTTTTGATATTTAGAAAAATCACATGTGCGGACTTGTGTAAGTCATTTATTAGCACATATATGGATAAGCATAAGGCTAGGGAATGGTTGGCTTAATGAGCCCTAGTGGTACAACAATTCCAAGTTAAATGTTTTGCTTTGCCAAATCAAAATTACATTTTTCATAAATAAAGTTAAATTTGGTAATGTCATTTTTAACAGATTTCAATAAAAATTGTTTTGAATGTTATGAAAAGTAGGTCACTGTGACCTAATTATCCGTTATCAGTGGAACATTATTATGTATGAAAAAAACAATTTAGCTTAACATTTTATAAGGCCATTTTAAAACTTTCTGATGCTTCACTTCTTTTGATCTGCTTTGCTGACAGTAGCCTACATATATTTTGAACATTCACAGTAGGTTAAACAATCTTTCTTCCAACATCGCTATATAGCAGACAATAAACTTAAGTAAATGGTCCTAACTTTGAGTTGAGTTTTACCTTGGTTATAATCGGAAAATAGTCAGTTATTGCATACCGTTCATTGTGGCACTCAGATCATGTTCTAACCAGGATATAACGCATAAAGAAAACTTTTCTTTCTTAAATGGTTGAATACTGGGGGCACTGCCATATATTTATTTTATAAAATAATATATTTGGTAAAACTTTGGCGAGTGGACAAACAGATTTGGCTAGTGAATATATGTCATTTACTAGCCAGTAGCAAGTGAATTAAAAATTCTGCATTGAGCCCTGAGTAGCATTTTTGTGGAAATATAGCTAAAAAAATAGTGTGCTGTTAAAAATGTAAATAAACAAATTACAATTGTAATTTTGTTTTTTAGGTTGATATTCTGACAAGATCAGCCATGGCTTCTACATCCGTACCACAGCCCTTCCAGCTTGATCCAGAAAGCACAGTTAAACAGGTACTCCAAGCACTGAGCAGTCCAGTAGGCTGAGTGCTTGCAGTCACATGCTAGGCTGAATTTTTCATCCAGCATTCAATTCAGTTCAGTCATTTATTTTTGTATATGAATTATACAGACATGAATAATAATATCAACTTTAAGAAAGGAAAAAAGAAGAAGAAAACAATACATATTATAATGGTTATAATATTCTAGCACAATTATAATTTATATACTAGTAACAATATTTAACAAGTGACAATGTCATTAGGTAGGAGGTCTAGCAACTGAAAGTCAATAAATGTGATAGGATAGAATAAAAACCAGTAAAATTGTTTACAAATGTTCACCTTTGTAAACACACCATTAGTTTGAGGTTTACAACCGGCCACTGTGTTGTCGTGGTTAAGTCATCGGACATAAGGCTGGTAGGTACAGGGTTTTCAGTCCGGTACCAGCTCCCACCCAGAGCAAGTTTTAACTTCTCAGTGTGTAGATATAAGACCACTACACCCTCTTCTCTCTCACCAACAACTAACCCACTGTCCTGGACAGATAACCCAGATAGCTTAGGTGTGTGGCCAGGACAGCGTGCTTGAACCTTAATTACTTAATAAGCACGGAAATAAGTTCAAATGAAATTGGAGTTTACACTTAGAATTATATTAAAGGAGTCCTACAAAGTTCTATACTGGTAGCTTCCTGTCAAAGGTATTTATGATTTTGTTTTTAATTGTAAAGATTATGCATTAGCTGCACACTCATGAAAAACAATTGATCCAAATAATTTCATATATTATTACAATTAGGAAACCAAATTTTGTATCTATAGGAAAACTACAGAGGATCAGCTAACAGGTAAAATGTGTACATGTTATTAACACCATGTCTACCCATAATTCTTTGTGATAAGTTAGAGAACTCCACAAACAAAAATGAATTTACAAGTGCCTAGAATTCCCTGTGTACATACTATTTTAGCTGAGGATTCCTAGGAAAACCACTGTTTACACCCAATGGCAACACATTGCCGTTTTCATATTTTTTACTTAATTGTTTAAGTTTAAGTTCTTGTTAGTTATTTATTACAAATGTAAAGATAGCAAATTATACATGTAGCTGTTAGATATTAACTTCAAAGTTTTGTTGATACTGAATTTGAAACCCATGGTATGGACCATTTAACTTTATTAAGTTTTAGAAATGTGGCGTTTTGAAGATTTTTTTTTTCTTTCTATTTAGTGACTGACTATATATTAATGTGTTTTTATTGTTTTTCAGTTTCAAGAGTTTCTTGCTTCCTATAATAGAGTATCAGAAATGTGCTTCACAGACTGTGTCCATGATTTCACAACCAGAAAAATTCTTGAGTCTGAGGTTTGTACTGTTCTTTAAAAAAAAAAATCTTTCTTTGATGATTGCATGTAGTATTTAAAACATGTAATGCTTTTAAGGTACTTGTTAAATTTTAGTACTAAATAAAATGGTTTAAAGACACAACAAAAATCATTAAAATGACATGTTTTGTCTTCATAACTTTTATGCTTTGAATTGTTTAAATCTATTTAATTTCATGCCTTTTTTATGTTATTCATAGGGTATAATTTGTTTGAATCTGTTTTTTATTTAGTTAGTTTTTTATGCATTATTAATAACATACCCCTATTTTTTTTACTTCCAGAATACGTGTGCTTTAAACTGTTTGGAGAAATATCTGAAAATGACTCAGAGAATTTCACAAAGATTTCAAGAGTATCAGATGATGCAATCAGACCCTACTGCCGCGGTTCAAAACTTAGCATCTCAAAAATAGCATTTATATGCGTGAACCTTTAGTTCTGTTCATGTGTCTGTGTGCATTGCCTTTTACAATCTATGTGGTACGCTCCACAAACAATGTGGCAATACATGATGATGATGATTAACTTATTTTCATCTTTATATTCAGTTAGGATTCAAGCATGTGAATTGACCACCTAATCAGGACATCCTAATAGGTTGGTGTCAGGGTTGACGTCTGCTGTCTGTACATAGGTTATACTTAAGAATCAGCAGAAAGAGGTCCTACGTGTGCATATAGTGCTACAGCTAGGTTCATATAAGTACAAGTCTTGAAAATCTTGGAAAGTTGTGTAATTTACAAATGTCATTTTCCAGGCCTGGGCCCCGTTCCACAAAACAATCTTAGTGTTACGATCACCTTTAGTGCATAAGGTAGTTATGTGCTGATCTTAGTGCTAACATTGTTTTGTGGGGCGAGGCTCAGGAAAGTAATTGAATTTTGGGTTTGGTCATGGAAAGTCAAGAAAATGAAACAAAAGAAGAGATAAGTAAGTTGCATTATTTGATTATGTTGGTGATCATAAAAAGAACATCCCCCCCCCCCCCCCCCCCCCCCAAAAAAACCACCCTAAAAAAACTAGGAAAACCCACATCATGGTCTTTGATGTACCAGATATGAAGACACAAGTGAATAAGGATCCTGGGTGCAATCCTTCAGATTTCACAATCATTTCCGGTACCGTGTCGGTAAAATCATGGAACCGAAATTTTGTTTTACATGATTATTATATCAAGTACAATTAATATAAACAGCTTCCGATGGGTTCCCATGATCACAAGGCACGGACCCCAAAAAGTGTTTCCCATGAAGTTTGAAATCCTATGGTCTGTGAGTGACATGCTGACTAATCACAGCTGTACTTCTGCTACAGTTGTTGAATCGGATCTTTCTGAATTATTATAAATAGTTTTTGTACCAGGAATAAATTCCCCATAATATGCCATTAGCCATATTACAGTTTGGCTCCAAATTGACTAAATTAGATGTGGTTCTGTCAGTTTCACAGTTTAAAAAAAAAAATGTTTAACTTTATTAAAACAAACAGTCATGTTAATTGTAAGTTATCATTCGGTAATTCTAAGAAGTATTCATACCCTAATACATAATGATCTGTTTAATCATTTATGATATGCTTTTAATATGTGAGAGTACATTCTAATTATTTTTAACCTTAGATGCAATGTTATGCAGAATTTATAATAAATAATCTTGTATATGGTCTTAAGTGTTGTGTGTTTATATCAAGACACCCCAGCATATTGTTTAATAAGTGTGTCTAATACATGTGTATGATTATAGCAAATCATGATTTAGATTGTGATTGTATAATCTAAATTTTATCCTTGATTGAATGAAATTGTTGCCAGTGAATAATGTCATCTAAATATGTATGAATTACACATCTCGGGCACATGTGCAGCAATTTATGCATGGGGAGATCTAGACTGGCGAGCAAAAATGCCCAGATTTGGATACGTTTATTCATATTGGCATTATTACCAAATAGCTATATATGGTTGCAACAGAATTGCTATGCATTTTTGCATGGATTACAACAAATATTGGGCAGAATGATGGAAATACATGATGAAAAGGTTTTAGGCCAGCTTATTTTGCCTGAATTTGATGATTTGTTCCGGAAGTTGGATGGGGGGGGGGGGGGGGGGGGGGGGGGGGGGCAGTTGCTCCCCCTGCCTTCCTGTCTTGTGCTCCCCTGCAAAATACAATGAATAAAAAGAAAATTTGCTTGAAAGTGGAATAGGGGTGGTGTTTCAACCCCTGAAAAGCACTCGTTACACGCACTCCAGCCAGTGCACCACCACTGGTACATTAAAGGCAGTGGTATGTGCTATCCTGTCTATGGGATGGTGCATATAAAAGATCCCTTGCTGCTGATCAAAAAGAGTGGCCCATGAAGCGGTGACAGCGGGTTTCCTCTCTCAATATCTGTGTGGTCCTTAACCATATGTCTGACGCCATATAACCGTAAATAAAATGTGTTGAGTGCGTCGTTAAATAAAAAATTTCCTTCTTCCTTCGTTACACACACGCCTGCATATTTATGTAACTTGATTGTTCGCTTTGGAAAGAAAACAAACATTTTGTTTAATGACATGTCAGGATCGTTTTACCCATCTGTTTGGTGTCTTAACATATGCCTAGTCTTAGACAGTGAAAAAGGACCTGTTCAGCTATATTACTCTACCTGTACTCATTCCAGCCTGTCCACCATGACTGGTACATCACAAGCTGTGGTATGTACTATACTGTCTGTGGAATGGTGCATACTAATGGTAAAATTAAAATGTAAGAAATACCATCATGGTGTCATTAAAGAAAGGCTTTTAACTTTTCTACCTGCATTTTACCCACAGAGAGGATAGTACAAACCATGAAAGTTGATGTTCCAGCATTAGATAGGACAAAAAAAAACCTGTCCATCATGAGTGATAAGTTCTATGAGGCTATGACCCTTCATTTTCATGTTGCATTTTTGCAGAATAATTATAGTTGCTACATACATCAGTAGAAAAGAATTACTTTTGATGTCCATATTATTGAAAGTATTAGCCAATTTTCAGATATGTAGAGTATTTTCTTGAAATGATTAAAATGTGGTTAATTTAAGGAATATTTTATTAGCCAAAGACTAAATGTAGCCAGATTATCTAAAAATTTGCAATTGGCTAGTTTGGCAATGCACAGGGTGAGCCCTGACATTTAGAATGTGTGTTTATATTAATTTTTTCATGGACCATTTGAAAAAGAATTTGTCTATAAAATGATAGATGAAACCAGGCATTATATTGCATAGATTAGTCACCATATACATTTTAAATGCAGAACCATCCCTGAACTTTGTATACTTTGAAAATGTCACAAATAAGATCTTATAGGTATCAGTACTGATCACCCTAAATTAATAGATATACAGACATGTTTTATGAAACAAAGCTTGCACTCTCTCTCTCTCTCTCTCTCTCTCTCTCTCTCTCTCTCTCTCTCTCTCTCTCTCTCTCTCTCTCTCTCTCTCTCTCTCTCTCTCTCTCTCTCTGGTGGTGTGTTGTGTACTACTACTAGGTCACTGTGACCTACTTTTTACGTTTTACTGCACATAACAGTAAATCCTTATCCAGATCATATCTTGCATACAGGACCATCAAACATCACATGTAGGAACAACTTGGGATGGTGGTGTGTCACATACAATTACTAGGTCTCTGTGATACAAATAAATAAAATAATTTGTCAATATTCTGAACATCATATGGTTTGCCATCAAACTCCTGATGGGCATACCATGTACCTCACCAGTACTCTTTGTTTCAATCGTGTCATTCACGATTATGGGATGGGATGGGAACTATATTAACGTGCCCACATCCTTATTGTTCGGGCACGCCCACCATGGATTCGTATTCTGGCATAGCCAGTCCACGATTCCATGGGGGGGGGGGGGGGGGGGTCACGATTATGAAAAAGTCTACTCGGCATGAGGTGTATTTTATAAACAAAAACAAACCAAGGGGAAATAACTCATAACATATATTACTGACGGAGGAAATGTCAACTGGAATGGATCGAAAAGTTACAGCGTATTTTTCATCTTTAAGTTTCCCTTCTCGCAAAATAACCAAAGAGGAACATGCTTTGATGTTGTATTTCGGTAACACGTGGGACAGCCTGACGCCTGAAAGCAAAGATGAATTAACAGATGACTGGTTTGTGGACAAAGACTCCAGACGAAAATATGAGGAAGAAGCGTCAGAAACTCCGGAATATCCGTCATCATTCCCGAAGCTGATGATCCCGTCTGGAGAAAAGATCATGGTTGATGAAACAGATGTAAGATTGTATAACTATATTTCGCTATTTCCCCCACGTGTTTCTCCAGAAGACTTGGTCAAGTTGATGTGTGTAATTTCGTAATTACCAAAAATGGGCGTGGTCAGGAATAATGAATAAAATTAACATGGTTGAGTGCACAGGTACCCCCAAACAAAAACCTCTAATACAAATGCTATATAACGTTACTATAACATATCTGACGTTATTGTTTGGGGATACCAGTGGCTGAGTGTATTCTACTTCATAATAATCACACGTGAGGAAAACATTTATTTTCGAAGGTTTAATTTATGTCAAATTGTTAAAAAAGAAGAACTTTTGAAGCTAGTTCATTAAATTTGGCTCAAAGTCTACAGTCCATTAAAAAAAATTCTACATTTTGTCATCCGACAATAAATGTCACAATAATAAATAATGGGCCAAAATGTTTATCTTGATGATAGGTACATTGTCTAAACTACACATGTACATTGTCTAAACTACTACTCATTAACTTTATTCCAATTTCTCCTATGATTTCTATCTGTTTCCACCCTTTCTGTCAGTTTCCTCCAATTCTGTCTTTTGAGCTGTCCACACCATCACCTGCCTGTCTCAGCTTCCTGCACCCACCTGGCATCCTCGTCCTCTGCCGCTAATAAAGCTGGTTTGACCCACGGCACTAACAACCGCCGGTAGTAGGGATGTACAGTAGGTGGTTACAAGTGCCTCTTAACAATGCCAGAAGTAACTACTGAACATTCCCCGAAAAGGTCTACTAAGCCCACAGCTAAAAGCTGATGGGGAATGGCAGGTGTGTGGCACAGATAGCCACAATAGACGAGCACCTGTCGCGGTTGGAGAGACAAGTCCTGACTGGGATGTGGAGGTGGACAGTGAAAGAAGTTAAAAGATAGGAGTGAAGAAATGAGACGGAATTCAAAGGAGAGAAAGGAAGGGGGGGGGGGGGGGGGCGGCAGTGGAATAATAATAAAAAATAATAAATATTAATAATTAAGACACTCTGAAAAAGAATAAATCATAGGTTATTCCTGTGAAGCCATCATATATATAAGTTAAAATATTGGGTGTTTTTTGTGTTGTTTATATATAGTTTTAACCATAACATCACCACATAGAAAACTAGTAACTAGATCATGATAGCCATGGCATGATTGCAACAGGTTTCCAGCTAACAGCTTTTTAAAAAAAAGAATTAATGTAACATTATGGAGTTTTTAGATTTGCAGGTGTTATTGTCTATTTGACCCCGCAAATGTCATTTTTGGTCATGTTCATTGTAAACGGAATCGTTTTTCTACGGAACTAACTGCATTATTAGGTATTTCTTGAAAAAAATACCTGGCTACAATCTTACTGTAGACCCTTGAACCATCAACTTGGCCAGTTCCAATTGCTAATGAAGTCAGTTTTTAATGACATCATTAGCTTTCCGGGTGTTATTTTTATTTGATCCCGGAAAAAGAATGTAATTAACCAATCACAATACAGAACACACTCGCCATCAGTTTCTTGCTTACAAGTTACAGTATCAGTGCTTCACAACACTATTAGGTGTATCCATAACTAGAAGTAATCATTGAAAAAATATTGAATGTGCCTAATTTCCATCTGAGAACTTTGCTTGTTTGGTGTGTTAGAGGTTATTAAATGATGTGTAATCTATTTTGCAGCTGCGCACATGGAGAGATGCTCACTCAGGGCCCTTTTCTTGGAAGAGCAAGGTACATGTATTAAATTTTAAAATATTTTTGGCTGTAGTTGCTACGTGTGTTATATAGTTCTTTTGCCATTAAATTACATATTACATACAAACATCCTACTTAAGTTATAAAATGTTGTCAAATCTAATGTGTTTCCTGTCATCCTCAGGAATTAGGGTCGATGAAAATTGGTATAGACATTTAAAGTGTGGCAGCAACTTGTGTTCTGTTCTAAAATATATTTCATACTGGCAACTTCTGTCTGTAAAAGAAAAACAACTTGTGTCCTTCTTCTTTGCAGAGTTAGGCGTGACATAGCCCAGTGGTAAAAGCATTCCCCCATTGGTAGACCCATTGGGCTATTTCTTGTTCCAGTGCTCCAAAACTGGTACATCATAGGCCATGCTATGTGCTATCCTGTCTGGGATGGTGCATATAAAAGATCCCTTGCTGCTCATTGAAAGAGTAGCCCATCATGGTGACAGCAGGCTTCCTCTCAATATTTGTTTGGTCCTTAACCATATGTCCGACGCCATATAACCGTAAATAAAATGTGTTGAGTGCGTTGTTAAATAAACCATTTTCTTCCTTCCTTTTTTGCAGAGTCAGCAGGATTTATCACTGGATGACTTTGAGCCAGACGTAATCAGCAAACCACCACTCAAAGGGAAGCGATCAAAAGGTGCTGGGGACACAGACAATAGTGATCAAGAAAAAATGGCTCCTCGTGAATTTGTCCCCAAAGACAATTCATGGACAGATGCAATGCTGGCCGAATTTCGAAATTATCTTGACACTGAGGTGGTGAGGTCAAGGTCAGCTAGCCCCTTGGAGGAGGTGAATGAAGGTTTTGAAGGAAGCACTCAAGACTTAACGTCATCTCCTTGTCAGAGTCAGAGCAATGCTGAGTCTCAGGCATCATCAGAAAATATCTCGTTGAAAGATCTCGGTGAATCTCTCATTCAGAATGAATCCTCTCAGATGAGTCAGAAATCGAGAGTGTCGAAATCTCCACAGAAGGTGATTAAGTCGAAGTCTTTCAGTAAGAACGAGAACTCAGATACAACACAGAAGTTGATTAAGGATGAGGAGAACAAACGGTCAAAGCAAGCGTTCTGCAATCCAACCATGGTGACAGAGTGGTCCACGTTTGTTGGGCAGGAATCGTATCCAAAGAAACAAGGTACATGTACTACGACGAGGCGCACACTCGCTTCTGCTATAGCTTAAACTGGTACCAAACTACAAATCTAGCAGTATTCTGTCCTGCAAATCTAAAATTTTGGGTTATGGGGCCAATTTTACAAAACATTGTAATTTTACGTAGACCTGTAACTAACAGCTATACAAGTTACACACACTGAAGAGGGCCTCATAAGTTGTCAAACTTTTGCCCAATTTTTTTGTTCTTTGTACAATAAAATATGTTTTCATTCAACACACATTTGGACTCTATATCGGGCAAAGAATTACAGCATTAACGAAGATGGAGCATTATAGGGTGTATACTACCAAATCAAATCCCGTAGACGACAATAGTAACATATGTGGCTAAAACTCCTACCTGCAGCGTATCAATCGACATGAATGCCACCAATATAAATACTACCACCCCTCACTTTTAAAGTGAATCGGAAAAATTGGGGGTCAAGCTGCTCATTTCTGAGATAACGGGTAGCGTCTATGACTACCCTAGTTCCTCACAAAATTAGAGTACTTTTTTTTACAGGTACCCCATACATGTTTCAAGCACAAGGCTACTTGACACAGTGGTACTAGATGAAATAATATTGCATACATTTTTTGCCTAGATGAAACTTTTTTTTTTTTTCTACAACCAACACACTCACATTTATCATCAATCACAGGACTTGTGGAGTTCACTTCTCTATCAAAAGTTGGGTGCACCTCGAAATTTGACCCAGCCGGAAGTTATTTAAGGACAAAAGAAAATGAAATCTGAAATATACATCAAACCATATTAGTTGTACTACATGTATAATAGTAATAAGACTTGTAATTTGCGTTTACGTGCAAAACTAGGCTTACAATGTTTTGTGATATTGAACCAAGAAGTGTAAGATTATGATGTGGAATCCCAAAATATATTGATGACATACATTTTATCATTCTGATGCAATCCTAAAAGTTTTTTTTTTTTAATTGAGTACTAGGATACCTTGTATATCAGTGTCTTAATGGTATTTTGCTGTCATTTAACAGGGAATTTTAATCATTAAAATTACATAGTACTTCCATTTCTTCCACAGAATGTCAATGTTTGTGTATTCAGTTTGTTTCTTGTTATCTACCACAAAATTCTGAATTTTGAAAACAAAGGAAATATTTTATTGTAATATGGGGAAATCATTTCATGTAATGATTGATGTCATGGTAAATGGTAATTTGGCAGAATTTTCTATTCAACCATAGCTATCCCTGTAGCTGTTAAGAGATATGTATCATATTTGACAGAGACATTTTTGTGTTTTAGTTACATCAAATATCGTTAGTGAGCCACCAGTTCTTACAATGGACAGAGGTGGAGACAGAGCAAGTCAATCAACCGACCCGTCACCTGACCACACCTCCCACCTGATAGCCAGTGATCACTCAACCGATACCTCCCCTGACCACACCTCCCACCTGATAGCCAGTGATCATTCAACCGAGACCTCCCCTGATCACACCACCCAACTTCTACCCAACGAGAAGATCGCTGAAGCAGAAAAAGATGAAATCCTCACCGTTGTTGTGAGCAGTACAGACCCAGAGGTAATTAGATTAATACATAATTTACTCAGCTATACCAGCCTCAGTGCTATAGTGGTTAAGCCATTGGTCTTAAGGCTGGTAGATACTGGGTTCATGTCTCAGTACTGGTGACACTAGTTTAGATGGGGAGAGGAGGGATAATGAATCAGGTTAAGAAATCATAATAAGAATTTCTTCAAGTACATTTACTTTAATAATGATTGCACTGGTTTACAAGTTTTAAATTAATAAACATAGAAAAACATTGTACTCATAATTTTACTAAATTTACTCAGTTGTGTCCAATTACAGAGTAAAATCAGGCAAGTAATTGCTCATTTAGCACCATTGCGGGAGATTTATCTTCAACTTGCCTTGTGTCAAAGATTATGTTATTCAGTGGTATCTTTTAAGATATGTTTTAGGTAACTTTAAAGGTTAATGTGAGTTCTTTAACAGCATTTTACATGTGTTGTTATATTTTCTGATATTATAATTTTTTTAATTTCAGGGTGATATTCCTCGAACAGGATTTGATTTCTTAGATAACTGGTAACAAGAAGAAAATGGGAAATAGTCCCAATACTGTGCAATACTGTCAATTGTGAAATATTCACAGACCAGATACTGCTAACAACACTACATATATTTAATAACATTGCAGATACTATGTTAATCGTTCTGTGGAATATGTAATAATGTGTACGAGTTGTGTATATCTGTATTTATAGCCTTATACAATAAACAGTGTATGAGTCTATTACCTGGAGTCGTCTTCATTTGATTTGAGTTCAGCATTTTATACACACCCTTTGTGAGGACATCGGTAAGAGAAAATGAAAGAAATATTTGTTTAACAGCACCTCAGACCATTTTAAACTATGACCATTTGGTGTCTAACATATGGTTACAGAACACCAGTGATATTTATATCATACTGCAGGATCCAACATATGTTGGTGATCCCTTTAAAGATAGTTATTCAAGAGACTGCTCCATGATGATGACATAGAACTCCAATTCAAACCATCCACTGAAATTAACACTATAAATACTGATTGTTACTAATGATGCACAAGTTAAAAATAAAATTAAACAATTACATGGTAATTAATGGCCAATCATGTAGTATTCTTTGTTAACAAGTGATTTTTAATAAATGAATCTGTGAAGAAGAATAAAAATACAGCTGCTTTAATTTGAAAATACTTTATTTAATTGCATAAATATACATGTAAATATTATGACAAATCTTAACAATGTTAAATTATTTCATAATATACCCAAGCAAAATTTCATGTCGCATAAAATTAAATATTAAAAACATATAAGGCAGAAAAAAGAAAAGAATATTACACACAAATATACAGCAATATAACCTAGAATGTGACTTGGTCACATACAGGTACGTACAAACACATCAATTTGCCACACACATACATACGGACATACAGGTACGTACAAACACATCAGTTTGCCACACACATACAGACAGACATACAGGTACGTACAAACACATCAGTTTGCCACTGGGAAATATAGAATAAAATTTGTGTAGAAGATTTAACTCCTGATTTAAGAAGAAAAAAAAATTCAGAATATAAATATAAATTTGCATGTATATGAAATTACCTAATGCAATAAATTGAAAAACAAAACAAAAAGCCATCCCAAAAAATTCAAAAGCTGTAATAAATTTTATGCTAATGCAGAACAATTAAAAACCTTTTCAGAAACATGAACTAGAAATTCTTTATACTGGTACCCGTTTTAAAAAACACTATTCAAGGATGTCCTGTTGTTTTTTTGATGCCGATAAAAATGGCATAAATTAATGCAATACATTTTTTTACATTATATTTACATTTGAAACACTTTTTTAAAGTATAAGGGCCATTCAACACTAATGTAACATTCTGTAATGCTAAGACCACTATCCCCTTTAAAATCATGTAATACTTGTGAAAACACCCCTACCCCCACCCCCGCTTTCCTTGTCATTATGAGGTGATTTTTCTGTTTTATTTATGTTTGCATGGTTTGGTTATCAATACAAGATAGATTTGTTAAAGAACATCTGTCATCCATAAAGTTTTGTAATACTTTCCATTGATTCCCCCTCTCAACTAGATCATTACATATATGTTGAACAGCCACCTAATTGACTAGCATTAGCTGAATTTGAACAAGCCCTATATTCTAATTTATGGCTACACAGCCACAAAGTATTTTTCATGACCAATTAAATGTATTCATTTTCTAGTAATATTTTATCAGACCATTTAACAGGTCAACTGTCTGTGCTACTATGCCAATATTAGAAAAGCATTTCCTTTGTTTTAATTTACCAGTCAAAATAGTATCAGTATCTTCAACTTTTACTAAAAAACCTTATTTTAATTATAAAATTAAAGGAAGCATTAATCTTACATATTTCTGTTCGCATTTTACACACCATATTTATTACACATTATGAAAATAAACATTGAAAATAATTAAATAAATCATACGCAAAGTCAGTATTTTTGTATTTACAAAGTAGTATGTGCCACAAGCATTTAGAAGTTATTCACTTCAACAATGTTCCTATAGGGATTCGACAGTTGAACACCGGTATGTTATATAGAGAGTAAAAAAAGTAGGTGCTGTTTCAGCAGACATTAAATATAACAGGTTTATGTGGTATGTGCTGCTGATGGAGATAGCTTTCCTTTGAAGACCATGTGTCAAAATTATCAAATAAATGACACCAAATAGCTGATGATTTAACTGATGAATGTGTTCTTGTGGTTTCAAAACAAAACAAACTAACTTTCGTAGCCATTGTAGCACATTTCCATCTAACATAAAACATTTTAACAATTAAAATTATACATTTTAGAATATCTTTACTGTTTATTCAGTATTTCATATTGCACCCGTCCCAAGTTATTTTAGGCTACGTACAGCCTTATTTTTGAAAATAACTGTTCTTGCATCACTAGTTTCTTCTTGGAAACGAACATAATGATACATGACTACTATACAGTTACTAGTTAGACTCATTCACTTGGTAATGTCTTGATGCTGACTGAAAGCTCTTTGGTAAAACAGTCCTCATGTCTGCACTATTGTATTTATTATAGATCAGATTAGCAACAGCTGCTTTTTCTCTCCACCTCGTCACTTTGAAATGTTTCCTGTGTAGACAACAAGTCTGATGACGTCTTCAGGTCGATATGTTCTCCGGGTTGTGTACTCTCTGTGGGGAGGGACATTATGTGCTCGGTGAGGAAGTTCATGGCTTTCTCTGAAACACACATGTTAAATGCATAAGCAGGTTTTAAACCAAAGAACAATTAAACCAAGACAGTTTAGTAACACCCAAAGTTTTGACATCAAAGAAAAATTAAACCAAGACAGTTTAGTAACATCCAAAGTTTTGACATCAAAAGAAATTACAGTCAGTTATGTATCTCGATTATGAAAGGACTGAACTGAATATTGGTCAAGATAACATATATAACTATTGGTGAAAAGTATGCTATGTGACAGGTCTTAATCTACGGATATCCTGGGCAAATGAGAAAACAAGTCCAGATACTGACATTTGACTGTATGCAGATACAGAAGTAACCTTATCTGACAGTCATAACACCTGATATGAGTTCTATATAGTTTGTTCCAATTCGCTAAATTTGGCAATTCCTGCAAGTGATGAATGCTACAAACAGGAAAGGAAAGGAAATGTTTTATTTAACAATGCACTCAACACATTTTATTTATGGTTATATGACGTCAGACATGGTTAAGGACCACACAGATATTGAGAGAGGAAATCCGCTGTCGCTACTTCATGGGCTACTCTTTTTTTTGATTAGCAGCAAGGGATCTTTTACATGCACCTTCCCACAGACGGAACGAGAAATAGCCGACGGGGATCGATCCTAGACCGACCGCGCACCAAGCGAACGCTTTACCACTGGGCTATGTACCGCCCCTGAATGCTACAAACAGATGCGAAATAAAACAATTTACCAATATATTGACCTGTTGGAGCTAGAAGGTTCTAACTCCTGTTTTGTTCTGTGCAGAGCAGCTTGTTATGACTGTGCTCAGACTAAACATACTTGAACCTTGCATGGATATACAGACATGGGTTAATTAACTAAGATGAAATTTAGGTGTTCTGTTTTTATGTTAAATCATTTAAGCTTACTTTTGAATATTCAGTACTCAATTTATTTCAGGCTACTACATAAATTGAGCAATATTTATACACCAACCTGAGAAACAAACGGGGAAGAGCACTTCTGCTATAAAAAAATAAGAAGTTTTGTTTAACGACAGCACTAGATTAATTGATTAATTAATTAATCATTGGCTATTGGATGTCAAACATTTGGTAATTCTGACTAGTAGTCTTCAGAGGAATCCTGCTACAGTAATACATCACTAGCAACAAAGAGTAATATATCAAAAATCTTCTACTCTTCTATGATCTAATCGTAAAGAAAGCAAGATATTTTTTAAGTTATCTGCCCTTTTTGTATATAAGACCGGCCTTGGTGACGTAGTGGTTAGGCCATCGGTCTACAGGTTGGTAGGTACTGGGTTCGGATCCCAGTTGAGGCATGGGATTTTTAATCCAGATACCAACTCCAAACCCTGAGTGAGTGCTCCGCAAGGCTCAATGGGTAGGTGTAAACCACTTGCACCGACCAGTGATCCATAACTGGTTCAACAAAGGCCATAGTTTGTGCTATTCTGCTTGTGGGAAGCGCAAATAAAAGATCCCTTGCTGCTAATCGGAAAGAGTAGCCCATGTAGTGGCGACAACGGGTTTCCTCTCAAAATCTGTGTGGTCCTTAACCATGTGTCTGATGCCATATAACCGTAAATAAAATGTGTTGAGTGCATCGTTAAATAAAACATTTCTTTCTTTCTTTTTTTTGTATATAACTTACAGGGTTCATACACTTACAATATTTTCATTTTCCAGGATTTTAAAGCACTATTTTGGTTAATTTTCCAGGACTTTTTTTACCCTTTTTCAGGAGTCTGAATACATTACCTGGAAAGAAATGTTTGTTGAACGACATCCCAGTACATTGTTTACCTAATATAGATATATCACTTGGGTGCTAAAGTTGTATGAATATATAAATAAAAAATACTGCAGCGTGCAGATTTTTTAAGCGGGTGTGCATGCATATGTATATCACTGCTGGATCCTGCAACAAAACGCTTTATAGCCATAATACATAACTAACTACATTGTGCATATTAAGTGTCTTAATATATATTAGTAGAGTATGATTTATAATTTACCTATATTTACATCTGTTTTAGCTGAGGTGGGGAACCAGCCAATAAAACTGTGATCCTTGCAGAACTTTGACAACATGTTACTGTCAATGGAAACCTCTTCAATATCACACTGAAAAATATAACAATTCAGGCACCATCAGATATAGTGCATAGTCAGTTTCATACGTACAACTTGCTGAAAGAAATAGCCATGAAGTAAACATGACCAAATATTTAATTGTTATTAACATTGTTGATAGTGCTTTAAGATTGTGTTTGTATTTTTAAATGGTGAGTCTTTTGGTTGAAAATTACCCATAATTTGTAAAATTGTGTATATACATTTTGGCACGTGAGTGTATGCTGGATCAGATGACTAGTGTGAATCGGTCCTTGTGTCAATCATAAGGACATACACTAGAGTGAGACAGGTGGCAAACAGCTGAGACATAAATGTTCTCCATTAAAGAGACTATCCTGAATTTGTTGCCATTTTAATGGTCTTCAGCAAATAAAATATATCTACAATTTACTTACATTTTCTTGCTTAGAATATGAATATCTCTATAAACAAAGCATTTTTGGACATCGTAATCTTTTGTAGTATCAAAGTTACTCTCTTTTTTTTCTAAAATAATTTTGTACGTACTAATTTGTTAATTCTTCCAGTGGCCATTCAATTTGAAATAATTCAGTCAAAGCTCATTCTAAATGTATTTATCCATATAATGCTTTTAACATGTTAAGGTGAGATAGTATTTTTAAAAAACAGGAAAGGTATCTTTAATTTGTTGGCATAACAAACAGATATTTTGCTACGGCTGAAAACTCAGCATAGTTCCTTTAATGAGAATAAGAACCTATTGTGGCAATTTGAGTTTGAAGTTTGGCAGTTTAGCCTTAGTTTCAGTGCTAAATAACATCTGTGTAATAAAACCTGGAAACAGTATACAGTGAAACCTGTCTAAACCGAATCACATTGGGGACCTAATATTTATCACATTTAGACAGGATCTGGTTGTGGTCAGGAATTGAGTCATGTTTTAGAATTTAAAAAATTCAGGACTATGAAACCTAGCCAGTTTTGACAGGATTTTGGTTTGTTCAGTGTCTGGTTTAGACAGGTTTTTCTGTGCATGTAATTATTGCTTACAAGCAGAGTAATCTACCTTGTTTGCCAGTAACATGACCGGAACTGGTTTCTCATTGGCTAGCATTACCTTGGAGTTGACATCATTCAGCCACTAGAATGAAACATGAGACATATTATATAGACTATCAGGTTACTATGTTTAGATATCGTGGTTATTTTGTGAGGTTTAGATAACGGTGTAACAGGCGAGCTTCAGCGAGGTGTAACTCAGCGAGCCTGTTACACCGTTATCGAACCGAGCCAAATAACCACAATATCAAAATGTAGTAACCTGATCTCTTTTTTATCATGTAACCCCTTTCAAGTCATATTTTTGTAATATGTTTCCGTCAAAAGCGGTATAGAACTATTAGTTTTATCGGGTAGAAACTACTTCCGGAAGTCGGCCAATAGCAGGTGCCCAAAAGCATCTTGGGAATGGCATGGCCAGCCTAAAAGTTATGTGTTTCCAAATTTTAAATAAAATACTTTCAGTATATTTCAAATTCTGTTGTGTCATATTACAATTTTTGTACCTTTTTTTGTAAAAATAAACTCAAGTTTATGTGTGACCTGAAGATCTACATCACTGGCTGTTAGTGACTGTGATGTCAGACGCTGTTCCCAATGTAAACATTCTTTGCAGGAAGCTACTTGCATTTTTGTTTCAAAATATTTAATTAAAAATGCTGGCTAGTTCCGAATGGGAGCAAATAATGGAGAATTGAAAAATAAGAGGTAATTTGATGTTACAGGAAGTGTAAATGTTATATTTATTTATGCAGTTCAACAATTATTGCTGTAAATGGATATTTGAAAAATGAGATAACGATCTACCTTAAAATTGGGCTAATATTCATCATGAGCACAACTCATTTCCTAGTAACATGATAACACTTCTTAGTGACATGATAACACTTCGAATTATCAGATAGGGGTTATCAGGTCAATGGTTGCATGATAAAAAGAGAAACATCAGCAAACTAATAAATACATGTAATTAGATATTGACTGCATATGGAAGATGAACAACACCCCATCATAGATTGTATCAGCAGCTATTGATTTTTTAAATGACATAGTATTTGTGACACTAGGTCCAATAAATGAGAAAATAAATATGCTGCAAACACACAGTGTACAGTTAAAACATTTCACAATACATTTAAAAAAACAAATAATACTTTTGTGGCATTTTGTCAACTGAATTTTATTTCATTTTCAAACAAACATTTGCTGAATCTCAAAGTCTTTTTTTTATATCTTGAACTCTGCATATACATGTATTAGTAGTAGTCTATCAAATATTATTTTAAACGAAAAACAAAAACAAAATTAAATTTTATTTTTAAAAATATCTGTATTAGTTTGAATGGTCCGGCAAAATACTTACTTTAAGAACTGAATCAAATGTTGCTGGTCTGAAAATAGAAATTAATTTCAAAATAAAATGCATGTTTTGTCTTTACACAAACTTAAATTAGGAGTAATAGTGAAAGTTTCTTAATGTATAGCTAGTGTGTCATTAAATAAAACATTTCCTTCCTTATGTATAGCTCTTCCATCCATGTGCATATAAAACTTCAATTTACTACAATAGCAAAACATATCCAAATAATTTGGTTTTTATTATTATTTATCATTAGTGTTGTTACTGATTCCATCTTGCTATTCCACATATTTATGCGGTGTAATCTGTTCTATTATTTAGCACACAAATTAAAAAACTAAAAAAGGTATTACTTACCTGGACAGATCAAAACATATTATAGCAGCAATTCTGCAAAGACATGAATAAATGGTTAGTTAATTTAGAAATGGACAACAATTCCACATTATGATTAATTTATTGCTGTTATTTAGTACAATGAATCAAATAAAACTGAAATCCTCACTGAATGAAAATTGTATGTGATAAATCACTGGACCACATAATTAGTCTCTTGTTTAATAAACATTTAATTGGTTTTGATCCTATAAATACATTCCATCCATCACTCTGGCTATCCATTGATCCAATCATCTATCCATCCATCCAAATATTACCCTCCTACCCAAATCCATCCATCCAAATCTCACTTATCCACCAAAACCTATTCATCGTTCCAAATGTAATCCACCCACTAAAACCCATCCATCCACCCATTAGTCCATCCATCCACCCATTAGTCCATATACCCACCCTACATTCACTCTTATTCTATTAGCCAATATTTAGGTTTATTTTGGGTGCCATCCATCTACTGGTATCCGTCCATGTATCCACTCTCCCACCAATTGATACATCTGTCCTATCCACATTCCACTACCCATTCATACTTCCAAATCGATTCACCCATCAGACCAAAAAATCCATCAATAAATCCATCCAAGTAATTACCAACGAACAATCCATTCATGTATTCACCCACCCCAAACCAACCTCCCTATCCAACAATCCACTCATCTATCCATCCACCCCAAACCAACCTCCCTATCCAACAATCCACTCATCTATTCATCCACCCCAAACCAACCTCCCTACCCAACAATCCATTCATCTATTCATCCACCCCAAACCAACCTCCCTACCCAACAATCCACTCATCTATTCACCCACCCCAAACCAACCTCCCTACCCAACAATCCACTCATCTATTCACCCACCCCAAACCAACCTCCCTACCCAACAATCCACTCATCTATTCACCCACCCCAAACCAACCTCCCTATCCAACACCTCCCTCCACTCATCTATTCACCCACCCCAAACCAACCTCCCTACCCAACAATCCACTCATCTATTCACCCACCCCAAACCAACCTCCCTACCCAACATTCCATTAATTGATCCAACTGTCTTGGAAAAATACTTATTCTAATTGCAACTTATAGAGTTTCCTTCACCTATTTAATTTTAGCACGGATATTTTAACCAAACACTACAAAATTTGTAATATAAGAGAGAATAGGACTGTAAACTTTTAATTTAAATCAAAACTGTCCTTAATGTATTAAAGTAAAGTTTGCGTTGCGTTTGCACCACTAGAGCACACTGATTTATTAATCATCAGCTATTGGATGTCAAACATTTGGTAATTTTGACATATAGTCTTAGAGAGGAAACCCGCTACATTTTTCCATTAGTAGCAAGGGATCTTTTATATGCACCACCCCACAGACAGGGTAGCACATACCACAGCCATTTGAGTGGTGCACTGGCTGGAACCTTAATTTATTAAATACTTACGCATATTTATAGTAAACTCTTGTCATGTGACCAAACCTTTCATGGCCTGCTATATCCCTGAAATTTAAGAAATAAAACTGAATCTTGAATACAGAACAAATAGTACATGTATTAAATTCAGTGAAACCTCTCAAAACCAGACCTTCTGTAAACTGGAATTCCATAAAAACTCTGTATGTTTCATAGTCCCTTTTTAAATATCAGTACAGTAAATAACCCCTCTAAACTGGACACCCTTAAAAATAAATTTTTTACTTGGTCCCATGGGTGTCTAGTTTAGATGGGTTTCACTGTATATGTGTTAATCGTGAAAAGACAAGAGGCACAATTTGCAAATTCATGTTATGTGATTTAAAGGAATGATGTCCAAAATTACAAGGATCATATTTTTACTGAAACACAAATAAATGTAGTACTGTCAAACCAACTTTAACTGCCACCTGTATTAAGCAGCCATCTGGGTTAAGAGGTCAGATTTTTATTCTCCCAAATCATCTAATGCAGTATAGTATAGTGTCGTCATTAGCTACATTAGTTTCATAGATCGCTACACAGTATTAAAACATTAAACAGTATAGTTGCTAATCAATTGACAAGAAATGTCATTAATCAAAAATTTTAATAAAAATGTTCGCTATACAGGTTTCCAGGTAATATTTTGTTGGGCTCTTTAGTAGATATCAGTGCTATTATACCAAAAAAGGACATACAGTAACCAACTTTGCAACAATTGTAACAGGTTTCTGGTTAGTGTAATAGACAATTTTTAACAATAAAATGACACACTAATTTATTTATTTTTACTTGGAATATCAGTATGATACTACTATCTGTATATTTATTATGATTATATTCATCTTAATATTTACATTATTTCAAACTATATTTTACAATCCAAAAATTTCATACAGATTAAAAGATACTGTATATATATATATATATATATATATATATAGATACATATATACATACATACATACATACATACATACATACATACACACATACATATACACATACACATACATACACATACACATACACATACACATACATACATACATATACATATACATACATATACATATACATATATACATACATATACATACACATATACATATACATACATACATACACATACACATACACATACACATACACATACACATACATATATATAAATAGACTTCATGAGATAAAAGAAGTTTGAAGTACCACAAAAATTAGGACACAACCAGAAACACGTAAGATATACAGACATTGATAAATCATAAACCTGTTTATCTCACAGTGTGAGAAAATACCACGTGGGTAACACTGCCACTGTTGTTTAATAAAATACAGTTACTTACCAGAGTTGCAGGTTTACTTTACGATTTTCACCCCAGTTCAAGGTCTTAAGGGCAAAGTCAACACCAATTGTTAGTTTGTAATTTGGAGAGAAAAAACCTGCAGAGAATAAAATTAACTCTAGTGTGGAAAACAGTATTTAATTTGGAATTTAATACAGAAATTAAAAAAATTAGTTCTATTTTAACTTTCAATTTTAATAAGTCCTGAAAGTTAATACAGTCAAGCACCGTTGTGTCGAACTTGCTTGAGTTGATATATCACTTGTGTCAATATAACTGGTCGATCCCGGCCAAAACGTGTATTAACTATCATGTTTTTATGTCAGTTGAGTCAATACGTTCGAGTCAACATTACGTTTGCATTAATATATTTTTTGGTCCCATAGTAGACTTTTATATGGAAAAGTGTCTGTATGTGTCGATATTAATATTATGTGTTAAAATAAATATAATATTTAAAAAGGTAGATATGAATTGCGTGATCTGAAATCAATAACGTACCAGTATTGTGAGCATGTAACCAACCATCAAAAGAGTTGCCCACAATTGACTGAAAATACATGATTTGTACATGTAGTTACTGTAGCAGTTAACGTGTAAGATGAACGAATGAAATTACCTAAACCAGTGAACAAGGTACTAAAACAAGCTTAAAAGAAAACTCTAACAGACGACAATTGTTACAGAATGCAACTAATCAAATGACTTGTTGCTTTGAGAAATTGTGGACTGGTAAAATTAGCATTAATTTGTCTTGACTTTACCACCTAAGCTCCCATGTCAGACGACAGCATTGTCAAAGAGGTGTTAACTGCCCATAGCCCTGTTGTATTTGAAGTTGATGCAAAAATTGTTGCGGAAAATGAAGAGATGTTGATGTGTAAACGTTTTAGCTCTGTATCTTTAATGCCACGAACCAATGCGCAATAAATATTATTTCTAGACTTTGTGAATTAGGTGTGGAATTTTTTATGTTCTTCTACAAAACATTTCGTGTAACTGTATTTTGTTATTATAACTTCCACAGTGATTTTAATTTCACAATTTATAGAAATTTTAAAAGATGATTAACTTTGTTCAGAATGTGCACAGTAGTACAATAGATTGATTAATTTATTTTTTATAGCATAATAATTTTCAATGGCTAAAAACAAAATGTATGATTCGATAAAAAAAATTTTTTTATATATGACTTGTTTTGTTTGTATTTTGTTTACATATTTCCCTTTTGAGTTGATATTTGGTTTATTTGGTTAACTCGATATCTTTTTGTGGTCCCCCACAATATCGACAATGCTTGACTGTTTTTTTTTTAAAAAGAAGACTTAATATATTTTGGTTAAAAAAACCCAACATTTTTCCTTTGGGGTCAAGGCTTATACACAGAATTGAACAACAGTTATGCAAATAATATATAGTAAAAATTAGTAATAGTATATGCTCAATTTTTTTTTTAAGTTGTGCACAATGCCAATTTTAATAATACTTTGGTATGGTGTAACCCAAATAATAATTTTAGTACTTCATTTTTTCCAGATAATTAAAAAGCTAAAACAATTGTTTTATATAAAAAATTTAAGAAATCAAGAGCTGGGTTGATTTCTATGACTCATTTGGGTTTCCGCAAAGTAATGATATATTTTTTAAAGGCTGGTCCAATATATAAGGGTTGTAACAAGAACCGATTACAGGAAGGACTGAAGGGGGAGGGGTGGGGTGGTACTGTAATAATTATTTTATGCCTGGTGTGTCTACTGCATTTCTCTTTTTTACAACACATTTTTAAATAAAATGTTATTTTGTAGATGATTGGTATGTTTAAAAAATATGCTGCTCTTACCTTTAATGTAATACATTTTCAAAAAATGGAAACAAAATCTGTCATCATTCAAAGTGTCCACTATAATCTCTTTGACTAGTAGCAGGCCTGCCGCCAAGAATAAAATTTTGAATTTATTTTCTTTTTAAAAAATGCTCAAAATTTACTATACGCTGCTGACGGCAGGCCTGACTGGTAGCTAATAGTATTTGTATTCCAACTGATTCAAGCTGAACTGGAAATTAGTTATTATGGATACTAAAGGGACTCCACTGATTACAATACTAAATAGTAGTAAAAATGTTTTACTATTTGTCAGCTGTAACAGGTGGTAGTTGTAAACCATGACATGGACTAAATTAAAGAGAAATAACAAATACGTGTTTAATTATAACACAACAGTTGGCTCAATTATCTCTAGTTTACGGTCAGCTAGTGAACAGATTTCTATTATTAATTAAATAGAACCAGCTGTTTATGGTAACTTTCTCATCATTAATGGCAATGAAATAAACAGATATCAATTTGGATGGGATGATTCAGGTTAATTGAACTGGGTGCGACTGGATGACTTGGGTATGGAAAAGAAAGGAATATTTTATTATTAAAATTTATTTTGTTTAACGACACCACTAGAGCACACTGATTTATTAATCATCGGCTATTGGATGTCAAGCATTTGGTAATTTTGACATATAGTCTTAAGGAGGAAACCCGCTACATTTTTTCATTAGTAGCAAGGGATCTTTTATATGAACCATCCCATAGACAGGATAGCACATACCACGGCCTTCGATGTACCTATCATAGTGAATATTTTATTAATTAGCTATATGAAAATGTTAACACTTGGTCTCAAATGAGAGAAGAAACCCACTGTTACCACACTGGCTATTCTTACTGAAAAGCAGTATGGATTTTTTTAACCATATGTACTTCCTATAGATAGGACAGTATATACTACAGCCTTTGATATACCAGTCATAGTGCAGTGGTTGGTTCAGGGAAAAACTCATGTCCATCAAGAGCAATTAATCCTACGACTCCATCACACTTACCTCAGGTGAGTGCTCTACCACTGACGTACATTCTACCACAACATAGCAGAGGTGGATCCAGTGGGGGGGGGGGGGGGGGGGGGGGGCATGGGATCTATCCCCACCAAATGTGCCTCTTTTTCTGGCTTTTACTGGGTTGCCCTTTTCACAAGTTGGTCAATGTGTCCTTTTTTCAACCTTGGATGAGGCCTACCAAGTCCCAGTGTCAAAATTCCTACTCAGTAACCAAAGCATAATTTTTCTATTCTACGTATAGGTTAGAAGGCATTAAAACGTCTTAATGCCTTTTAACCTATTTAGACGGCATTTCAGTGGTTCATTGTCTCAAATGGGCGGAGCATACAGCACTACAAATTAAGACGGTTTTTCAGTTGTTCTTCATGATTAAGACAGACAAAATAAAAATCTGCAATTGGCTGAAATGGGTGGACAACGTTCAGTTACCATTTAAATGAATATGATGGATTCTTTTTTCTCATCCATTCCGTAAATAAAGTATCTGCCAAAAGAATAAAAGTGAAATGTCCTGAAAGTACAGGTGGTTATTATATGAGATGCCAAAAGAAGATGGCAAGGCTTGAACTTAACAAGGGCAATGGCCGGTGTTGAGATATAAATTGCCATAGGTAGAGAGCATTACCGATGGCCAGTGTTAGATTTATAAGGGGGCAATTGCCCCGCCCCCCCCCTACCTGAGGACCCCCCTAGATTGAGGACTTCCGTTATAAAAAAAAAATTATAATTATAAAATTAGTTCATTTTTTTTATTTGTCATGCAATTCTTTTAAAAATTGCCGTGGGAGACCAATTCTTAAGTTCGAGACCTGAGATAGACTGTAATTAAATAAAAAAGACTTTTCACAACATCTTACCTTCCGTATATCTCTTTATTATAGATGTTTTTCCTACAAAACAAAAACAAAAACAAAATTCATCAAGTTGTACACACAGCTGCAGCAACAAACCGATAATGCTTCTTTAATTTATTTAGAACGTCCACACATTTTCGTTTTGCAATACTTGCGTACAGTGACAATCACCGACAGTATTCTAAAATACTATCAATTTAAAATACACTTACCAACACCAAATTCCCCGATTACTAAAATTTTATATAAGTGTTCTTCTACGTTCGTTTGTTTAGCGGAATATGCAGCGCTGGAAGCTGCCATTTTTCATTTAGCAGATCATGTGCTTCGTCATGTGACGCGTTTCGTGTTACTGTTAATGATAGAGTGTTCAAGGTAAGCCTACGTACCTTTTTTTTTTAATTTTGGATTTAAAAAAAGTTAAAGTTACATTCTTTGGTTACCATATTATAACATCATGTACAAATATAAAATAGAAGCTCAAATGCACTTTTAAAAAACTCGTGTGTGTTCGCTATAAACGGAGATCGTCAAAAGTATAGCTTGATTCATCGCCTGTGACGCCATAGCTCGGCAAGGCACAAACGACAGCCTGTCAGTTTCAGTTAACGCGTGCGTTTGCCGATTTCAAAGTGTAGGGTTCGTCTCAAAAAATTAAAAGAGAAATCTTGCGCTGCACGAAGAAAAAGAAAGAAAGAAATGTTTTATTTAACGACGCACTCAACACATTTTATTTACGGTTATATGGCGTCAGACATATGGTTAAGGACCACACAGATTCTAAGAGGAAACCCGCTGTCGCCACTACATGGGCTACTCTTCCGATTAGCAGCAAGGGATATTTTATTTGCGCTTCCCACAGGCAGGATAGCACAAACCATGGCCTTTGTTGAACCAGTTATGGATCACTGGTCGGTGCAAGTGGTTTACACCTACCCATTGAGCCTTGCGGAGCACTCACTCAGGGTTTGGAGTCGGTATCTGGATTAAAAATCCCATGCCTCGACTGGGATCCGAACCCAGTACCTACCAGCCTGTAGACCGATGACCTGCCACGACGCCACCGAGGTCGGTATTGCACGAAGAACGTTCGGTTGAGGATCCGGTACTAGTCTTTCGTTAAAACCGGTTTGATCTTGACAACGTACCTTCCTATTTCAGAATTAATGTTTTATAAAGTGTTAGTAGAACTTTCAAAGTTTAGTTTGTATACTAGTAATTACACATTAATCATGTATATATATTTTTAAATAAAATATACTAAAGTAGACAATGAACGTTTTTACTTCTTAATTTTACGTGTTAAAATCGACAAATTCAAATAAATATTCTTTCGTTTGGAAAGGGTAAAGTTGGGCGGGGGGGGGGGGGGGTGTTTAACGACATCAATGTTAGAGCATATTGATTTAATAATCATCCGACGCCATACAACAGTAAATAAAATGTGTTGAGTGCGTCGTTAAATAAAACATATCCTATCCTTCCTTCCATCTGCTGTTGGATGTCTGACATTTGGTAATTTTGACATATAATCTTAGAGAGGAATCGGGTGCATGTGCAGGGGGAGGGTATTGGAGGTCGAAACCCTTACTTGCCCAAGCTTAAAATTTTTTTGAAATGTATTTTCTGGGGAGCATGGCCCCATATAAACTTTATTTAACAGTCTATAACCCCAACCCCTCTGAAATCCCTACACACGCGCCTTGGAAACCCGCTACATTTTTTTTAGCAAGGGATCGTTTATATGTACCATCCCTACCCGCCAATGGAAATCGATCTTAGACTGACCGCGCATTTCCAAAACCCCCACCTTTTTAGGTCTAAGTAATGAATAAAAATAGCATATAGTCTTGAAAAATGTTAAGTAAATCGAACACAGTACCCTCTTCCTCTACCCCTAGAGCGTTACGTAATTAGTAACACTCCCTTACAAATCCCCCACCCACCGACCCCTGGAAAGGCTTTGTACCATACCTCTATGGATACCTCTATGGGTAACCAGTCAATTCGTACCATAGTCATTTCGTACCCAATTTTACCATTTCGTACCCAAGTCATTTCGTAACCTGGTCATTTCGTACCATAGTTATTTGGTCATTTCGTACCATAGTCATTTCGTACCATGGTTATTTCGTACCATGTCTATTTGGTCATATCGTACCAAAGTCATTTCGTACCTCAATCATTTATTGTGCAGCTTAGATGACTGATAGTAAAATGTCGAATTACTGATTTAAAAAATAAACATTAGGCTAATGCAGCTATATTGAATCCTCACCCTTAAGAAAAAGAAAGAAAGAAACAAAAAAATAACAAGAAAAAGATTATATATTACTTTTATTACTTTTATCTTCAAACGTTTCCTTTCATCAGTATATTAATTACCAGCTAGCACTTCATGTTAGAAAACATATCAAGATCTTCTAAGACAAGCTGATCTCAGAAAAACCTTAATTACCCACGAAGAGGAAGGGTGCCAGAGTCACACAAAAGGTGCTCTTGTCATGTCATGTCATGTCATGTCATAGGGTTTTACGTGCACATTCAGAACAAGCTGTTGTAGCGCACGCCTGTCGTGGGCACAAGAGCCGGCCTTGTTCCGCTCCTCCATCCATGACAGGAGAGGAAGGACCGCCTGCACTGGCAGGTGCAAGGGAGCACCAGCAGCCCGATCAAATCGGTAGCAGATGGGTGGGGGTGGTGGTGGTGCTATGGAATTTGAAGGTGCTTTTCGAAAATTGGGCACTTTATAGTGACGGGAAAATCAGCGTCGGCCGCCTGTTGAAAATCTGTTTCAGATTGGTGCATGTCGCTGATGACTGACACCACAACGCTAGTGATTTCAAAAGTGTTTTAACTGTAGCTCGAGTATAGTTCTGTTTTGTTATAAAATGTGAAATAAAGTTTTAATGATTTCAAGATCGTGTATATTTTGCTATACTTAATCATAGACTAGACCACACAGTGATATTCTACATCGATACTGACGCGACTGTTGATTATAACGATTGTTTATCCAACAGCAATAAGGCAAGCATAGGTAGATAATCTGTCGACAGTGGGCTAAGGACGTAAGCCTATATAAGATGGGGTGTGGGGGGAGTCTCGTATCATATGAAATGATCATCAGTGGCAATATACATATGTTCATTTAAACCTTTGCACACTTTACAAGGTATGTTTACACATCAACGTTTATTCGTCAACAATAAAAATAAGAAATGGCATACCATGAAAAAAATAAGATACCGAGTACGAAACCACTATGGTACGAAATGACTGTGGTACGAAATGACCAAAACACTATGGTACGAAACGACTATGGTACGAAATGACTATGGTACGAAATGACCATAAACTATGGTACGAAATGGATGGTACGAAATGACTAGTAACCTTTTGGAGATATAAGACGACCCCTCAATCAAGACAGTTAAATTTGTTCAAAAATTGCGAAATCTCACGTGATCTCTTGTTGGGGAATTCCACACTTGTGACAAGCCAATGAAAACCGAAATCGGTAGGAGCCCGTCAAAAGTGTCCCACTTTCGAAATACTGGCTTTGTTTTTGACCTGGATAAGCCAGCGTAGTGAAACCAATGCGGAGTAATTGGATTTTCTGTTCTATATGCTTAAATAATAAAAATAAAAATATGTAGGATACTGCCGCTTTAATTTGAGCATTATAAACTCGTTGGCAGGGGCGTGCGCAGGAAATTTTGCAGGGGGGCGGTCGAGGTGTCTGGCGAAGCCCGACACCGCGAGCGCCGCAGGCGGAGGATCGGGGGGGGGGCCTCTCCCCGAAAATTTTGAAAAATTGACCCCTTCTAGGGCTATTCTGAGGTGTTTTCTGCTGGCTAGCCGAGCTGCTTTCACAGGAATGTAAAAAATCGGGATATGAAAAATTGTTTCGCCTTGAGCGGGGGGTCGACCCCCCCCCCCCCCCCCCCCCGCACGCGCGCCTGGTTGGATTTGCTAAAGCAGATAATTAACCGTAAAATCCTAAAAAAAAGTGCAAGTAAATGCGGAAGTTAACAGTGAAAAAATAAAGCCGTACGGTCACACTTCGCTTCGGACGCAGTCTGCATGCGAAACTATTTCAGGTCGATACATTGTTTACGGAATAGTGTTGAACGAATGCGCGCCACGCGTTAAACACATGTATGCATACTTGTATTTAGCACAGTGAGTGACTGAAAAAAAAAAGAGAAGCGGATTGTAGGTTTAGGACTGGGTGAGTCCAACTCAAGGGTTTTGGGGTTTTTTCTTTGTTTCAGTATATACCATTTATGTAATACACATGACAGTTTTATCTCAAGTGAAGATAAGTTGATGTGATGTCGTACAAAGTGGAACCGGTGATTAAGCAAGTCTGTTCCTCCATTGGAGAAGGTCCGCACTGGGACGAGGCCTCCCAAACATTGCTGTATGTTGACATTATGACAGGGGATGTTCACCGCTGGAACTCGGTAACCAAGGAGGACACTAAACTTCATGTTGGTGAGTAGAATGTTTACTTAACACATTCATCAGACTGATATGCTCATATAACACTTCTGACGTGGACATAACAGCGTTGATATAAAACCACTGTTAAACTGACAAACTTGAATAACATAAATTTACAACTCTAGTAACACATGTAGATAACAACTGACACAAATAACACTAATTATAGTACTAACAAACATATGACTGACAAGACATAATAATGCTACTACGACAAGCATGACAAAACTGACAAACAAAACATTACTAACACAACACTACTAACAGATACCTGGACTGGCAGATAACATTGCTGACAATAGTATAGTAGATAACACTGTTGACAGACCCATAGGAACGGGGGGCTGTACCCACACCCAACACACACATTTGATGACGAAAATGTAATGGCTTGTGCCACACTTCTCACAGACCTAGAGAACAATGTAACACTACTAACAAATATGGTCCATTGGACATTACTGATAATTCAAAAAACCCAAACAACTACTACAAATAAAACTCTAACACTACAAACAAACATATTATTTAACACCAAATGTCAATCATGTATTAAATTTAACATTTTATTTGGTATACACTTTCAGCTGACGAGTTTGTAACACTGATAGTTCCACGTGAGAAGGGTGGGTTTGTTGTCAGCAGTTTGGTTGGTATACACTTTCAGCTGACGACTTTGTAACGCCAATAGTTCCACGTGAGAAGGGTGGGTTTGTTGTCAGCAGTTTGTTTGGTATACACTTTCAGCTGACGAGTTTCCACGTGAGAAGGGTGGGTTTGTTGTCATCATTTTCTTTGGTATACACTTTCAGCTGACGAGTTTGTATCACTGATAGTTCCATGTGAGAAAGGTGGGTTTGTTGTCAGCACCACTCGCAGCTTGGCACATCTCGACTGGGAGTCCAATCAGATGACCGTGTGGGCAGAAGTGGAACAAGATATGCCCACAAGATTCAACGATGGAAAATGCGACACACAAGGAAGACTCTGGGCTGGTACGTTTAACAGTTTAATAATTTCAACCCTTGTTGCAAAGTAACAAGTCGGCAGCGGTCATAATTCGGGTTATTGATGTTCCAATGATCGATTATAATCGAAAATTGAGCAGTTTGGCGCTACCAATGAGATGATCGATTATAAAAATCCATAATCGATTGTGTTGGAAAATGTTAACTGTAACTGTTCCTCCAGTTTAGATGATGGAATTGATGTAAATGTGTTGGGTTTGGGGTTTGTTTTCATGTGTACATAAAAATAACAAAATATTAAATACTGGTAGTTGTTAAAGGTAAAATTCACCATTTGTAGTTTAGATCCCAGTGAAAATAACAATATAGGTGCATGGTCCTTATAATTCGAATCATACTGTATTGCCCCTGAAGATATTAAGAATCACTGAAAGCGCTTGGGCTATTTTACTATGGGTTTTGTTGTTTCTGTTGTCTATTACAAACACACACACACACACGCACGCAATCTTAGACGTACTTTTAGTCTGTGTGTTTGTGTGTGTATATAACTATATATATTATACATACACGCGCATGCGCGAACACACGTGTATATATATATATATATATATATATATATATATATATATATATATATATATATATATATATATTCAGTGAGATTCAGATATATTCAGCAATATGTTTTAAATGAAAGGCATTTTTTCAAAGAGATTGAAATTATAATGAGATGACATTATAATTCCAATCTCTAAAAATCCCTTTATTATAAACCCTTGGATTGGTTAAATTCGTATCACGTGATGATAAAAACTGGCATTCATAGCACCATGAACCTCAGTTTAGCATTATTTTTGGCTTTTAGCCGGAACTACTTTATGAATTATGTCAACAAAGGAATCCCCGAGGAATTTCCTTGAGATTCTATTTTTAGACATCAAACAGTAATCGTCTGCCGTCAAACTTGTAAACATCTAAAATCTTCACATATAAATTATACCATACAAAATAGGTCGCTTCAGACATTTTTTATTAAAGGTTAAAAGTTATTGAAATTACTTACGTTACATGTTTATAGTGAATTCAAAATCCCACAGCTAAATATCTATTTTGTCGATCCAAAAAAAGTGTATAATTCCAATGGAATTTGGTCTTTTACAAAAGCGATTTCAAAAACAAAATTCAGTCAGTTCATGCCAACCATTAGCAGTAACGCGCATTCAACGGCATTGTAGTATGACGTACACGGTACACAACACATAGCCACTGCGATCCAATCTTTAAACGACTCGGGTTTTGAAACTAGGCATATCATGTACATGTCGGGACACAGGAACGAAGCTTCAATTCGAAGCTACAACAGAGAATGTTCCACTTTCCAAAAACGACCGGCCTCGGTGGCGTCGTGGCAGGCCATCGGTCTACAGACTGGTAGGTACTGGGTTCGGATCCCAGTCGAGGCATGGGATTTTTAATCCAGATACCGACTCCAAACCCTGAGTGAGTGCTCCGCAAGGCTCAATGGGTAGGTGTAAACCACTTGCACCGACCAGTGATCCATAACTGGTTCAGCAAAGGCCATGGTTTGTGCTATCCTGCCTGTGGGAAGCGCAAATAAAAGATCCCTTGCTGCCTGTCGAAAAAAAGAGTAGCCTATGTGGCGACAGCGGGTTTCCTCTTCAAAACAGTGTCAAAATTACCCTATCATGTTTGACGTCCAATAGCCGATGATAAGATACAAAATCAATGTGCTCTAGTGGCGTCGTTAAATAAAACAAACTTTACTCTTTTTTTCCAAAAACGAAACATCAGCATGGCACTGTCAAATGTCACGAATACTTGTGTCGCACCACTTGAAGTCACACATGCCAAAACCATCCTGTGTTGCCACTTCCACAATTACAAGGCCAGTAAACACAGAAACTCGCGACACACCTGTTTCATCCATTTCCGGAAACATTGAAACCACTTTCTCCATGTCAAATCTATCAACACATGGAATTTTCACGCACTCAAGTATTTTATAACTGTAATTTCAACGTCGTAATTGGTAAATCTGGACAGTAATCAAAAAATGGCGCCCATCCACAATTCGTAGTTAAATATTCATACACCAACCGCTTCACATATAAATTATACCATACAAAATAGATCGCTTCAGACATTTTTATTACATGTTAAAAGTTATTAAAATTACTTACGTTATATGTTTCTAGTGAATTCAAAATGTTTCTACTTGGTATTGATATTTAATGCAAAAAATTAATATGAATTGTATTAATGATTGTAACATTGTCATTCTCTCATTCGGCTATTGACGGAAAAAGCCGAAACTACCATAGGCATTCCGCTAATGTTGAGTATGAATTTCGTGTTAATAAAATAGTAAATAGTTGGAAAATAGAGTTCACTTTTTATTTTAAAGAGGTTTACATTAATGACATGGTTATGTGTTTGGAATTATAAGAATGGAACGTGAATATTTTTGAGTTTCATGCTAGTATGAAACGCAAAACCGCTTTACACACTTTAGTATGAATGGCGTAGCGCGTTACAGTGTGTAAATGTCACGTTCAATTCTTAAATAAACTCTGGCTAATATGTGGGTTGTAGGATCGATTACCCTCGAGGAACTTGGAATTTTCGCCACTCCCAGACACAAGTATACAAAGGCCGTGGTATGTGCTGTCTTATCTATGGGAAATTACATATTTATACATGTATATGATTCCGTGTTTCAGTATATTATGTGTCGGCAATGGATTTCCGCTCTCGCTCGCTCGCTCTCTCTCTCTCTCTCTCTCTCTCTCTCCAAAGTATCGCAATAACCAATGCCAGCATTCTTTTCTTTCTTTTCTCATTCACAGGCACCATGGGTTTAGAGAAGAAGGCTGTGGGAGAACTGCCACCAAAGATGGGTTCTCTGTATTCATTGAACTGTGAGCGGTCTGTAAAGAAACACGTCGACAAGATTGACCTGTCCAATGGCCTTGCCTGGACAAGTGACGACAAAACCATGTTCTTCGTGGATTCCATTCCGCGCAAAGTGTACGCCTTTGACTTTGACGCACAGGCCGGTGAAATTAGTAAGTATAGGCGCTTCGTTAGTCCACTATTTTTCCTCTGTCAGTGTATCGTGACAGGCAGTGGGAGTTATTAAGGAGGTGCGTGGTTAGTCCTGCCCGTCCACGACGACTCCCGGTTACTACAGACTTGCATGGTGCAGTCATCTCTTACAGTTTTTTCTCAACCTATTCATGCAACAAACTTCGGTTTAGTAGTAGAGTCAAAATATATTTGGTAAAAAGTAAAATAATAAACAGTCATTTGAATGAAAAGTTTAAATTAATATGTTTCCTCATTACAAATATTCAGTTCCCCGAAAGCAACGAGTATAATTATATCTTCATGATAAACTTAATTCGATAGGCCTAAATATTATCGAAATGGGCCTAAAATGTCCACACGACATGGTTAATTTTAACAAACACAGAAATTCAAACTGAATTGTTTTAAATAAATTATTAAAAACTAAATTATTATTGGCCAATCGTTTGTTGTTTAGTATATCATTGTAGCCCGATTCTTTCATGTTGTTCCCTAGACACCTTAGACTAGATGCGTCTCTGATCTGTTTTTTCTTTTAACAGCCAATCAGAGGACGGCCATTGATTTTAGTAAAGGGACGCCCTCCGACTTGGGATGTCCAGATGGAATGACTATTGACACAGAGGGAAAACTCTGGATAGCCTCGTTTTTTGTCGGGAAGGTTTTCCGGTTTGACCCGGAGACAGGTTAGTCTATCTTTAAGTTTGACTCTATGAACCGAGTCCAGACAGGTCAGTATGACAATGGGTTTGACAGCGAGTTTGACCCTTTGTCTCCAGTATAGTCAGCATAGCATTCAACTTTGAATGATAAATATTTGTGCTATTTCAGTTATAGATCAACCTTTTCTTTAAAACACTGAAAGGCAGTTGAGGTTTTAGACTGTTTGGGTGAGGGCCGGGTCATGCTATCCTGGAAAGTATATAGAAAACCCCAGCAAATTCTCTTGGAGCAGGAACTGGTTTCGACTCCCGAACCTCACCCCTCATCCACACACAAACACATACACCTACCCTCCTTTGCACACACGCTTATACAAATTAATTATATTTACCCGTTAAACAGTGGAATTTCTGGCCACCACAAACGTCGGCAGAATGGGGAGTGCACCCCAACAAACGCCCTTGGATCGATACCTGCAAAATGTAATACAGCCTTTCCAAAGTAAATTATTAATATTTAAAAAACCCCAGATATGATCGATTTAAGAGATATAGAATACTAAACGAGCTTGCCTGTCATACCATTTTTACGAAATGAGTGAACAATTTTGGTATATGACGAGTGAACGCGAGTCGGATACCAACACTGTTCACGATTTTCATAAAAATGGTATGACAGGCAAGCTAGTTTAGTATTTTATTTATTACAAACCAATTGGAAACAAGCCGCAACGCAGAAGTAAGCAGATGTCGAGACCTAAATACGTTACTTTTTCTACGAACTGGGTCAGCAAGTGATCTACGTCACGCTCACGTCACACCAGTATTTAGTTAGACTGAGTGATTGTTATGACATGGGCAATATCTTACACTAGTGTGTAATAAAACCCATTATTACACACCAGTGTAAGATATTGCTCATGTCATAACAATCACTCAATATCCAACTAGTGTAATATCAGAGTGACGTGAGCGTGACGTAGATCACTTGCTGACCCAATTCGTAAAAAAATAACGTGTAGTAGCAAACTCTGAACAGTGTTGGTATCTGACTCGCTTTCGCTCGTCAAATACCAAAACTGTTCACTCACTTCATAAAAATGGTATGACAGGCAAGCTCGTTTAGTATTCTCTATTTATCAGATAGAGAAATGTTATAAATAGAACAATGCAATAGCTTGTATTTCAGATGTAATACAATTATTTCATGGCTGTAACTATAGTCTGTCCCACATGGAACGCCTTTTTTCATGCTATGGAAGTTATTTATTAATGAGCCGATTGTTTTCTAAATTGAACACAAAAATATTTTTTTTTTAGTTATTCTTAAAACACTTTTACTTTTCTTCTTACGTCAAATAAAACTGAAAGTATTTACAAAAAAATATCTGCTGTATTTGTATTTTCCAGGGTCGCTCCTGCAGGAGATCAAGTTTCCGACCAGCAGAACGACGTCGGTGACGTGGGGAGGCGTCAGTCTGGACGACCTCTACGTGACGACGTCAGCATACGGCTTCTCCGAGGAACAGATCCGGACGACAGAGGCGCTGGCAGGCAGTGTGTTTAGAGTTACCGGGCTTGGGTGTAGGGGAAGACCAGCCAACAGTTACCAAGGATAAATAAGTTATGAGACAGTTGTACAGAGTACGATAACAATAAAGGACTGTTTTTGTGTGTGTTTGTGTTTGTGTTTGTGTGTGTGTATGTGAGAGAGAGAGAGAGAGAGAGAGAGAGAGAGAGAGAGAGAGAGAGAGAGAGAGAGAGAGAGAGAGAGAGAGGGGGGGTATTGCATGGCAATATATGCCGCTATTCACAGCTATTGCAAAATTTGTGACATCTAGTATCGTTGTGCTCTAGTGGTGTCGTCAAAGTAGACAAACAGACGTTTTCCCTAGTATACGACGATGAGGTGAGATAGCTATAGCTGCTGAGTCATAGCTGTCTGATAATCTACCATTAAATACGGCAGATGTATCGGAATAGTTTTGGATCTGCATTCCACCATTACAAATCCCATGAACGATAAATCTAACATATGACTAAAGCTGTTGCATGTAGGCCCTATTCAAGCTACATTGTATTATACACAAACTAAAACACCTCGCCTTTCGCATTAACTGAAGAAAACGATACCCTTCTTCGCTCGTTTCGGACATGAGCACAGCGTTAACTCATTACTTTGTGAGCATCATGTTACAAGTTGGCCAACTGTTAAACAATTGTTTGCATGTCATGACGAGGTGTAGCTGGGTGGTAGAGTGCTCTCCTGAGGTGCGATGGGTCGTAGGATCTATTTTCCCCAGTGTACTCCAGATTTTCCTGTCCAATCACGACTGGTATATCAAGGGCTATTATATATGCTTTCCTGTCTGCTGAAAAGAGCTTTTAAGAGATCCCTTGCTGCTTTTAGTCGACCTCAAGTAGGTGTATGTAGTTTAAAATGTTCTGGTGTGTAGTTAAACAAAATTCCTTTCAGGTCACAAAACGTCGCAGTCTGGTAAACAGCAGAAATCCACAGGTAACCAGGGCCCTAGCTAGCGAAAAAAATCCGGAAAGCATTAAAGAAACTTTAAAGAAAATTCTCTTCTTAAATGTTTAAGGAGTTTTATACTATTAACTACTCAGTTGCCCCCCCCCCCCCCCCCCCCCCCCCCAAACAAAAAATCCTAGCTACGGCCCTGGTAACCGGTTTCAGTCACTCATTTTTTATTTTAGTCTAGTGGCCCCCATTGTTGAATCTAAAGATAACCGACAGAATTACTGTGACATTATGGTTGTAAACCGTCGGTTTCAGATGGGTTCTGTTTGCTTCGTAGTACCAGCCACAATCCATAATGAGTCGTGTCGGCTAATTGGGAAGATGTAGTGTCATCACAATGACCTCGTTAGCCGCTAACAACTAATAACCCCTGTTTTTGGACTTATAGCTAATACGTGTGCCCATGACAGTGTACTTGAACCTTAATAGAGTCATTAAATAAGGGAGGATTCGGTATTTTGTAGAGAAGGATGCAGTTTTTAAAAAGAGGCACTGGTTCTGAACTGTCGACTTTCATTTTAAACTGAACATAAATTAACTCTAAGCTGGGGTTGCCGGAGTTCACAAACCCCAGACATTTTACACATATTTATTATATCAAAGGCCATGGAATGTGTATCCAGTCTACAAAAAAATGCATATAAGAGACCCTTGATAGTAGTAGCCTAGATCTATATATTTTACGTATGTGCATGGCTAGCGTAAATTGGTTTCTCTCACTATCTAGACCAACTGAGAAAAATATTCCTTTTCTTTTCATGACATACATTGATTTTTTTCCCACAATAAGATTATTAGGTCTGCAATCAGTATATATAAAACTGAACTGACACACAGTTAATTACAGCTCCATTTATAACCGAACGCCATGTGTTATCGAGACGCATAATCGATTTCTTTCAAATGCCGCGCTTACGCATTTCATTAAATAGCGATGTATAATTATTTCTCCTTTCAAACGCGTAAACAACGGTATGAATGGCTCGTTTTAGAACTTGGTCACTGATCTCAAGAATAAAGGAAGAGTGTATTAAATCGTCATGCAAAATTGACGCTCAATACACTGTCATGAAGTCTTACGTCGAGACACATAATGATGATATAGACTTTCTAGTCGGTTTAGAAAGGGATCGTTTTCACCTCGACACCCAATAACAAGGATTATTGAATACTTAATAGAACTAGTTCTTAATAACGACATTTCTCTTCTGTTATCGTGTTGTTTGATTAAGATTACATGCCTGCAAGGAGAGGGAACTGAACAACTATTATTGTTGGCGGACGACGGGTTTGTTGAAGAGATTATACTTAAATATTCCTTCGAAACGAAGTCGTGATTCGACGTTAGACAACGTTCTTCTCGTTAAAGTAGTAGCTTAAAGGGTAAGTTAATATCGATCTATGAGTTTTATTGTTGAATTATTTATCAATTATTTCAATGGAGTTTGTTTCAAAAGTAACATAAATGAGTTATAAATAGAAAATCGATTATTGATAGTTTTGTAATCTGGATATACAAAACAACACATATCAAATAATTTTAGATTTGATATTAAACACATAGAAAATAAATTTATAGTTCATTGTCGAAATCTCAATATGAGATATTGAACATATTTTTAAACATTTATATTTCATTGTCGAAATATTAATATGTACATGTATTTTGTACATGTAAATTACCAAAAAGTATTTGGCGCTGGAAAATAAATTTAAAAAAACCATCTGTCATATATTTAGTACGTGTATATACAAAAATGTAGTACCATGAATAAACCTGTCAACCCACAGGTACATAGATACATACGACTCGGGTATTCTGCATGAGAAACGCTATTGGAAAATAGATTACGTTTTCACGTAAGGTTTATTATATTTCTCGCGTTTATTTTTAGTTGGTATTTTTAAAAAAATCATTTATTGCAATACAATGCACACAAAGCGTTTTGAAGAATTAGTATAGTCTATACTTTTGTGACATATACTCGTGAAACCAGCAATTTTTAACCAATTAAATCAGTGATCATATGGCAGCTCGACAAATATTGTACCCTTAATCTGGAGATTATGCAGTATTCGTGATAAATATTAATATGATTATGCATCGTATAGTGCAATATCATTAGATTGTTAAAGTTTCTGAAGTAAAATTACTTGGTATTAAACGGTTATGAGATAGAATGGCCTCTGGGTATCAAATATAACAGTTATTATTATACTATTTCATTTTCTTTTCTTCAGGGAAGAGTTTATTTTGGTTGACAGAGAAGAAACTGGGATGAATATTCCCATGCCCGTGTCGGCAATCAGACGACCATTGCGTCCATTGGGATTTTACCCGGCTCCCAACTCTCGGGAACTACTTTGTGAGCGTATGGATTTCCAAGCAGGCGTTCGAATGCTCAACGCTATTGTGGAAAACGTCTTGCCACCCGCCCGTAGTAATACGGTAATTTCCACCCTTCGAGAAGACGGATCGAGGTCCGTGTGTTCAGACAGATACAACCCACAGGCAATGAATGACGCCAACTTCGCTAAAAACTTTAACACAATTGCCAACCGCGTAGCGAGCGCCAGGTCAAGCAGCTATGGCAGAATAAGCACATGTAGTTCCGGTCTCTTCAGCGAAACCTCTGTCTGCAGTCGTTTCAGAGACCGAGAACACACGGACATGTGCAAGCTCCAGTGTGAAATACTCGGCCCTCACCTGTGCGCGGACTGCATCAGGATTCAGAGAGTGGAGTCGGTTAACCAGGAGAAAAATAACATGTATCCTCAGATTAAAGTCGACACCAGATCCCTCGTCGCCCCGGGGAAGGTACAGCAATTCAATTCGAACCTACCGTCACAGTTTTATAACGAAAAGAGAAGCTTGGAGTGTGGTTGTGTTGTCCGTTTGGATAGAAACTTCTGGAATCCTGTGATCTACACACAGGCGAACGTTTTCGATAGACTTCGACAGGCTAACAGAACTAACCAGCTTTTGAATCCCATAAAGAAAGACAAGCAAGCATTAAAACAGTTGAAGACATTAGATTGTAAACGGCCTGAAGATGCACCAAAGCCCAGGACTTCACTTCCGGTAGATATCTGGACATTCCTGCCCGTCAGGAGCCCAGTTCCGCGATATGACATGAAAGTGACGGTCACCTTTGCCAAACGAGATGATACAGACGTGAAAGACTAACTTAGTATGTTATGTGACGTTAGGTTTCCAGTTCATCAGTAAAGTGTTCAGGAGGCCGAACGCTTGTAAACAATTTGACTGGTATCATAGTTTTCTATTATATCACATTCATTTTAGGTTAGAAGCAAAGTTTGTTTTTGTTTAGCGACACCACTAGAGCACATTGATTATTAATAATCGGCTACTGGATGTCAAACATTTGGTAATTTTGACATTTAGTCTTAGAGAGGAAACCCGCTACATTTTTCCATTAGTAGCAAGGGATCTTTTATATGCACCATCCCACTGACACTATAGCATATACCAGGGCCTTTGATATACCAGTCGTGGTGCGCTGTCTGTAACGAGAAATAGCCCAATGGGCCCACCGACGGGGATCGATCCCAAACCGTTCGCGCATCAAGCGAGTGTAAGAAGTAAAAACCAGTCTCTAGCTACCTCCTGGACATGCCCCAGTAATGAGTTCATGAGGACGAGTGATCTAAAACTATTCTATATAATATGTTTTGAATCGATCGTGAACGCTTGCCCACCTGAACATACTACAATAATATTACCAGTAATGCTAATATCAGACTATCAACTATCACGAAAGTGTTGGCCAACTCGCCGATCTCTTACAACTCGATTCTCGTTGTATACATGTCCTACGACCGATTTGTTGTTAAATTGAGAGCACCCATCGTAAGTCGGGAATTGGGGAACTTACAATGCAACCATTGAGTTGGTTAACTTCGTTGTGACAATAGATAGTCTGAATCTAGATTTACGGATGAAGGATTGTTCTAGAAATTAGTCAGGAATAATCTATAATACAAAAAACAAAAAAAGGTGACTGATCTCATTGTCTGAAACTGATGGACTGGTTATGGTAATCGTCATTTGTTTTATTAAAAGTGTGAGTTTACTGAGACAAGGAAAGTCATGTTTGAAAGAAGTACTACTGTTGTTACATTACCAAGTAGCAAAGCAGCCATTTTTCAAAGGAATATATCATAGTTCTCTGGTCTAACATACTATCGATTTCACCTGAATACGACATTGTGTTTTTCTATATTAATATTATGCACTAGCTATAGTATTTTTGACTCTTACTATAAAATATTGTTACGTATTATGTAAAATATATGTTTTACAGATTTGATAATAACATCAAACATCAACATTAAAACTAATGTCGTATCCATTAGATAAAATATATAACTTTTTAACTGTGTATACATATATGTACATACATACATACATACATACATACACACATACATACACACACACATACATACATACTTGCCACAGGTTCGAGTCCCAGCAACAGCATGGGACAATTTGTGAGGCCAGAAAGGATTTAATTATCCCCTGCGCCAGTGCGTTAATATCTATGTATGTAATGGTCAACCTCGACATACATACAATATATAGATATTCATACATCAATACATACTAGCCAGTGCCAGGTCTGCCCACTGTTCCATGCACGTAAGCGGGGTCGACCGCGTAGATTGTAGGCCCCATGCATATGGCTGAGTTAAAGAACTTCCTTTTTATGGAAGCTTCGATAGCTCAGAGCGTATCGTGGTTAGCCTTGCAATTTGCGGGCGAATCGGTGCCACAGGTTCGAGTCCCAGCAACAGCATGGGACAATTTGTGAGGCCAGAAAGGATTTAATTATCCCCTGCGCCAGTGCGTTAATATCTATGTAATAGTCAGCCCCGACATACATACAATATATAGATATTCATACATCAATACATACATACATACGCCATTGCGTTACTATCAATGTATGTAATTTAGTCGAACCCGACATACATACAATATATAGATATTCATACATAAAAACATATAGCCAGTATTAGGTTTGTCCACTGTTTCATGCACGTAAGCGGGATCGACCACGTAGCTTGTAGGCCCCCTGCATATGACTGAGTTAAAGAACATTCTTTTTAGGTTGGCTCGATAGCTCAGAACGTATCGTGGCAAGTCTGCAAGTTGCGGGCGATTCGGTGCAACAGGTTCGAGTCCCAGTAACGGTATGAGACAATTTGTGAGGCCAGAAAGGATTTAATTATCCCCTGCACCTGTGCGTTAATATCTATGTACGTAATAGTCAAACCCGACCTACATACAATATATAGATATTCATCCATCAATACATACTAGCCAATGCCAGGTTTGCGCACTGTTTCATGGACGTAAGTGGGATCGACCATGTAGCTTGTAGGCACCATGCATATGATTGAGTTAAAGATCATTCTTTACAGGTTCGAGTCCTAGCAATGGCATGAGACAATTTGCGAGGCCAAAAATTATTTAATTATCCCCTGTGTCAGTGCGTTAATATCTATGTATGTAATAGTCAAACCCGACATACATACAATATTTAGATATTCATACGTCAATATATACATAAATACGTACGTACATACATACATGAATGTTTTGGTGGCCGAGTGGTTACAGGGGTGGTGAAAAAAAATGCGGGCGATACGGTTCGAGTCCCAGCAACGGCATTTAATAATTCTGTCTTCAGAAAAACCCCACTACATTTTTAGTAGCGATGTATCGTATATATGCACTTATCCACAGACAGGACAGCTTGTATACCACAGACTTTGATATACGAGTCCTGAAAATATATTGACCAATAATAAAATACACGTCACATACATTTCCAAATTGGTGACTTTTTATTTTGAACCTCTGACTTTACAATACACTACTAATAATGCTAATAGTGGAAGGTATGCAATTGGCATGTTTTATTCAAAATCAAACACTTGGTTAAATACAAAATACAGCTAGTCTCCTCTCCCCATTCTCTCTCTCTCTCTCTCGATCTCTCGATGAGGGAGAGTCCTTGTGAAGGTTACTAAATTGATCGTGTGCGTCCTCGATTGCTAAGCCTTCTGAACATAGTACAGTTTACACCTATAGAGCGTTCAGAATGGCGAAAACTCGTGGCGCTCACAGTCGGGTCATTGAGCGAATATACCAAGAAGCCCCTTTTATATACTCTTAAAAAAAACCGTAGAGGAATGTAGGAAATAACAGCCAATCAAGCAAGAAAAGACAACCAGCTTCATGTTGGATCAGCCTGTATGGCCACAAAAGACCTTGAAACAAAATAGGGATTACATGTGAAAAATGAATGTTCACGTCTTTTGATCAATAACGGGTAATACCCCCACGATTCGTTAAACATTCGTTTATTCGAGGTGGCATGCTACGTATCAATCTCCCAATGACGATTTGAGGAAGTCTATGCAATTCCTCTTACAGCGCCTGGTCAAATTCAGCTAAATTCAGACGTGCTCTATGAGGGAAAGGTCAGGGCCCATTGCTGGCCATGACATTCTGGTAACGGTTTGCTGCTAAATGTAGACATTTACAATATGTGCACGGTGGACCCGAGCATTGTCATCTTGAAACACAAACCGTCTACCAGCACGGCGAGCAAACGGGACAACAATCGGTGCCAGTATGTTCTCCCGGTAGTACTGACCAGTGACCCTTCCTTGAAACAATATGGAGTGGTGTTCTGTCAGTCATAGTGATGCCATCCAACATCATAACTGAATCATCATCAAATCTGTCATGTGGCCTGAGGTTGACGTTTGCTTGGCGTTCATTTCGACGTCACCAAACACGACCTTGCCTATCCAAGAAGTCCAGTTTCTACGCTGTGTACACAATTGGCGTCTGTTTACCATGTGGCGATTCGTTAACGGTGGCACAACACCTGGTCGTCGAACATGCAGATGAACTACATGTAGACGATTTTTAACCGTGTGACCCGTCACTCGGACCTCAATAGCCTTGAGCTTGATTTCGTAGAATCTGGGTTCTGATGAATCGATCCTGGACTCGTGTGGTTGAACTGAGACGCCCTGAATGGGGTCGATCATCAACATTTTGTATTTGCTGGTATCTGTTCCATAGTCTGCAGATCACAGACGGCGAAACATTGAACTTATTGGCTACATCACGTTGGAAGCATGCCAGTAGCCCTAAGCCGTTTTTCACGTTGTAGACGCCGCATCACTAATTCAAAGACAAACAATGCATAACATCCAAAGAACAAAGATTAACTGATCGTGAGATTCAACCAAATTAACAGTAGTAATCACTCGGACAGATTTATCAACCACTCTGTGAAGTGTCAAAATCGCTAATGACTCCCTACCCACGTGTACGGGGCTACTGCGTGTTGCACATGGACATTTTCGTCTGTTTGGCTGTTAGGATATGCAGCCATGAACTTCTTTCCTAGGCAGTTACTTTTGAAAGCTGATAACTGTTCCAATCATAGGTAATGACATTTGCATTTTAAATTCCCCTATTAGCCTTATGTAATAAAAAAAAAAAAATTCAAGCATAAATTACTTGCATGAACAGTTTGTGAATGCACCCATTGACAAATCCTCAAAAACCGTAACCATCATATGTTAGCATCA